>NW_022589723.1:18936251-19059516 GCF_004348235.1 Phoca vitulina
GGGGGGGGGGGGGGGGGGGGGGGGGGGGGGGGGGGGGAAGGGCGGCCGGGGCGAGGCGCGGTGTGCAGACCTCCGCCCGTGAGGCGGGGGCGGCGGCTCCCTCCCAGCGCGCTGGAGGATGCTCCGCGCCGTCCGCGCTCGGCCGGGCGAGTGCCCAGAGCCAGGGCCGCCTGTAGCCTCCGCGGCCGGGCGGGCTGTGCGGGGCGGCGCGGGCAGGAGGCGCCTGCCGGGGTGTGGGTCCCACGCTCCGCACTGCGGCTCCGCAGCCTCGGCAGCCCGCCGGGCCGCTGCAGTGAGGGCGCGGTCTCCTGCCTTCCTCGCGCTGCGGGGCTGGGTTTTTCCACGCTGGGCTTTGTTCCCCACTTTCCCCTCTCCTGTGAACGTTAGACAAGCTCCTGGAGCCCCGTGCCTCTCACTGCATCGTTAAAGCGGGCGACGGGGAAGGATGTATTCCGGCTGGCGTCTTAAGGTCCCTGGAGCTGTCACCCGCAGGGCGTTTCAGCCTCTGGGAAAGCGGCGTTCAGGGAGCGGCCTGATGCAGGTCCTCGAGACCTTTATTTTTTTTCCTGGTTAAAGTCATGGTAGCATGTGCTCTCTGAGTCTTCCTAAATTTTCCCTGTTGATCCGCAGAAATGAAGATGGATTTTAAAAATAATAATATTAATAAAAGGCTCCTAATGGGAATTTTTACTTAAAGCGTTCCAAGGTGGGAAGGTGATGCAGGCAAAATGCAAATTAGCAATGAAGGAGGTCGTGAATGCTACGGCTTCATCTTGCCCATTAAACAGCCGAATCACAAGGCACTTGAGAAGGGAAGGAAAAGAACATCCGAGGAGGTATTTTTCAAATCAGGTTTCTGTCCTAGCTCTACCATTAAGGAGCTGAGGGACTCTGGGCAAGCCCCTTCACCTCTCTGAGTCTGTCTATCCCTGTAAAATGGGGCGTTTGGGCTACATGATTTCTAAACCTCTGTTCTTCCAAGATTCTCATATCAGGGGACTGAAGATATGAGGTTGCTTATGTTCAACACCATTACAAAAAGCCTGATTGTGACAGAACGAGTGGCTTTACCCTAGTGAGGAGGAAAGATTTTTCAGGGCTTAGGCAATCTGATTTAAAAAAAAAAAACAAACAAAAAAAACAACTGATTTTCTCTATCTACTTTCTTCAGTCTAACCCAATAAATATGTATTATAGCCATTTTAATTTTTACAGAACTGTAAATTGGTAGGCAACATGTGTTTGTTTTTGTTTTTAATTTGCTGAAGGTGAAGTCGTGAGATGGGCAGGTAGATGGAGAAGCAAATGGCTCCTGGGGTCTAGACTAAAGTGGTCAGATGTGGTCAGCAAGGACATGGGGGAAAGCCCCAGCAAGAAGTAACCAGAGAGCATATGCACTGAGGAAAGAGAGGATGGGTACTGATGGGTCATTGTTTGAATAATACACAATGAAAGGAATACAAAAACCAGAAAACCAGTGCTATGCAAACCCTAACATAACTGATTCAGGCAAGGACTCATCCATGGGTTCAAAACCTTTGAGTGAGAGGTTGTTGGAGAATAGGATTATCTCACCATGGATTACCTCAAGAAAATATGTCCTTACAATGGAAACAGGAGGAGGTCATCACCTCTGCCTAGTGATCAAGCTTACCAGCATCTAGTAGGAGTCTCCTGTTGGGATGCAATAAGATCATGACTTCGCCTATGCAGTGTTCCTGCCAAAAAGACTGGAAAGTCGAGTTTGGGAGTGTGGAGTTTTGTAGATTAAAATACTCAAGTGATGTAACAACCATTTCAGATGTATGAACTTTGGATCCTAGATCAGAAAAAAAAAAAAGCTCTAAAAGATGATTTGGAGACAATTGGAAAAATTTTAACATGGACTGCATATTACATAATATGATGGAATTACTTTTCATTTTCTTACGCACAGTAGTGGTACTGTGGTTATGTAGGACACTGTGGTTCTTCGTGTGAGGTGCAGGTATTAGAGGAAATGTGTCGTGATATTTGCAACTTTCAGGTAGTTCAGGGGCAACAAGTGGGGGAGCAAGCTCAGGAATGTGGCAAAATGACAGTGAATCTAAGACAATGGTGCGCAGGTGTTTGTTGTACTGTTCTTTTATCTTTTCTGTAAGTGTGGACTTTTTAAATTAAAGTGGGAGAGAGCAATGAAATTAGAGAGTACATAAAGAGAACTAGGTGGTTGGTGACACACAGCTGCAGTGAATCTGTGGCTTTGAGTTTCCAGGATTTAAGTCCTATTAGAGGTGTAAGTGGGCTCAGGGCAAGTTCCCTTTCTTGGTTTGTGTTGGCTACTATCAATCATTTATTCTTTTTTTTTTTTTTAAGATTTTATTTACTTATCCGACAGAGAGAAAGAGAGCACAAGCAGGGGAAGTGGCAGGCAGAGGGAGAGGGAGAAGCCGGCTCCCCACTGAGCAGGGAGCCCCACGTGGGGCTCGATCCCAGGACCCTGGGATCGTGACCTGAGCCAAAGGCGATGCTCAACCGACTGAGCTACCCAGACACCCCACAATCATTAATTCTTAAGATACTGCATCCCCTGGGGCGCCTGGCTGGTTCAGTGGATAGAACATGCAACTCTTGATCTCGGGGTTGTGAGTTCGAGCCCCATATTAGGTGTGGAGCCTACTTTAAACAAAAGAAAGGGGGAAAAAAAGATACTGCATCCCCTAATTCCAACCTCAAAGCATTAATAATTCCCAAACCTTTGAAATGCCTGTTCTACTCAAGAATCATCCTGAAAACACTGTCCCTTTCCTCTCTACATTCAAGATTTATGTCCGTATAGAAGGAAGTTCCTGGTAGTAGATCTTTATATTTTGAGTTAGGGGAGTGTTGGGGGAAAGAACAGATCCAGCCTTTTGACGGAACAGAAGGTGTAAGGTTTCCTCTCATTCTCTTTATTTGTAAATCACATACAACCAAATGGTTTCTTATAGACTATAAGTGGTTTGAAGAGGTTCGTAGAAGGCATGTGCAGAGGAAAACAAAATCAACTCTTAAGATACAGCACAATTTTATACAGAGCCTTTTGCTGCAAAGAGACTTTTGCTATGGGGCGCCTGGGTGGCTCAGTCGTTAAGCGTCCGCCTTCAGCTGTGTTCCCTCTCTCGCTGTGTCTCTCTCTGTCAAATAAATAAATAAAATCCTTTAAAAAAGAGAGAGAGAGAGACTTTTGCTATACCTGGAATATACATGCTTTTATATTTTGCCTCCTGTTTCGGCATCACTGCTATCCATCTCTTTAAGTATGTTGCCAGGTTTCCCCTTCTGCCTCTGGGTAGAGTGGTAACGAGAAGGTCAGTTCTAGGACCGTGGGTAATAGGAGCTCATGAAACAGGGCACAAGGCCAGCTGTGCCAAGCCTGGAGATGAGTAAGGAGCAAATCTGAGGTACCAGCCCTATAAGGCCTCTCATCAGAGCAGTTGGAGGGGTCTAGAGTCTAGTAAGCTGGGCTGCTGTTCAGCCAGTATGTGCAGGGACAGCCATCCCTGTTGTTTAGAGCTGACAGCTATTCTGACAGGGCAGTGCCCATTCCATACCATTCGCTAAGTCTTGTGCACATCATCTTGATAAGCAGTCGTCAGTCAAGGTGCACATAGTACCAGTACGGTACAACAAAACGTTGGTCAAAACCTGGCTGGAGTACAGAGACCAGAGTAAGAGATAAGATAGGTGAGTCAAAGACTACATAAGCAGGCAGGAGCCAGGAAGGCACGGGAATCAAAAGACAGAAAGTAGAGAACACGTAGTGTGCTAGTCAGGAAGTGAGAAGCCATCAATTCCTGAAAGCAAGGTGAACCAGCAGACACAGATACCCACGTGCAAGGCAAGGAGCTGGAAGTCGGGAAATAGGAACTCCTCGGAAAACAGAGAATAGGGCCAGACAAAGGGATAAGGCAGCAGCAGGAAGTAGGATCTGCCAAGAGAATTAGAAACCAGGTAGCAGTCTGGGCAGAGTCTAAGACTTCCATGCTAACGAGCTTCTGCCTCAGCCAGGAAGTGCTTGGCTGCTTCCTGCCCAGGTGGAAACCTGTCTCCTCCTTTGGCCAGCCTCTACATGGTGGCTCAGCGCTACACCTGGTAGCGCTGACCTGGGGCTCTTAGAAGATGCTGCCTCTCTATATTCAACAGATCCTGACAAGGACAACAGAGGGAACAGATACCCCAAATAAAAGACTATTCCCAGACCAAGGACAAAAGAGAAATGGCTTTGACTGAGGGCGTGTATGTGTGTGTACTAGGCACAATGCCTAGTACACACATTATCACGTTAAGCATCCCCTCCACCTTCTGAGATAAATACTGTTTTACAGAGGAGAGAACAGAGGCTTGGAGAAGTTTCACTTGCACACAGACCTGTAACGATCACACACAGACCTGTAACGATCACACCCAGTGCAGGTTGACTCCAAGGCCCCTGCTTTAAGTCTTCTGAACCTGGAGTGGGGGTGGCTCACTGGTGGGCACATTGTTTTAAAAGGAGACTGTTTTCAAGCAAAATTTGAGCTATGGCAACTTTTGTGTGGTAAGTTTGGGAAGTTAAGACCACATAGTCTTAAGATACAAACTCTTCAGGGCACCTGGGTGGCTCAGTCGTTAAGTGTCTGCCTTCTGCTCAGGTCATGATCCCAGGGTCCTGGGATCGAGTCCCGCATCGGGCTCCCTGGTCCGTGGGAAGCCTGCTTCTCCCTCTCCCACTCCCCCTGCTTGTGTTCCCTCTCTCGCTGTGTCTCTGTCAAATAAATAAATAAAATCTTAAAAAAAAAAAAAGATACAAACTCTTCATTCTGGTAAGATCTGTTCCTCATTTCCCTTTCAGCTTGTTCCCTTCAATTGCCCTGTCATACTTTTTGCCTGAAATTCCTCCTTATCCCGCCCCATTCTCTGTCCTTCATCCCCTGCAAGTATTCCCAGAATATGACAGGAGCCATTTGGTTGTTAAAAAAAAGAGAGAGAGAAACAAACATGACTGGGCCATCTTCAAATAGCTAGATTTTGGGGCATGTGGGTGGCTCAGTCAGTTAAGTGTCTGCCTTTAGCTCAGGTCATGATCCCAGAGTCTTGGGATGGAGCCCCATGTCTGCCTCCCCGCCCAGTGGGGAGTCTTCTCCCTCTGCCCCTTCCCCTGCTTGTGCTCCTGCAGTCTCTCTCTCTCTCAAATAAAATCTTTTAAAAAAACCCCAAATAGCTAGATTTCAAAACACAGGCTATGTGTTTTGTACATGTTTTTGTATTTGCCTACAGCTAGAAAGGAATTAAATATATAGGAACAACTCATGTCTTGTTGGAGGATATGATGATAATGTTGATTTTGTTCTAATTTACTAATTTTAGAAAATGTAGATTTGACCCTTATGCAGTTTGGTGGTTCACTGATTATTTAAGAACTATTATGAAATATCGAAGATTTATAATAGAGAATAATAACTTCTCATTTCCCTACCCCTACTTGGGAATAAATCATCACCACTATAGTTGAAGCCCGAGCCCCCCTTCTCCAGGCAACCCCCTCCCCCACCCAGTGTGATGTATGTCCTTTCCATGTGTAGTCCTATGTAACTTTCCTAGAAATGTATGTCCTCCGACATGACTTATGGTACTGTTTTGCCATTTTAAAAAACTTTTCACTAGGTTTTTAGGATTATTTTTTGTTTATTCTTTTGCAAAAATTAGTCTCTGGTTTGGACAGGGCTTAATAAATAGGGCTGCTTGTTTTGGCTTTGGTTCCAAGTCTTTGTGTGTAGGCAGGGCCAAAGGCTGTGCACTTGGTGTGGTATCTGATTTTCCTCTTTCATACTGCAGTTATATGAATAAGGAAGTGGAAAGAGAAGCAAAGAAAGCTATACCCCTTGTTTTCCTTCCTAGAGCCTGTGTCTTTGGGTAACAGAAGAGTTATTGGGCGGCCCAAGCATTCTTCCTTCAGCTCTAGTCCTAACTCCTGTTTTCCATCTTCCTAACTGACTTGGTGTACATTCCCACCTGGACTCCGGGAAGCCTTGCTGGGCACTTGCTTCATCCCAGCATGTATGTCAGTATCTTGTTGCATGTTGAGTGCTTGCCATGGGACAGACACTCTGCCGGAGGTGAGGCTGCTGCAGTGCTTTGTGCAGACTTTCCACTGTGGCATCTCTAACAGGAGGAGAGAACAGATGTGAACCTTTGTGGGGCCCAGGCAGGGGCTAAAACAGGCCAGCCAGCCATGAGCCAGAAATCTGCAATTTGACCTTAAAAGCCCGGTGAATGCTGCATTCTTCTCCACAGTATATCTGTATTTTGTATTAAACAGTTGTAACTGGCTCTCCCCCAAATCTTAAGTCAAAGTTGTGCTCCAGGAGGATGCACTATTTTTTTTTCTTCTCTGGCTTTGACACCCCCTCATTTATGCAACATATGCAATTTGTCTTAACAGGTACTGTTACATAGTATTAACATGTTATTGTAACTACTTGCCCTGCTAAACTGTAAGTTTGGTTGGGGCACAGGATACCATTTGTTTTGTTCACTGCTGTTGTCCCAGCAGTATCTGGAAATGATAGGCTTTCAGTAGATACTTGTTGAATGAATATACAAACCTGAGCTTGAGAAGCCTAAGACTATAAAGAATTACCATGTTGTCCCTGTCTTCTGGGAGTTCGTGGTATAGTTGAAGAGAAAACCATATATGTAACGAACATGAAAAGATAACAAGAAAGCAAGAGATGAACACCAAATTGGTGACAGAGTGTGAATTTAGGAAGAGGAGCAATTTCTGTGGTCTTAGGTGGCCTCAGAAAGTTCTATGACACAGAGTAGAGGCACTGCATATAATGGAATGAACTCTGGACCAGTGGGTAACTTCACCTCTGTGCTCATTTTCTTCATTTGCAATTGTTGGATGCCTGCTTTGGGTCAAGACTTATGTTGGGGCACCTGGGTGGCTCTGTTGGTTAAGTGTCTGCCTTCGGCCCAGGTCATGATCCCGGGGTCCTGGGATGGAGCCCTGGATTGGGCTCCCTGCTCAGCGCGGAGTTGCTTCTCCCTCTTACCTTTACATAAAATTAAAAAAAAAAAAAAAAAAAAAGACTGTGTCCTCACAGAGATTAGTGAGGAAGACAGAGATAAAACAAACAATGGTAATAAAGTCAAGAGCTGTGATCAAGGGTTATGCCATGGGGGAGGGAAGTGACCCAGACCTTGTCTCTGTGTCTGAACAAGGCCTCCCTGAGGAATTGAAGCTTACATGAGACCAGAAGATGAATAAGACAGCATTCAACTGAGGAGGGTGGGGGTAACTAGTGCTCTGAGCAGAGTGAGCAGCATAAGGCACGATCCAGGAATTGGAAGTGGTCCAGGAGGCTGGAGCCAGGAGGAGATAGAGAGTGTGGTGCAGGATGAGGCTGATGAGGATGACAGGGGCCATACTGTGAATTTGATCCTTATCCTCAAGGCAATTGGAAGCTGCTGGAGGATTTTAAGTTTGTTTAAAAAAGGGCAAACTTGTTTAAAAAAGATCACTTTGGGGGCGCCTGGGTGGCTCAGTCATTAAGTGTCTGCCTTCGGCTCAGGTCATGGTCCCAGGGTCCTGGGATCGAGCCCCACGTCGGGCTCCCTGCTCTGCGGGAAGCCTGCTTCTCCCTTTCCCACTCCCCCTGCTTGTGTTCCCTCTCTCGCTGTGTCTCTCTCTGTCAAATAAATAAAATCTTAAAAAAAAAAATCATTTTGACCATTTGTATGGAGAATGGATGGAGAGTGGGTAAGGCTGGATGTGGCAGTACAGACAAGTCCAGTAGGTGGATTCTAACACGTTTAGGTAAGGACAGGATTTGGTGATTGATGGGGAGGGGGCGGGGAAGACAAGGAAAAGAAGGTGTCAAGGATGGCTCCCTGGTTTCTTGGCACCAACTGGAAATTCTAGAGTAGAGGAAGCCGTTTGGTAGGATAAATGATGAGAGTCCTCAGAGGTGCTGGAGGCAGCCAAATAAAGATGTTGGTTTGGCAGTTAGAAATATTTGGATCTAGCCCTCAGGAACAAAGTCTAGGACAAAGATAGGGATTTAGGGGTCTTTAACATATGGATTATAGTTAAAACTCTGGAGACAGTGAGTTCCCCAGGGAGAATGATAGTGTGAGAAGAGAAATGCTAAAACAGGACTATTGAGGATGCCAGCATTTAAAGTGGAGGAAGAGGAATTGCCAAGATAGAGTGAGCGGGGAAGTGAGAGAAAAAGCATCTATGCTGCTGGACTGCATGATCTCTAAGGCCTCAGTCAGCGCTGACATTCTGTGGTCCTGAAGAGCTGGGATTTGAGCCAGGTCTCAAAAGCAGAGCCCATGGATAGGCCATGAGAATAGAGAAGGGCATTCCAAGGAATATTACCATCTCAGCCAAAGTCCCAACAAGAAACAGAGGACACACTCAAACTGGATCATTTGAAACAGTTTTAATAAAGAGGCTATTTACAAAGAGGTAGGGTGGGTTTAGGGAATCCAGTAAGGCAGAAATCTGGCGCTAGCCACAGCAGAGACCCTTCACCACCCCGAGGCCTGAAGTCCGCTGAAGGGGAGAGCAGCTGAATATAAAGAGCTGCCTGAGAGGAGATGCGGCCTTCTGGACCAACCTCCGTCTCTCCCTGCCCTCCAGCTTCTTGCCAGGGCGTGCTGCTGGCCAAACGTAAGCCCAAGAACAAGAGAGCCCATGGATGCAGTATAAATACATTATATTCCTGGGGCACAGAGCAAGGTGGAGAGTGGATGTAGAAGGGCAAACAGAAGATATCCATAACAATTATCTCGAAAAATGGAAATATATGGGTAAGAGGGTGTATTCATTTCCTATTGCTGCTGTCACAAATTCAGGGGCTTAAGACAACAAGGATTTATTATGTTACAGTTTTGGAGGTTAGAAATCCAAGACTGGTTTCACTGGGCTAACGTCATGGTGTCAGCAGGTCTGCACTCCTTTCTGAAAGCTCTAGAAGAGAATCCATTTCCCTTTCTTTCCCAGCTTCTAGAGGCCGGCCACATTTCTTGGCTCTCAGCCCCTTCGTCCGTCTTCAGAGCCAGCAATCACATCACTCCGACCCTCTGCTTCTGTCATCACATCTCCTCTGGCTCTCCTGCCTTCCTCTTCCATCTTTTAAGAGCCCTTGTGATTCTGTTGGACCCACCCAGATAATCCAGGATAATCTCCCTATTTTAAGATCCTTGATTTAACCCACCTGGTCCCTTTTGCCATGTAAAGTAACACATTCCCAGGTCCTAGAGGATTCGCCTTTGGACATCTGTAGGGCGGTCATTATTCTGCCTATCACGGAGAGCCAATAAGCCTTTTTGGCTGGAGTAGAGTAACTCCCTGGGAAAGTAATGAAGACAGAAAGCAGAAAGTGCAAACTGACGCCAAATTATGGGAGTTTTGAATGCTAGACTGTCTAAATTTCATTCTGTAGACAAGAGGGAGCCATCGGAAGTCCTTACCCAGAGAAGTGGCTTTTTAGCAGTGTAAAGAGAGATGACCCGATTGTGGTGTTCTAGTGGCTTATGGGGAAGAACAGAAACCTTTCAAGATGCCATTATGGTAGTTTGGGCCCAAAGGACAAAGATGCAAAACAAGAGAGACAGGAAGAAGGGGTGGTGTGAAAAGTTCTGTGCAGGGCGCCTGGGTGGCTCAGTCGGTTAAGCGGCTGCCTTCAGCTCAGGTCATGATCCCAGGGTCCTGGGATCGAGTCCCGCATTGGGCTCCCTGCTCAGCGGGGAGTCTGCTTCTCTCTCTCTCTCTCTGTGTCAAATAAATAAATAAAATCTTGAAAAAATGAAAACAAAAACAAACAAACAAAAAGTTCTGTGCAGTCAGAATCTACAGGAGATGCTAACCAAGTGGCCATGGAAAGAAGGGGGAGAATTGAAGGGTGGTCCAAGTTTTTAAAGTGTATGACTGGTAGATTAATGGTATGATCTAGAAAATCAGGAGAGAAAGTCAGTTTCATAGAAAGATGTGAAATTAGGAGTATAGTTGTAGAATCCTGGACTAGAAATACAAATAGAATCTTACCAGGTCTAAGATATCACCAATTTAAAACACATCAACGTTTTATGTACCACTAAGGAAAAAAATGCTACCAGCTAAAATATGATGCTTGCTTCCTTAAAAATATAATTTTCACTTTATTGAAAGAACAGTTTTAGACTTACATGTAGACTTTTTTGAAATCTTTTAATGTACATACAACAAATTGCATATATTTAAAGTGTACAGTTTGCTAAATTTTAACATAAGCACGCACCTGTGAAACCACCACATCAAGGTAGTGGATAAACATATATATAACTCAGAATTTTCCTTATGTCCTTTCATGATCCCTTCCTCTGCCCCTCCCTACCTCTCTCTCTTCCATCCCCAAGCAACTACAAATTTGCTTTCTGTCATATAAATTACAGTCTCTAGCATTTGAGATAAATGGAGTCATATCCTATGCATTCTTTTGGGTCTGGCTTCTTTCATTCGATATAATTATTTTGATGTGCATCCATGTTGTGTGTTCCAATAGTTCATTCCTTTTTACTTCTGAATAGATTTCATAGTGTGGATATGCCATGATTTGTTTTTCCATTCACCCACCAATGATCATTCAGTTTATTTACAGTTTTTGGCTTTTTGAAATAAGGCTGCTATGAATAGATTTTTTAAATTATAGATCACCCCGGGCATAAAAAGGGAAGATGCAATTGAAATGAATTGATTAATATTCTTAAAAGTTCTTCACATTTCGAGTGTAACTTTTTGAATCACTTTGTTTATTAACATATAATGTACTATTTGTTTCAGGGGTACAGGTCTGTGATTCATCAGTCTTACACAATTCACAGCACTCACCATAGCACATACCCTCCGCAACGTCTATCACCCAGCCACCCCATCCCTCCCACCCCCCTCCACTCCAGCAACCCTCAGTTTGTTTCCTGAGATTAAGAGTCTCATGGTTTGTCTCCCTCTCTGGTTTCGTCTTGTTTCATTTTTCCCTCGCTTCCCCTATGATCATCTGCCTTGTTTCTCAAATTCCTCATATCAGCGAGATCATATGATACTTGTCTTTCTCTGATTGACTTATTTCTCTTAGCGTAATACCCTCTAGTTCCATCCATGTCATTGCAAATGGCAAGATTTCATTTTGTGATGGCTGCATAATATTCCATTGTATATATACCTTTGATTCACAATCATGAATGTCTGTTTTTTTTCCACCCAGTATCTCCTCTGCGCCATCAAGAGTGGTAATTTTTTTAAAAACCTGTAAAAGAACTATAAGCCATTAATGCTGGGCACTTAAGCCCACTCCGTAATTATGTGGAACTAACTTAACCTGCATCTTCCTTTGAGAGTGTTGCTAAACATGCCTGAGTTGCCACCTGTCTCACTCCCTCCCCATTAGGTTTTAAAAGTCCACTATTTTTACAAGTCCCTGGGATTTTTTTCTCCCAAATCCCTGACACCCATTCTTCTAGTTTTGAAGCTGGTGCTTTTGATATTATGCATTCGTAGGCAATGTCGAGTACATCTTGACTGCTGCTGGGCCCACAGTAATCGTAGGATCAATTGTAAAACACATCTGCATTTCAGAATGTTAAATGTGGGAAACTGTGTAACTTCAAGTCCATTAAGAAGGATGGTTCAGCCAGTTCATTTGATGGTTAAGGGCTTGGCAGATTTAGTTCTGTGCCCAGTGTCACATAATTAGTGGTAGCTGGGGCCAAAACAAAATTTCTATGATCTAATTGGTCTCTGACTTTAGTGGGATGGTTTTGGGGGGAGGGTTCTGTTTATTTATTAATTTTACTGTACTATAGCGATGGAAGCTTAAAAGAAGGCTGGCCAATGGAAAAGACAGTCACGTTTTACAAAGAAAAGACACCCAAACAGAAAACCACAAACTTGAATGTGGTGAACTAGTAAGAGAGAGAAAAAACATTCCAGTAACCCTTCAGTGGCTCACCTTCAACTGGTTTCTTCCTATGCCAACCCGTTCTTCATTCTTACCTTTTGAATTACTTTATGGAAAAAATGGGCTTCTCAGATGATTCCTCTGATTTTAAACATTTGTGGCAGCTCCCCATGTCCAACAGAATAGAGCCCAGGGTCCTTGGCAGGGCTTATAGGGAAGGCCCTTCACACATGTCCCTTTCTGGTCTTTAGCTCTTTCCTCTCTCTGTAGCACACCAACCGTTCAATAAATTCAATAAAATCCCATCGTCCACCTTCTTATCTTTGTGCCTTTGTTTATGCTGTTCCTTTTCTCTGGAATAACCCTTCCCCACCCTCGTCCGCCTATGGTCTCTTCCTTCAAGGCTCAAAGGCAACCTGTTTTTCACAGTTTCCCTTCAATCCCCCCACCTTTACCCAATGATTACTTCCTCATCTGTTTTTAAACCTATTTTATACTTTACTTCTGTTCTAACACTTATCAAGTATTTGTGTGTCTCACTGAGCTGTGATCTTCTTGAAGAAGGGTTCACATCTTGTTTATCTTTAGATTCCTGCTTTCTAGATGTGTGCCTGGCAAATAGTAGGTATACAGCAAGTATTAATTGCCTTGAAAGATCTGATTGAGTTTAATACCGCCTAGGGAGAAACACAATCAGCTAAGTACCTTGCTATTTCCTAAATGCAGTATTATCTTTCTAGAGGAGAGACGGAAAATCCTCTGCAAGAAAGATGGGATTGAGTAAGAATGACATTCTGGGTGGAAGTTTAGCAGTGAGGGGTTATAAAAGAAGGGGTTGAAAGGAGAATGGACTAGAGGTTTTAACGAACTAGGGAGCGTGACTAAGGACACAAAAAAGAAACGGGAATAGAAAGAACAGGAGATGAGGGAAGAAAAAAAGAGAGAGAATAGAAGCGTGGAGAGAGTATGTAGTCAGGATTTTAGAATCTTACTGAGATTAATTGCAGGGAGTCACTGCACAATGCTTTCTCACACGGACGTTCCAAACTCTCTTTCCTGAATGAACCCCATTTTGTATTCTTCACATCACTCTCTCCCTGAAAAGACACAAGTGTGCTTCTTACGACTGCCTTACAATTTGTTCATTGTTTTCCACTGTTTTCTATGGAAAGCTGGAGGAGGCAGAGTAGTGTGGGGGAAAGGCACCCACCACGCTGGGAATCAGGAGGCCTGGCACGTCCCAGCTCTGGAGCCTCGAGCAAGCAACTTAGCCACCTTCGCCTCAGAGTCTTTATCTGTCAAGTGGGATATTAGTATCTGTCCAGGCTTCCTTTCTGGGTTGTTTGTAAAGATCTAAATTAGTGAAAGAAGCTGTGAGGTTGCTCTGCAAATGGAAGTGATATTACTGATTCGTGGAATTATTCGTCCAATAAAGACTCCATGGGCAGATGGCACAGCCCTTGTCTCCTGTGAATAAGTCCTGTTTGCAGAATAAGATAACAGTGTTTCTTTCTTACTGGTAGTATTCTGAAGTCTCAGGAAGCTGCCCTGTTTAAATGTTCGTGACCCATGAGAAGGGCATATAAGAAGCCATGGCGCTCCCCTTTCAAAAAGAGCTGGAGAAATACAAGAACATTGATGAAGATGAGCTTCTTGGCAAACTCTCAGAAGAGGAACTGAAACAGTTGGAAAATGTTCTTGATGACCTAGATCCCAAGGTTGGTGACCTGGGACTGAAACATGGTGGTCAATGGTAGTAGGGGATAAATGGTGTGGCTTGGTCCTTAAACAATAGTGTAGAAATCCCTTAGCTCCAAATACAAATTCTGCGTTCTTCCCCTGATTGGTTCCGGTCTGACAGATTCATAAAGAACCTCAGTAGCCACGTGTACAATATGATAGGACAAATGTATTTCTCAAAAACCAATTTAATGTAAATGGTAAAAAATATTTTCCATTGCTTGAGAACGACTAGTCGGACTTAAGGAAGAAGAAAGGAAAGAGGAAAAGGGAACAAATCTTAACCAAATTTCTTCTGTGAGTCATACACTCTACTGGGCATGGAAGCCCTTGGGGTAAATTATATTACACTCATTTCATAATTGAGGGGGACAGATGAAGAGAAGTAATTTACAGAAGATCTCATACTAGTAAACATCAGAGATGACATTTACACCAGGCCTTTAACCCCACAAACAGATCTTTTTTACACCTCATTTTTTAAAAAAAGCATGAATGACTTGAAGTTTTTGGTGATCTCACAACAATGGATGGATTTGAATTTTAACAATAATATTACGTAAATTTAAGTGGAGATTCTACTATTTTTATGAGCTCTTGAAAAGCAAAGTAGTTTGTTACAGTGTTTGTTTAGCAAGCACCTTCTTTAGTGCTGATGGTGTTTTTTTAAATTAGAATCAGAGGCATCCAAAATAGTGATTTTACTATAAAGAAAAATGTCACTAAAAATTATTTATATGATATTCTGATATGCCAGACACTTTGGATATTTTATTTATTTTTAAGAATATTTTTATCTTTGACGGACATTGGGGAGGGTATGTGTTGTAATGAACACTGGGTATTATATAAGCCTGCCAAATCACAGACCTCCACCCCTGAAACAAATAATTAAATTAAAAATAAATAAATAACCCAAAACACAGCCTTAAAAAAAATGTTTTTATTTTTGAACCTTAAGGAAGGAATCACTCAGCTTAGTCAAGCAGGTATCAGCATCTCCCCTAATATTTACTTATGTGCTGGCATGTTTTCCCAGGAAAGAGGCTAGAAATAAGAGAGTATAGCCACGTTGGCTCCTTGTTAGTCTCTGTATGCCTGCCTGGAAGCACCTCAGGTACAGACCTGGCCAAACCCAAGTGTGATCTACGAGGAAGGAGGCCCTGAAGGGTGCCTGGCCTTTTGCTACCACATTCTAGAATGCAGCTGCAGAAGACTCAGAGGTGGCTCTAGCCAGCTGTGTTGTGCCTGTGCGCATTAGCAGAAACATCTCAGCACAGAATGGGCCAGGGTAGGGCCTCAGAGATGCGCCAGAGTCCCCAGCCCTCAGTGCACACCTGCATCTCTGCACAGGTATCCTTCTCCCCGCCTCCCCCATAGACAGCTGGGCTGGGGCTGGGGGCCAAGTGACAAAGTATCAGTAGGGCAAACACCTTCCTTCCTGCTTACACCTCTGTCTCATCAGAGTGCACTGCTACCAGCTGGATTCCGACAGAAGGACCAGACCCAGAAAGCAGCCACTGGCCCGTTCGATCGCGAGCACCTCCTCATGTACCTGGAGAAGGAAGCTTTGGAACAGAAGGACAGGGAAGACTTTGTGCCCTTCACTGGAGAAAAGAAAGGTAAGGGCCCCAGGTGCCACATCCTGGGACAAAGGTACTGCTCATATCTTGTCATGGGGGGTCCAGCAAGGGAACTGACCTGGAAGTGGGAAAGAAGCCCAAGAACTGGATTCATAATTAAAAAGAATCATGGCTGGTAGAGACATGCCAGTATACTTTTGTCCAAACCTATAGAATGCGCACCACCAAGAGTGGACCCTAATATAAACTGTGGACTTTGGATAATAATGATAGCAATGGAGGCTCATCAGTTGTAACAAACGTCCCACTCAGCTGCACAGTGTCATTGGGGGAGAGCTTGTAAGCGTGGGACAAGGAGTATATGGGAACTCTCTGTACTGTCCTCTACGAACCTAAAACTGCTCCAAAAAAATACAGTTTACTAGTTACAAAAAAAATTATGGCAGAATATGTAAGCTAATTAAATTAGTACTTAGAGTGTAAAGGTACTCAAATTAGTTCTGTGAAAAATATCTTAAGCCCCAAAGAAAAAGCTTTGGCAGCATGAGGTAGTATTGTGCCCGAAAGAAGGTCCTATAGGCGTTGGTGCGTTTCTCTTAGCCCAGGGCTTTACCGACCGCAGACATCCCCTCAAGGCCTTTCTGTTCCATGTCTAGGTTAGCTGTGGCACCAGACCCCTAACCTAAGATGCTACCGTTAGAGAACGGTGCAGTCAACCATTCCCTCATCCAGCATTTACCAAGCACCCCCTTTGTGCACAGCGATGTGCCAGGTGTTGGCACCACAGTGAATAGGACCCTACCTTGCCCTCAAGGAGCTTGTGGTCTAGTGAGAGAAGCACTGTGATAGTCCTGGTGAGGCTCTGAGGAACAAAGGGATGTTCCTCCATGCCAGGACTGAGCTCAGAACCAAGACCAGGAAAACCCTCCTCCTTAGCTTCCAACCCTAGGCTCCCCTTTGGAGGAAAAGTGGGTACCAACAGCCTGTGTGGTTTCCTCAGCTACAGACAGGGACTTGGGCCCACAGACACTAATGGAATCATCCATAAGCTCATGGCAACTACAGTCTTTTTAAAATGCAAATCAGATCATGTCACTTCCCTGCTGAAAGTCTCAAATCCTCACTGTGGTCCTCAGGGCCCAGGGAGAGCTCACCTTGCCCACCTCTCTGATCACCTCTCCCATTCCCTTGCCGAGCCTCGGCCCCACCGTCTGCATTCAGTTCCCCAAACCTGCCGAGTTCTTCTCCCATCCCAGGGTCTTCTCATGATCTCTCCCCTCCGACCCACATCCCCATTTTTCACATTCTAAAAGTCCCAGCTGAAACGTCAGGGCCTCGGGCTTTCCCTGACCCTTCTGTCTAAAATAGACCCCTTCTCTCTGCCATGACACTCATGTATTGCCTTCATAGCACTGTGTTCATCATTTTGTTTATTTACTTTGGGTTTTGTGTGTTTTGTGTGTTTCCCACCTGTGCGCGCTGGCACAGGGGAGCACCTGATAAATACAGGTTCGGGTGAATGCTGTCTGGGAGCTTCTGTACAGGGTCCTGGGGCAGCAGGAGCACGCCTCCTCAGGTGGCGTCAGTCAGAGCACTGCTGTCTTCTGTTATGCGACATCTGGCTGTCCTCTGAGTCATGCTCATTTGATGGATCGTGCACCACTGATGGTGTCAATTTATTAAGAAAGTGAAGTTGGACAGTGACAAATTGGGCAAATAACTACGGATTGCCATAGAAATACGGAGCTGTTTCTATGGCAGCATGTCTGCTATTAGACTAAGTTCATTGTGCAAGAAAAATTATAATGTCAAATCTTCAATAAAATCCCAGTTAACATCCAATATTAGGGTAGTGCCAGAATAACAAGAGAAAAGCTGTTGTTTCTTCTTCTCAAAGTAGAGGTCTGAGGAGTAGCAGTGGTAAATTATCTCTCGATCCAGATTCATCTGCAGATAATTCACAGGGGAGTTAGGAATGCAGGGGCAGCCTGGGTCGTAAATGGGGAGACAAAAGGGGCACACCGTTGCTCGGTGTAGCTTAGGAGAAGGTTGGAAGGCAACACAGTTGGGCAAAATGAGCAGAGAGCAAGTTTTCCAAACAAAGCAGAGGGAACAGAGTAGAGTCTGCAGGGCCCCTGGAAGCACCAGCGGATGATCTGGAAGCACCAGCGGATGATCTGGAAGCACCAGCGGATGATCTGGAAGCACCAGTGGATGATGTGGAAGCACCAGTGGATGATGTGGAAACACCAGTGGATGATCTGGAAGCACCAGCAGATGATCTGGAAGCACCAGTGGATGATGTGGAAGCCTTGGAGGCTGCTGTAAAGGCCTCAGGCGAGGGGCTGTACAACTTCAGCTCTGAATGCCCTGGGCCCTGGGCCCTCGGGTTCCTGGGCCATGTTTCACTCTCTGCAGTAGTTTTATCCACTTAGAACTTGTTGTTTGGTTACCCACCCCACCACCACCAGGAATGGATGTGCAGCAGCAGTTGTCCTAAAGTTTGACAGCTATGGGCCACCTGTGCACGTGGTATTGAGGGTAATCCTAAGCACTAGCAGGAAGGAGGAAAGGGGAAGCCTCTTTGACTCTGGAACCGAGATCATCTGAGCCACAAAGAAAAGGCTTCAGGCTGCAGATACTATGAAAAATAAGTCTGGGATGAACCCTAGTGTCTGAGATGTTATTGATTGGTTATTTTCTTTTTTCATTTTCTATCTTCTGGTCATTCTCCTTGTATTTTTCATTATGCTCCAGTGTATTTTGCTTCTTTCTGGGAAAGGTGGCAGTTTATGTGATGCAGAGGCAGGAAGCAGGGTGATGTTGAGTGATGGAGACCTTGTGGCCAGGATACCCCAGACTGACTACAAGCAGTGGTGTCTCCCTAGGGTGCCCAGCACTGCCTGGTCCCTGATTTCATGTCCAACCATTTGAAGATCTGGTAAACTATCAGAAACTATCCCACAGCCCCTGCAACCAGGGACAGCTCTTGGAGAGGATTTATAAAGGAGAGTTACTGACTTTGGGTTTGACCCTTACCTTTCCAATGGGAGTGGGGAAGGGCTACCTAGCCAGAGAGACCTGGAAACAGTGTTGGTCTCCTTTGGCTGAAGTGGGAGCCAGCTCTCTGTTCTACCCAAGATGACAAAGAGAAGGCAGTGGAAGGGTGAGTCTTTAGGGAACTCCAAAGATCACATTGGAGGAGACCAATTTCAAAGATCATGCCAAGAAGTAAGAGCAGCTCCAGAAAAGAAACCAAGAGTTAAAAGCTGGAAGGAATTGAAAAAGAGTGTAAGTAGTTCTGGAGTATTGCTGTGGGAGCTCTGGAATGTCCTAGGTTTCCCCTTAGGAGTCATTGCATGAGTGGGATGTGGGTGCGTTGAGCTGGCTGAAAGTTAGGAGCAGGTAATATGCCATCCTCCCAGCGATGTAATCTTCAGTCCAGAGGTTGGGGCTGAGGAGGGTAGGGCATAGATATCAGCATATTGAGAAGTGAGTCAGGGGCACAGCAAATGGAATCTGACTGTGAGGATGAAGCGGGAGTTGATCGCGGAGTATACACATGTGGGAAGCATAAAATACCTTGTTGCTCACAGACCTCCACAGTTTCTAAATACATGAATCCTGATTTCTCCTTTTACATCTGACGTCCTTTGGTATGTCTAGAGAGGTAGCTGTGTCCCCAGGCCACTACACTACTCCAAGTGACCCCAGATAGAGCATCCTAGTGGTCTACAATCTCAATCTAGGGGGAAAAGCTCTGGGAGAGCTGCAGTTTGTCCCTCTGGAACCCCTGGGACTATGTGGGTGACTCTGCCTCCAATATTTGCAGGATCCAAGGGAAGAACACACACAGAAGCCTATGTGCCATTTTTTGTAAATATTTAAAAGCTAATAGCTGTTAAAATATGTTCTATCCTGTTACAAATACACCTAGAAACCCAGGATTCTTGGGCTTCCAAAAGTTCCATGCAAGCATATGGGGCTGTCCTATACTGCTAGGGCCTCACACATATTTGACACAAATAACCTCCCCTTGGCCTGCGGGTGCTCACTCCAGCAATGTGACATGCCTCCAGGAGGATGGACATGGGGAAGGGAGGCACGCAGGCCCTGGAAGCAAGTTCAGGGGTCTTTGAGCAGGGAATTCCAGGATCCCAGATGCCTGGAGCGGGGCCTAGCAGGTGGCCTGGATTCTGGGTGGGAATGTCCCTTTGGCCCCATGACTTCTCCCTTGATGTGGGGAGGAGGGAGATTGCAGGAGAGGAGGACCAGAGTGAGCCCTGTAAAACGTGGGGCCCATGGCAGGGCCTTTCTTGCTCAGGTCTAAGGGCAATGCTGACGATCGATGGTAAAGAGGTAGAAACCACTGTTTCCTTCTACGTTTAAGAACCGTAGTCTCCTCAGATCTCTGTGTTGCAGAACGCAGGATTCCTCCTCTGACATTCCCTCCCTCTAATAGTGGATTAATGATACTGCCTTCGTCCCAGCAGGGAAGGAATCCCAGTTGGGTGTGCAATGGCTTAATGACTTGGCTCTCAGTGGTCAGAGCTGCATTGTCTGGTCAGTCCTCTTACCCTACCCTGGTGAGCAGCACACAATAGTTTTTGTTTTCCTTCTGATTTAAAGGGAGAGTCTTCATCCCCAAAGAAAAGCCCATAGAAACTCGTAAAGAAGAAAAAGTGACCCTTGACCCAGAACTGGAAGAAGCTTTGGCCAGCGCCTCCGACACCGAGCTCTATGATCTTGCAGGTTAGTCCTCAGCTCTGGGAAACTTTCCTGTGCGGCTCTGGCCCCCCAGGCACACACTGGCATGCCCAGCAGCAGCCTCTGAGCTTCAGTAACTACTGATCAGCATTGCAATACCAGGGCGACTTCAGCTATTATGTAGCCATAAGACTTGATGCAAGTGACTTCACCTCTCTGAGCAAATCTTACTTTGCTGTATCTCAGCTGTAAAATGTAAATTCCTATCTCGGCTATAAAATGCCCCAATAATACCCTTCCTACAAAATTCAAGAGTTTGAGAAGCCAAAGAGAAGGAATCTAAAGGAGTGTTGAGAACTTAAACAATGAAATAATAGCCCTTACTCTAAGGAGCTTTCACATTTGGCATTTTATAACATTTTATCATGATGAAGTATCTGTGAAGTTCTTGCTCTTCCCCACAGTCGCTATTCCGTTTTGATTGCCGCAAAGAGGTCTGTTAGCCTAACCACAGAGCAGGAGTTATTAACCATTACACCCACACAGTAATTAAAGCCATATTCAGCCCCATCTGCTCATCTTTTTCTAGTTTTCTAAACAGTAGCAACAAAATAATAATTGGTGTTATGATTTGAATTGGTTACACATGCAGATAGAGAAAACACACATAGTATAAAAGAATGGGTAGTCAAGATGGCGGTAGGTTAGGGGTCAGCAAACTGCGACTTGCCTCCTGTGTTTGTAAATAAACTTTTATGGGAACATAGCAACACCAACAAAAAAATATGTCATGAAAGTAATTAATCTCACCCTAATTAAGTCCTCTCCCATTTCTACTATATCCTTCAAGAAAGATTCCATGCATCTACCAACATATTTGTGCATTCTTTTTTTTTTTTAAGATTTATTGATTTATTTATTTGAGAGAGAGAGACACAGCGAGAGAGGGAACACAAGCAGGGGGAGTGGGAGAGGGAGAAGCAGGCTTCCCGCTGAGCAGGGAGCCCGATGCGGGGCTCGATCCCAGGACCCTGGGATCATGACCTGAGCTGAAGGCAGACGCTTAACTGAGCCACCCAGGTGCCCCGCATATTTGTGCATTAATGGGATGTGTTTTTTTCCAAGTGGGATGTAAATTTAGATTATTAGGGTTATTAGGTCACTACAGGATAAAGGTGCTTTAAAAAACAGCCCATATTTGGGTGCCTGGGTGGCGCAGTTGGTCAAGCGTCCAACTCCAGATTTCATCTCAGGCCCTGATCTCAAGGTCATGGGATCGAGCCCTGAGTCAGGCACTGTCCCCAGTGTGGAGTCTGCTTAAGATTCTCTCTCCATTTCCCTCTACCCCTCCCACTCGTGCTCTCTTCCTCTCAAAAAAATAAAAAAATAAAAAACAGTCCACGAGCCTTAGCAAGAATCCTCACATCTTTATTCCACTGAAAAACATTTGTAATAATAATCCATCCTCCCTCCCAGGAGAACCAGCTATGCCTTATTCTAATAGCATGCCTACCGTCTCAGCTACATCTTTGTTCCTCCTGTGATGAGATCAGTGGTCAATACTAAGTTCACATATTTGAACCTCTCTCAGAAATCACTGCAGGAATTGAGGCACCTGCATCACACAGTTAAGAAGGTGCCTTGCAGTGACCTTTCTTCTTAGCCCTGTGGTTGCTATGGAGGGATCCTGGTATGGTTACTGCTCCTCTCAAGGGTTGTCTCATGGTTTCTACTAGAATTGCCCAAAGGGAGAATGCAGGGCTGGGCTTGAATTCCCAGGAAATGCTTAAGGAAGGAGAAAGAGGAAAACACCAATCATCTGGAAGAATCTAGATTCTGAAATTCATACAATAAAACCAGGGGAATAATCCAGATAGAAAACTGTCTTGTTCATCTCTGCTTAACCTCATTCCCTCATCAGATGCTCCCTCAGAACTCAGGAGGAAGCCGGCCTGGGGGTGGGTGACAGCATCTTCTCTGGGGCGGTTCTTTCTGGAAGATCAGGAGCAGCCCCATGAGCGGATGGGCTGACAGCCAGTGAGGTTTAGATAGGAAAGATTGTCAATGCCCTGTGCATGTTATTCTGGCTGGTAGGCAGCAGAAAGACAGTCATCAAGAGAACAGCTGCTGACCTCCAAGACAGCACTTCCTGGAGCAGCTAGATCTCAGCATGGTCACCAGTTCTGATGGTCTAGAAATTCAATTTTGTCAGTGTGCATAGGAGACGTCTGTTTGGGGCTAATCCACTAGCCAGATTCACAGGAAACAGATAAAACAAAAATTAAAACTTGGCAATGAGAGCCAAATTATAATTAGAAGTTGCTTAGTGAGTATGGGGCCAAAGCAAGATATGTTTGGATGATCCGTGGCCTGTGTTTATCAAATAGGGCGTCTTCTCCCTAGACAGTGCCAGAAACATAGTGACAAATTCTTATTTATTTAACAGGAATCTGTAAAGTGCTTGGAACAGTGTCTGAGGCATGAGAAGTCATTTAAGCTTTGTAACACTTAAAGTATAATTATTATCCCTACCTTACCGATGATGAAACATGCTCAGAGGCATTTAGTAACTTCCCAAGTCACAGAGGTAGTATGGGACAGAACCAGGATTCCAACTCTGGCCGACTGCTCCTGAGTGCCACTCTTAACCCTAGCCTTGTCGGCTGTAAGCATTTGCCCTTTATTGGGCTGCTGGCAGCCTCCCTGCTCCTGATGTGTAGATTACAGTACGACTGATGAGGAGCTCTGAGATACTCCACTGCCTCCTGCTGACAGATTACCTGCTCTGGGATCCTTCTCCAGGTGGCCAGTCACATCCGTATAATTTCATTAGCAAAAGGGGCACTTGCCTTTCAGCCTGCCCAGAGCTCATGCTGACCCAGTGCCGTTTCTTGCATCCTTTGCTGCCTCCTGGTGTAAGCTCCCCATAATACAGGAGTTGCAAAATCTCAGTGTGCTTATCCCACCTTTTATTGCTGACATCTCTTTTATTTCCCATTCTAGGATGCTCTAAACTGGAGAGGACAACTGCTGTTGGTCCTGAGAGATTGGGGCGGCTTTCATTGAAAGAGGCCCATGGTCTTTCTTCCATTTGCTGTAATCTGTATAATGTTAGATCTTAAAGTATCCTTAGACTCAGTCCCATGCTCACATTTTACAGATGAGAAAACAGAAGAGTTGAGTCTATTTAACTAGGAGGTCTAAGCAAGTTTTCAGTAATTTGGAGGTATAACATAACTCGACCATTGTCCTGCAGATCCTAAATGATTCTACCTGTATAGCCACAGAAAGACCTGTGAAGATCGCTGGTGGCAATGGAAAAGGATTGGAAAGGGATTTTTTTAAAATATGTAAGCTTATTTAATATTACATGTGTCCCATACACTATGCAAGGCAAGGGGGTTCTGGAGACTTACTTTATGATATGAAGAATTGATCTTCAAGGGGAAAATTAACATTGTGGACATCTTAACATGCCTTCCCAAACTTATTATGTATTTACTGATTATCTTTGTTTCTAGCTGTTCTTGGAGTACACAATTTACTCAACAATCCAAAGTTTGATGAAGAAATGGCCAGTACTAAAGGTGGCAAAGTGCCTGTGAGAAGTAAGTTGATGTGGAGTCTGTGGTTTGTGAAACTTGGGAGCTCCAGGTTGTTGTTGTTAAGAGGGAGGCCTGTTGACTGGGCTGCCAGTTGAATCCAGATTTCCATCTTGCAGACTTTGCAGGTAGATTCTGTCAGTTCACCAAGATCAGTCACTGGGCTCTGAGCAGTCAAACCAGAATAGGGAAGCCAATTATCAAAGTTCTGTTTTGCAGCGTATTGTACCAATGAGGTGTGTTTTGCCCAGAACATACTCTTTGGTAGGTCTGTTTAGTCAAAATATAAAATTGCTGATAAAAAGGTGACATAGTGCGCACAGATTGCAAACAGAGGTTCACGTTCCTAATGACGTTTTTTAATCAACTATAGTATTTTTGATAAGTTTCCTTCTCTATTTGGGTGTCTTTTTGTCTCAATAATGGCTGCAGGTCATTAGAATTTGAATACCCACTTCCCCCACGAGAGCATGAAAGACACATTGGCATAGACTTACCGGCACAGAAAGTTCGAGACCACAGTTCTCTGTATTAGCATTTCCTGGAGAAGTGTACAGTTTATTAGACTCTCTCACTGACTCATTCATTAGTCATCTACTAAATACCTACTATGCGTCAGGAAGGTTCTAGGCTTAGGTACAAAGATAAAAAATGGTCTCTGCCTAAAGGAACTTACCTATCCAGGGTTAGGATGGACCAATAATCAGGTAATCTTGCTACAGTGTGATCCAGGTGCTGTAAAAACTTACAGAAGATCACAGCTTTTCTTAGATTAATTTTATTCTATTCTCTTTGAAGGAGTTTGAGCAGGTGTTTTCTAGTCTGAGCAGCATACTTACAAACCATCATTTATACTGGGCTATTTATCCAGACAATAAGCAATGTTACTTTTATTTTTTTTTTTCTTTTCGGCTTTTAATACGTGCAGATGAAAAGTGTTTATCCTGGGGCACCTGGGTGGCTCAGTCATTAAGCATCTGCCTTCGGCTCAGGTCATGATCCCAAGGTCCTGGGATCAAGCCCCACATTGGGCTCTCTGCTCGGCAGGAAGCCTGCTTCTCCCTCTCCCACTCCCCCTGCTTGTGTTCCCTCTCTCACTGTCTCTCTCTCTCTCTCTGTCGAATAAATAAATAAAATCTTTAAAAAAAAAAAAGAAAGGTGTTTATCCTTTTTAACTTCAATATCAAAGGGTAACATTCTGACAGCATGTTTGCTATTAAAAGTCTGGTGCATCATCTTCTGGGCTTTTGTGCATATACATATCATTAACTTTTTTAAGACTATTTTTTAAGGGAAATTTTAGGTACACAGCAAAATTAAAGATTTCCCATATACTCCCTGCCCCCAATTCATGCACAGCCTCCCCCAGTATCAGCATCCCCCAGCAGAGTGGTACATATGTTACACTTGTTGAACCTACCGCGACACATCATTATCATTCAAAGTCCATTGTTTACATTCAGGTTCACTCTTGGGGTTGTACATTCTATGATTTGGACAAATGTATATTGACATGTATCCACCATTACAGTATCATGCAGAGTAGTTTCACTGTCCTAAAAATCCTCTCTGCTCACCTATTCATCTTTCTCTCCCCCTAGCTCCTGATGACCACTGATCTTTTTATTCTATAGTTTTGCCTTTTCCAGACTGTCATATAGTTGGAATCATACAGTGTGTAGCCCTTTCAGATTGGCTTCTTTCACTTAGTCATATACATTTAAGTTTCCTCCATGCTTTTTCAGGCTTGGTAGCTCATTTCTTTTTAGCATGGCATAATATCCTATTGTAAGGATGTATTTATCCGTTCACTTACTGAAGGACATCATGGTTGCTTCCAAGTCTTGGCAATTATGAATAAAGCTTCTGTAAACATCCATGTGTGGATGTTTTTGTGTGGATATAAGCTTTCAACTCCTTTGGGTAAACATCAAGGAGCATGATTGCTAGATGGAATGATAACAGTATGTTTAGTTTTGTTAAGAAACCACCAAACTGTCTTCCAAGGTGATTGTAACATTTTGCATTCTCACTGGCAAAGAATGAGAGTTTCTGTTGCTCCACTCTTAGCTAGCATTCGGTTTTATCAGTGTTCCAGATTGAGGTTATTCTAATAAGTGTGTAGTAGTATGTCATGATTTCAATTTGCATTTCCCCAATGACATATTATGTGGAGCATCTTTTCATATGCTTGCTTGCCATCTGCATATCTTCTTTTGTCAGGGGTCTGTTAAGGTCTTTGGCCCAATTTTTAATCAGGTTGTTGTCCTGTTGTTGAGTTTTAAGAGTTCTTTGTATATTTTGGATAACAATCCTTTATTAAATCTGTATTTTGCAAATACCTCTTTTTCAGAATAGAAAATTTTAATTTTAGTGAAGTCCAGCTTATCAATTCTTTCTTTCACAGACCAAGCCTTTGGTGTTATATCTGAAAAGTCATTGCTAAACCCTAGTTTATCTAGATTTTCTCTTGCATTATCTTCCAGGCGTTTTATAGTTTTGCATTTTACATTTAGGTGATACATTTTGAGTTAATTTTTGTGAAGAGTATAAGGTCTGTGTCTAGATTCATTTTTTTTTTTTTTTGCATGTGGTTGTCTAGTTGTACTAGCACCATTTGTTGTAAAGACTATCTCTTCTCCATTGTGTTGCCTTTGCTCCTTTATCAAAAATAAGTTGACTGTATTAATGTGGCTCTATTTCTTGGCTCTCTATTCTGTTCCATTGATCTATTTGTCTAGTGTTTCACCCCTGCCACACTGTCTTGATTACTGTAGCTTTATAGTAAGTCTCAAAGTCTGGTAGTGTCACTCCTCTAACTTTGTTTTTCATTTTCAATATTGTGTTGGTTGTTTTGGGTCTTTTGCCTCTCCATATAAACTTTAAAATTAGTGTGTTGATATTTACAAAATAACTTGCTGGGATTTTGACTGCAATTGCATTGAATCTATAGCTCAACTTGAGAAGAATTGACATCTTACCAATATTGAGTCTCTCCCAGTATCTCTCCATTTAGTTCTCTTTTATTTTTTTCAATAAAGTTTTGTAGTTTTCCTCATTTAGATCTTGTACATATTTTGTTATATTTATATGTATTTCCTTTTCCGTTAACTTTTTTTCAAATTGTGGTTCTTTTATCAGTACATGTTGGTTTGCCTCATTCTTTTAATGAATAGGTAGCACCTTATTATGTGATTATGCTGTAAGTTATTTAGCCATTTTCACATTGATGGGCATTCTGTTTCTCATGTTTTGCTGTCACAAGTAATACATCAGTGAACATCCCTGAATATATGTCTTTATGCATCCATGCTATTTTTTTCTGTAGATTAGACTTCTAGATACATAATTACTGGGTCATAGTTTACCCATATTTTATATTTTGGTAGGTGAGGCCAAATGACTCTCCCAAAAAGTTTGCATCAGTTTACATTCTCACCAACAACATAAGACAATGCGTTTTACTCCACATTGTTGCCAATTGTACATGTTATCTCTTTTTACATTTTTTTTTTTGCTGGTCAAAAGGTATTTCATTTTTTAGTTTCACAGTTTAATGACTTTTTATATTTTTGGTTGAGTGGCAGAGACTCTTCTGATCTTATTATTTGCTCATTTTTAATTGGGTTGTCTACTGATTTGTAGGAGCTCTGTGTATATTGAGATATTAATACTGTGTATGTTAAATATATGCTGCAAACATTTTCTTTTAACTGCTTTTGAGAATTGTTTCATTTTGCCTTTCTATCCGTTTCTCTTCCCGTATCTTTGTCAAAATTAAATCTCCAAAATGGATATCAGAGAAGGGTCGGGTATGGTCAAGAGGCCAGAGGGGGCACCTGGCTGGCTCAGTTGGTAGAGTATGCAACTCTTGATCTCAGGGTCATGAGTTTGAACCCCATGTTGGGCATGGAGCCTACTTAAAAAGAATAAGTAAGTAAGTAAATAAATAAATATTTTTTAAAAAGATTTTATTTATTTATTTGACAGAGACAGAGATAGCAAGAGCAGGAACACAAACAGCGGGAGTGGGAGAGGGAGAAGCAGGCTTCCCGCGGAGCAGGGAGCCCGATGTGGGACTCGATCCCAGGACTCTGGGATCATAACCTGAGCCGAAGGCAGAGATTAACGACTGAGCCAAAAAATAAATATTTTTTAAAAATAGTCCAGAGGAATAGTATGGTTTTGGAAATGAAAAGACTCTATTTCTTTTTTGCATCTCAGATCCTGTGGCTTGATTATTATAGTCTGAAAATGGTCCATGTACAGCAGCAATAACTGCCCCTTTGAAACTGTAACTCAGAACCATATCATTCTCATGCTTGCTTCATTGAGAATAAGCTGTACTATCATTGATATTAGAGTATTATTGGAATCAGAGCACGGAAGGAAAGATCATTTTTGGGGAAGTCATCTCTGATTTTGGCAGGAGAAACCTTACATTTTCTTTTTAAAATTAAAATTTGTAAAAAATAATAAGCAAAAATAAAATTAAATTAAAATTTGTGTGTTAGATGTGGTCAAAGGTGAGAAGGTCAAGCCAATATTTGAGGAACCACCCAATCCTACCAATGTGGAAGTAAGTCTGCAGCAGATGAAAGCCAATGATCCCAGCCTGCAAGAAGTCAACCTCAACAACATTAAGGTATTTCATTATGATTATTGTCAGTCACTTGATTTATCATGAGGTTAGAAAATTTAATGGCGATGACCAGTTGCCTGCTTTCACACCTGTGTCCAATCCCTTGTAGTCACCAGTTTTGAGACAAGATATCCTATTCAAAAGAAGAAATTTTTAAAAAGTGGTTTCTGGAATTCTTTGGAAAGAATCATTGTATTTATGTTAAACATAGAATATTGGTTATCTACTGCTGGGTAATAAATTAATCCAAAACTTAGAGGCTTAAAACAATAAACATTTGTTATTTCACACAGTTTTTGAGTATCAAGAATCAGGACCGAGCTAGGTAGTTGTGGCTCAGGATCTCAAGTGAGGCTGTAGTAAAGCTGTTATCAAGGTCTGCAATCATCTGAAGGATTGATTGGGGCAGAAGGATCCACTTTCAAGATGGCACACTAATATGGCTGTTGGCAGGAGGCCTCAATTTCTCACCACATGGCTCTCTCCATAGAGCTGCCTCAGTGTCCTCGAGTCATGACGGTGTGCTTCCCCCAGTGCAAGTGGTCAAAGAGAAAAAGAAAGAGCAAGCAGGAAGCCACAGCGCCTTTTATGGCCTATTCTCTGAAGTCACAATTGTCACTTCTGCTTTATTCTGTTTGGTAATTAGTCATGTTACTCTCAAAGGGAGGGGAAGGAAGGGTATGTGTGAGATAGAGATAGAGAGAAAGAGAGGGAGAACATTGCCTGATACCTATTTTGTTACTTCTTTTTGGGCCAACATCTGCCATTTAATAATAACAACTGACTTGTATTGAGTACTCACTATGTGCCATACCCTTTGTTAAATACTTGAAATTCATTACAATAGTCCCCTGTTATCTGTGATTTTGCTGTTCATGGTTTCAGTTAGCCTCAGTCAGCCACAGTACAGAAGTAGGTGATCCTCCTGACATACTGTCAGAAGATCAGTAGTAGCCTAACCTTATATTATAATGCTTATGTCATTCACCTCACCTCACCTCACCACATGGGCATTTTATCATCTCACATCATCACAAGAAGAAGAAGGGTGAGTATAGCTATATTTTGAGAGAGAGAGCAAGATCACATTCATATAGTTTTATTATATTTTTACAATTATTCTATTTTATTATTAGTTACTGTTGTCAATCTCTTACTGTGCCTAACTTATAAATTAAACTTTATCATAGGTATGTATGTATAGGAAAAAACAATATATATTGTGTTTAGTGCTATCTGTGGTTGCAGGCATCCATGGGGGTCTTGGAACATATCCCCCATGGATAAAGGAAGACTGCCGTAGCTCATTTAATCCTTAGTGGCACTTAAAGAGGTTAAGTTGCTCATGGCCACAGAGCTAGTCTGCAGTGCACCCAGGACTCATGTCAACCTCTAGTGCACCCCATATTGCCTCCCTCCCAGTGGTCAGGATTGTGCTGAGTGCTGTGGAAGAGAGAATAAGATTCATTTGGTCTTTATTCTGAAAAACTTATATTAGGAGAAAGACACTAAATAAATAACTACAACATGATGTGGTAAACCCCCAAATGTTATGGAATTGCAGGTAAGGAAATTTTCATCTGGCTTAGGAGAGTCAATAAACAAAGGAGGTGATATTTCAGCTAGGTCTTGAAAGATGAATAGAAATTAATCAGAGAAAAGGACAATAGAATCTCCAGGCAAAGGGAAAAGCATACCTAAGAGTGTGGAGGAGAGAAAGACCATGATATGTTTAAAGAATGGCAAGTAGGTCAGTCTGGCTATAATATAGAGAATGAAAGAGAAAAGGAGGGAAGTTTGGTATGTGCATAATTTCTTGGCTAAAGTAACAGGAAGGTGATGCCCGAATGTTATATTGTGTTAGATTCCCTTATTAGACACTAAGTGGTGCTATTGGCCCAGGATGGCTTGGTTGCTGGACAATGGCTAATGAGTCTTTTAGAAAGAATTTCATGCATTTAGCCATCTAAACCCATAAGGAATTTAAAGGCTGTGGGTCCTTGACTTGGGGTCGGGGGGGCTACAGAATGATTTATCAACTGTCTATGTCTTCCCCATTTTAGAACATTCCAATTCCAACCCTGAGGGAATTTGCAAAAGCTCTGGAAACCAACACTCACGTAAAGAAGTTCAGTCTGGCTGCAACCCGTAGCAATGACCCTGTGGCGATTGTGAGTAAAATTTTAGAAAATAAAATTTTTTTAGAAGTATAACATGAGGGGCGCCTGGGTGGCTCAGTAGGTTAAGCGTCTGTCTTCGGCTCAGGTCATGATCCCAGGGTCCTGGGATTGAGCCCCACATTGGGCTCCCTGCTCAGCAGAGAGCCTGCTTCTCCCTTTCCCTCTGCCTGCCGCTCTGCCTACTTGTGCTCTCTATCTTTCTGTCAAATAAATAAATAAAAAATATCTTTAAAAAAAAAAAGAAATATAACATGAGGGCACCTGGGTGGCTCAGTTGGTTAAGCGACTGCCTTCGGCTCAGGTCATGATCCTGGAGTCCCTGGATCGAGTCCCTCATCGGGCTCTCTGCTCGGCAGGGAGTCTGCTTCTCCCTCTGACCCTCCCCCCTCTCATGCTCTCTCTCTCTCTCATTCTCTCTCTCAAATAAATAAATAAATAAAATCTTTAAAAAAAAAAAAAACAGAAGCCAAATGTCAGGCACTTCGAACAGACTAAAATTTTGTGAGCACTACACTTTTAGAAGAAAGAAATAAGATTGGATTAGTCATTTAGCTAAATAAACATTTAGATTTTGCTATGTGCTTAGTACAAGTTTTCTGAAACTTCTGTATCTAAATTAACATTCTGTCACGTCAATGGATATTAAAAGATCCCCAACTCCTATAGGAACTCAGCACATATAAAAGTATATTTCATTTTAATCTTTGAAATGGATTAGTATGTTTCAAAAATATTTAAACAACCAGATTTTAAAACCTTTTTTTTGACACTGTTAACCAGAATGTGAAAAAAATAACCACCCGAAAGCCCTGTTCCTTCCATGCATTTCAGGTAATTCAGCTAAATAAGGAAGCCCCTGGACCCAAGTAAATACTACAACTATTACCACCGTCAGTGTTATTACTATTAGTAGCTAACATTTCTTGGGCAATTAGTAAATGCCAGCAGTAATCTCTGTGCTTTACACATGTCAGCTCACTTAATCCTCACTGTAATACTATGAGGTATGTATTATTATTAACGCCTACTTTAACAAATGAGTGGTCTGAGGCTCAGAGAGGTTAAATATCTTTTCCAGGGTAACACAGCCAGAAGTGGCACCACCAGGTTTTTCTGGTTCTACAAGCAGGATGGTTTAGCTATCAAGCTATGCTATATCTGTACACAATGCCTTCCTGTCATACATTTGCTAAAATATGTCAATTTGGGGGAGCCTGAGCATCAGCCTGTTGTTCTACAGCATCTCATGCTCAGCCCTTGAATCAAGCAAGAAAAACAAGTTTTCTTGACTTGATGATATGATTAAAAGTAACATGTCTGTTGGAAGACCTAAAATAGCATTAAAAACAGGTAACATGGGGTCTACCTGGGTGGCTCAGTCGGTTAAGCATCTGAATCTTTGGATTTCAGCTCAGGTCATGATCTCAGGGTCATGAGATCCAGCCTCGAGTCAGGCTGTGCCCTGGGCATGGAACCTACTTAAAATTCTCTCTCTTTCCCTCTGCTCCACCCCTAAAAAATAACATAAAAATAAAATAAAATAAAATAAAATAAAATAAAATAAAATAAAATAAAATAAGTAATGGCTATACCTATCCCAGTGCTGGCACAGAGTAGATGTTCGAACAGCGCTTGTTAAATGAATGAATGAACATGCCCTCTGACCTCTCAGCAATCAAGAATATTTCCATGCTGACCACAGCATATATAAAATAAGTACTCATGGAAGAGGGACTAAGCTACAGAATTGATGTTTTCACCAGCAGTTATTACATATGTAAATGTGTAAGTTGAAAGCAGTTTTGAATTTGAAAGCTATCATTAAAATAGAAAAAGAGCAGAACCAGATCATTGGTAAAAGTGAAATTAACAATTTAAGGATTTTTATCAGTATACGATTTTTATGATCTCTGTCATTTAGTAGATTTGTTTTCAATAAAGCAAAATATTCACAGTACATTTTGTATGTAAGTAACTAAAGGGATGAATAAAGAAATGATTGTTGGGCACCTAGGTGGCTCAGTCGTTAAGTATCTGCCTTCAGCTCAGGTCATGATCCCGGGGTCCTGGGATCGAGCCCCGCATCGGGCTCCCTGCTCTGCAGGAAGCCTGCTTCTCCCTCTCCCACTCCCCCTGCTTGTGTTCCTTCTCTCTGTCTCTCTCTCTCTCTGTCAAATAAATAAATAAAATCTTAAAAAAAAAAAACAGAAAGAAATGGTTGTCACTTCAATATAATACAGTACAGTAAAATTGCAGGGATGGAAATATGTTATAGGCCATTGTCGACAGCACTAGCAAATAGTCTAACTCTTCTACCCGGTCAAATAGATAACTTGCTAAATGGACTAAATAAATTCTAAATCTAATAAACTCTTCAATACTGTTTTTAATGCAGCAACTATGTGTTGATTGCATACCATGTGACAAGCACACCACACAATTGTAAGGAATAGTTGCAGTCCTTAAGGGTGTGAAGAGACAAGCCTCTCTGGCCTGATTCCTAGATGGCTTCCTATGGTCCAGCCCTCACCTGGCAGCCCTCAGATGGTTCTCCTTTCAGCCATGCCAGAACCTTTCTGTAGGTTGAAAATTGGGTGATTACCCCAGAGGCAATAGAGATCTTCAAACGGTGATTATGACTGAACAACTCACTACAAAGAATTAAAGATGGGGGCGCCTCCCTGGCTGGCTGGCTCAGTTGATACAGCATGCAGCTCTTGATCTCGGGGTTGTGAGTTTGAGCCCCACTTTGGGTGTAGAGATTACTTTAAAAAAGAGAGAAGAAAATAATTAAAGATCGGTGTTAAAGAGTTTCAAGAAATTTTTCTTTTTAAAATTCAGGAACAGAGGGGCGCCTGGGTGGCTCAGTTGGTTAAGCCTTCAGCTCAGATCATGATTCCGGGGTCCTGGGATCAAGTCCTGCATCAGGCTCCCTGCTCCCAGGGAAGCCTGCTTCTCCCTCTCCTTCTGCCCCTCCCTTACTCATTCTCTCTCTCTCTCCCTCCCCCTCTCCCTCTCTCTCTCCCCCTCTCTTTGTGTCAAATAAATAAATAAAACTTTTTAAAAAACTGCAGAAAATAAAGTTCAGAAACGGATTCAGTGAGGCACTTGTGGGGTTATTGTGAACATAGGCAAATTAGGTGTATGTGAGATGGCGTTATCCCCATTCTATAGATGAGGCAACTGAGGCTCATAGAGCTTGAGTAACTTCACTGAGATTACACAGCATGTAGACTAGCCAGGAAGTGCATTTAAGTGACCGATAATCAAGTTCAGTTCACCATGCCCCAAGCACTTCTGTCTATCTACATCTCTAGCAGGGAGCAGAAAAAGTCCAAATACATTAAAAAACGCTTTTACAGGGCACCTGGGTGGCTCAGTCATTAAGTGTCTGCCTTCAGCTCAGGTCATGGTCCCAGGGTCCTGGGATCGAGTCCCACATCGGGCTCCCTGCCTGGCAGGAAGCCTGCTTCTCCCTCTCCCACTCCCCCTGCTTGTGTTCCCTCTCTTGCTATGTCTCTATCTGTCAAATAAATAAATAAAATCTTTAAAAAAAAATAAAAAATAAAAAACGCTTTTACTATTAATAATAATGCCACATAAAAGTCAAGAGTTTAGGAGAACACTGTCTATAACAAATAAAATGAGAGGCCCTCTCCCACTTCCCCTGCTTGTGTTCCCTCTCTTGCTATGTCTCTGTCAAATAAATAAATAAATAAATAAAATCTTTAAAAAAAATAAAAAACACTTTTACTATTAATAATAATGCCACATAAAAGTCAAGAGTTTAGGAGAGCACTGTCTATAACAAAATGTAAGCCACATGTATGATTTAAAATTTTTCTGGTAGCCACAAAAAAAAAAAAAAAAAGAAATAGATGGAATTCATTTTAATAATATATTTTATTTAAACCAATATATCCCAAATATTATCATTTCAAAATATAATTTGAAAATGTAATAAGGTATTTTAATTACTTTTTTTCATACCACATCTTTGAAATCCAGTGCAAGTTTTCCATTTACAGCACATCTTAATTCAGACCATCCATTTTCCAAGGGCTTAAGAGCTTCATGTGTCTTGAGGCTACCCTTTGGATGGTGCAGGTTTAGACAATGCAGGACACTGGATTTCCATATAATCCTGTAAAGTACAGAAAGCAAAACCTTCTCTTTAAAAATGTATTTCTACTGTAACTATTTATATAACATTTAAGAAATCGAGTCTTTGTTTTACTGATGTTATCCCCAGCACATGTAATAGATGCTTAAATATTTGCTGAACTGAAATTAACTTGGGCCTGCAGCCCAGGGTTATGTTTGGCTGGGTCTCCCCTGTTTTATTCGGTATGAGAAAAGTGTTTTCTCAAGTTTAAAAGAAAGTGGCAAGATCCTGGCTACTTGCCAGGAAGTCCTGCAACCTTTTTTTTATAAAGGCCTAATTGCTCCAACATTTTGTTATTCTAATAATGAACATAAATCCTGAAGCCTGGAGTGTCCATAAGGAAAAGCCTGATGCATTTCCTTCTGATGCTCTAATTAAAATGTGTACATTTGCTTCTAATTAAGGACCTAGCAGTGAATAAATGCACTTTAATTTACATGGTGTACAATAATGTCAGTCCAAATCTTCGAGCTTTCTTTGCACTTAAAGCAACTGCTTGACTAATACACAGTATTATTCTTCTAGTCTGGTGCTTCTCAACTCAGAGTAATTTTGCCCTGCAGGGGACATTTGGCAGTGTCTGAAGCTATTTTTTGGTTGTCATGACTGGGAAGGGTGCTATTGGCATTTAATGGGTCTCAGAAGCTGCTAAACATCCTGCAGGACACAGGACAATGTCCCACAACAAAGAATCCTCTGGCCTCAAACGTCATTGGTGCCAAGGCTGAGAAATCCTATTCTGGTCCCAAGTTAGATTCCTTCTCTTCCTTCTTCCTGTGTTTTCCACCATAAAAATAATTAAAATAATTAAGAAGTTCCTTGTTCCATTCCCCAGAGCAATCAGTATTAGCAATTTGTTTTTCATTCTTTTAGTTGTTGTCTTTATGACTTTAATCAACGTAGTTGTCAATCCTAAAATAAAATCTTTTTTAAAAAGGAGGGCACCTGGGTGGCTCAGTTGGTTAAGCATTTGCCTTCGGCTCAGGTCATGATCTCAGGGTCCTGGGATGGAGTCCCACATCACGCTCTCTGCTCTGCAGGGAGTCGGCTTCTCCCCCTCTCTCTGCCCCTCCCCCCTGCACACTCTCTCTCTTTCTGGCAAATAAATAAATCTTAAAAAAAAAAAAAAAAGTGGTTGTCAATCCTGGTGAACATTAATCACCCAGAGAGCTTTTTAAAAATACAGAAGTCCAGGGACATCTGGGTAGCTCAGTTGATTGGGTGTCCTGACTCTTGGTTTTGGCTCAGGTCACGGTCTTGGGGTGGTGGAATTGAGCCCTCTGTCAGGCCCTGTGCTCGGCATGGATTCTGCTTTTCCCTCTCCCCCCAGCCCTGGCTTCTACTCTCTCTCTTTCTCTCTAAAATAAATAAATAAATAAATAAAATCTTAAAATATATAGCAATCCAGGCTATAGCCTGAGATTCTGATTTAATTCATTTGGGGTGGGGCCCAATACTTTATATATCTTAACATTCATTCTAACATGCAGGCAGAGTAGAAAACCCCTGATATACATACTTTTTTGTTTTTGATTTATCATGTTAAATAATTTTTGTTTCTCCATTAGAAAAGCTGAGAGTAGTTCTATAATCTGCCTTCATCCCTCCTCCTTTTTCTACCTCCAGATTATAATTATTCCATTATTTTCACGCATTTCAGTTTTATATGTTTTATGCCCTTATAGTCTATGTTTTGTATATAGGTTGATTGTAAAAATTTAAAACTTTTCACCAGTATTCACAACTACCTGGCAATGTAAATATATAAATCTCTGTTTTCGTGGGCCTTGCTGTCTACTGACTCATGCTGGTCTGAGTCTTGTTCCTTTGTAAGTAACTTATTTTTTCTTACTAGAAACTTTGAGGACTCTCTCTTTTCCCTTGGAGTTCTGAAATTTCACTTGTATGTGTCCACTTGTGAGTCTTCTTTACTCATTTTGCTGAGCATTCTATGGGTTTTCAGATGAAGACTCATAACTCTCTTCAACTCTAGGAAATTTTTTTCTTATTGTTTTATAATTTCTTCCCTTGTGTTGTCTTTTTTTTTTGTCCTTCTGAAACTCCTACTAGATGAATGTTGAACTTCTGTATCTTTCCCCATATCTTTTAACATTTGTCTCATATTTTCTAGCTTTGTCTTTTTACTCTACCTTCTTGGGAATAGCCCTCAATTTATGTTCTCACTCACCAACGTGCTCTTCAGCCATGCTCATTCATTTTGTAATTCTGGATGTCCATTACCTTTCTTTATTTCAATGTAGTATTTAAACTTTTCAGAACATTTTCTTGTTAAAATTCCTCTTTTTTTCTCCCCACAATAGCCAGTATTTATTTTATGGATACAATGTGTTTTCTTTCTTTTTCTTTTTTTGGTGGGTGAGAAGAGGGAGAATAACAATTAGAATTTTTACATTTGTTTCTGTTCCCTCTATGGCATGTTGTCCTATTTGGTCAAGTTGGCTTTTCTCTTCCATGAGGTTGGTTTTCCTACTTTGTCCGGTAGTCACTGGTTGCCAGACTTGCGAATAGAGAACAAGGTGGTTTTGTGTAAACCAGGATCGTTTCCTCTGCAGTTGTGTCAATCTGTTTCACCAACAGACCTCTCCCTCAAAAGGGAGGCCCTTTCTGTTTCCCATTTGTCACCATCCAACAGGCTATGTATTTTATTTATTTATCAACTGCCCTCTTAGGACAGAGATTTTTCTTTTCTCTGCTGCTGGCATACTGCACACTGTAGAAGCCCGATAGTCTTTTCTGATTGATTGAATGAATGAATGAATGAATGCATGCTTTTGTAAGCAGGCAGGTGGAATGACTGGCAGCCCTCTCTGAAGGGTGTGCATGGGGAGCTGTCAGGTAGCTGGGAGTCCCCCACAAGTCTATGGCTAGGAAGGCTTCACTCTGGGAGGGGTTCCTTCCTGGACATAGCTGCCTCTCCTCTCCGTTTCTCCCACACTGTGTCTGGTGAGGGGTCTGAAGGTGCCTCTGTTTCTGCACGGCTTCTGTCTCAGCTCCTGGCCTCACTGGAGCCTCTTCCTAGGAAAGTTTTCATTGACAGGGGGCTGGCGGTTGCTTCTTTCCTGGGAAGCTGCAGGGAGGGGCGACGTGCTCTCCGTCTGCTCTACCTGTTCCAGTCTGTTCTGAAGGCAGTTCTTTCAGGAGATGCCCCTTACCTTACCTCTGGTGTCTCAGGCAACAGCTTTTTTTGTGAGTCATTTCTCCACCAGGCTGTCTTTTTCTGTATTTTGGCAATTCTTCAAAGTAATGGCCCTCTGTTTTGTTTTGTTTTTCTTGCACTGTAAGAGTTCCAGTCATTTAAAAATGGTATCTTTTCTTCATGCCAGGGGCCAACTTTGGGTGCAAGGGGAACAGGCAGGTGCATGTGTGTATCTCTTGTTTTGATCTGGGGGGTCTCCAGTGGGTTTGCTACTCTGAATGGTGATTATATTCCAAAAGTTATCTTTGAAGAATTCTAATTTATAGATGACCTGAAATAATATGACTACATCAGTAGTGCCCACATGCTAGTCAACAGTAAAGTGTTTTTATCCGTTCATAGGAAAAGGGACAAAATAAAATAATTCTGAGATTATGTCCTTTCTACATTTCTCCTAATGTTAAAATGTCTTTTTCTCAAAAACACAAAAAATCAAAAACCACATGCATGCACGCACAAAAAAACAAACTGCTAATGATAACAGATGGTGGTGGGATTTTACTCAACGTTCTTACCTAACAACGTTGGTAATCCTGGGTCAGGATTTTTTGTTTTAGTTTTTCTTTTACAGGTATGCAAAATTCGTAAGTCTGGGCTGCTGGACTGAATTATTCTTAGTTTGATTTGACTAAGTTTTTCTTTAAGTATATAAAAAAACATCTGTGTTTAATTTGGGGCTGGGAGTTCAGTAAATAAATCTTTACAAGCATTAATGGTTACTTCTTTTTTTGCATAATAAGGCTTTTGCAGATATGCTGAAAGTAAATAAGACCTTGAAAAGCCTCAACATCGAATCCAATTTTATCACTGGGTCCGGGATCCTGGCCCTGGTGGAGGCACTGAGAGAGAATGACACCCTGACGGAGATCAAGATCGACAACCAGGTATGACTCGCAGGGTGCACGTGAAGAGGGGGCCACAAGGCAGTGAGGTTAAAGCCAAGTTCTATGACTCGATTCGACGTTCCGGCGATGCTGTAAGCTACAACAGCTGCTGGCCTGTGGAGGGTATATGGGAGTGCATGTCGGTAACCAGACGCGATGCACAGTGAGGCAGCCCGAGACGGAAAGGGCCAGCTCCCCCCCAGCCCTCAGCTAGTGAGGTACCGGGGCAGGGAGGAGGGGGGCCGGAGGTGTTGAGGGCTACTTTGTGCAGCCATCGTCATCCTTGCCTCCTAGCAGGAACCGCAGCCAGTCCTGTTCCAGCCTTGCTGTTGCCTCTCACTGGGACTAGGGCTTCGAGGAGAAAGCGGGCTGGCCATGCCCAGAGACAGACTCCTTGCTCTTGGTTGGAGGTTGCCAGAGCTGGAAAAAAAATGAGCAAAACTAGACTCCCGCAGTCTGCGCCTGGCCACAGAGCCTGTTTAGAGGAATCCAGGTTCTAGAAGATGGTCTGGCTTAGAGAAGCAGGCCACACCCATAGTGCGATCACGGTCTCAGCTCTGTTGCAGTGTTTCTTAGCTTCCCATCAACAGCCAAAGCAGGCGGCTTGTCTCTAGGGCCACATCTTCTGTACCCTGAAGGCCTTTTCCCCAGCATCCGCCTGCTGTGTTTGCAGTGGCTCTGCTGGCTTCAGCTGGCTCCTGCTGTTGGACAGCAAGCCTCAGTTCTCAGCATAGTGCTGTGCCCTGCCCCTTTCAGTACAGGGAACTGTCTGCCATGGGACTCAGTGAGTCTGAGAGGCCTAGACACTGTCTAGTGGGAAGAAAGGGCCCTGCAAGGGCCCAGAAAGAGGAGACAACACAGAGCCTTGTGCTGTGAGCATTCTCCTATTAGGGGTGGGGGTGGCAGGGACAGTGGGGAGAGTGCCCGCTGAGAGTGCCCCCTGCATGTCTGGAAATTCCCTAGTCTAAACCCTCCAAGAGCTGATAGAGCCCCGGGATTCTACCCAGGACTTTTGCTTAAGTATGGAAACCCCCAACAGGTCCCATGAACAGCTCTACTATCCTTTTTTGCTGCTTAGGACACGTGAGCTCCTTCAGGGCAGGTCCTCTGCCCCTCGACTCCTCCAGAGGCTTGCTGCCAGGGGAGCAGGGGAAGCTACAGAAGACAGGTGCTCCTTTATTCTCACCCTCCCCAGAAAGAATGCATCACCAAAGCAGCTTTCCCAGATGAAGATATGTGAAGGGGATATACACACCCAGCCGTACACTCTCAGGAAGCTGGATGCCGTGTATCCTGGTGTATGTCCAGCTGCTAGTAAATTTAAAAAGAGGCATCAGGGAGTGGGAGAGTAGGGAAATGAGCTAGAGAGAAATATGAACTGAAAGAAAAGAAGTGATAGCTCAGGAATATTTATCAGATGAACTAGTATTGGGAAGTAGTTAAGTGAGCTCTTAGCATATTATTTCCAGGACATCTACGACAGAAGTGGATACCTTATTCCAAAGTGTATTTAACTTCTTATGTTGGTTTAGGCCATTATGAAACCCCGTATCTGAAGTAATGTTCCAGAAACTATGTTCCTGGTTCCTTGTAAGATACCACCTGGTTAGGATTGCCAGATAAAATACAGTTAAATTTGAATTTCAGATAAACAACAAATAACTTTTAGTATAAGTATGTACCATGAAATATTTGGGACATACTATACTAAAATATATTTTTTTCTTTTTATTTATTGAGATTATTTATTTTTTATTAATCAAAATTCAAATTTAACTAGGTGTCCTGTATTTTTATTTGCTAAATCTGGCAACCCTACATCTGATGAATGAGATGGAAACCTGAACATTGAGACTAGAGCAGCTTTTCCTAATGCATGTGAAGAAGACCCTGAAATACAAATCCTGAATTTGCTCTCTTAAATCCCCTTACATCAACCTTATCACCCCTTTTCAGTCATCTAGAATGGAATGGTGTAGTTTTCCCACTTTATTCCCCAATATGCCTCTGAAATAGCTTCTTTACACTTCTGACAAGAGGATTGAGACTTTCTAGAGCAACCGGAAAAATTCCTTGCTTTATTCCAAGAAAGAGGAAATTCAGAGTCAGAACTTGATTTCCATCCAAATTCTGCTTATCGACTCATAGCCTATTAGAAGTAGACCTCAGTTTCCTCGTCTGTGTAATGAAGGGTTTGAAATAAAATAATCTGCAAGACCGTTTCCTCAGGCAGGGCCCGCAGCTGAGACCAATTTAGCACCCTTGCAGCGGGCAGCCGCGCCGGAGTGAAGGCCTGCTGAGGGCCCGTCCCTGGGGCAGGCTGCCGTGGCTAGGCGCTGGGTAAATGGGTAATGGTTTAATCAGATGCCCCGTGTGAGAAGGACAATCGGTGATGCATATTAATGAAACAGATGGGTAACTGCTAAATAAATTTGAGTAAACAAAAAAGGTCATTAAAAAAACAGAAGAAATGTATGCTTAAACTTTGATTTTTCTTTTTCATTTGTATTTAGTGACTTATAAAAGGGAAACAGACAAATTATAAGAAATTTTGGCCTACATTTGTTGCCCTGGGTTTATATGACACAGAAGACCTCAAATAAAAAGACTCAGGCTGAGAAAGAAAGGTGCCCTGTGTTACATTACTTTCTCCCTTTCTTTTCTATGCTCCTTCCCAATATAATTTTCTGCAGCTCCTACATCCCTTATATAGCCATCAGCATGCCCATCCTGCATGTTACCCGAGCGCAGGACTCCAAAGGCGTGAGATTTGTGAGGGGAAGTAAAGGGACTTTTATGTCATCCCTCCCCATCAGCCACAACCCCATGAGCTCCTTCTGCCCTTGGATAGCACCAGGGGCATAAGGCATAGCTATGGCAGCCCCAGCCTTAGCTCAAGTCTCAATCCTTAGTACAGCCCACTGTTCTAAAGCATGTCGTGAGCTAAAGTTGTTCATGGAACTGTGAGGTCAGGATCTCTTTTCTCTGCCTCTCCCTCCCATTAGCTTAGAACACTAATTTCTACACTGGATACCCAGAGTTGTTATTGTCTAACTGGAAATACCACATTTTGTTAATTTCTTGGGGAGAGACTGGTTTGACAGGTTGCTGAGTGAAAAGAGAAAAGGAGCAAAGAATTAGACCTTAGGCCTTGCCTAGAACATAAAAGTTTCTCTCTAAATTTTCTCCTCCACCTACTCAATACTTACATTTTCCAAATTTAAAAGGCGTATTTTTAAAATATAATAAAGCAATCAGAATTGCATGATGCTGGCGTAGAAATAGACTTGGCAGAACAGTGGATTCCAGAAACACATCCAAGTACACCTGAGAGTTTTGTAGCAAAGTTCCTCCGTGAGGAAAGGATAAAGTAAAAGATAGTGGGACAATTTCACTTGCATTTTGGAACAAGATTAAGTTGGGGCTCTATCTTGATTCTTATACTAAAATTCACTCCAGATGAAATGAAGATTTAAATATGAAAATATATGAAATCATAAAATGGAAGAAATCAGAAGAATTTCTGATAGAAGAAATCAGAAGAGCCTTCCTAAACATGATATAAAATCTAGATTGATATAAATTTAGCCACATGAAAATGAAAAGAGAATCAAAAAGAAAGTCAAAAGACAAACTGAACAAAGTATTTTCAACACATTTGACAAAAGGCTAATTTCCTAATATATAAGAAACTTACAAATTAAAAAAAAAAAGGAACCATGGGCTGTTTAAAAAAAATATACAAATGACAGAGATTGGTAGTTTCCAAAAAGAGAAATACAGATGCATAAGAAAATTAATTGTTCTTATTCATAATTTGAGAAATGCAAATTAAAGCAATTAAATAAATAGAAGTGAAATATAAATCTTCACCAATTAGAATGACAAACGGGGAAAAGATTGATAATATCCTATGTTGACCAGGGTAGGGAAAATAGTAAATCTCAAACACTGTTAGTAGGAGTAAAAAACTGTCATACTTTTGAGGGTAACTGAGTAATGTATCAAAATTTGAAACATGCTTACTCTTGGGCCCAGCCCTAATTTGCCCTACAGGCACACTTGCAGAAATGTCCTAGGATATACTGTGTGTACGAGGGAAATTCACTGCAGCAGCGTTGTATAGAATAGTAGAAATGGAAAAGGTGTTCTTAATGTTAAATGAGAAATAAAAATGTTTCAGAACAATATGCTGGTATAATCCATTTATGTGAAAAAGCATACATGTACATATGATTAGGTATACATATGAATGCATAGAAAATGTTTTAAAAGACTACATATCATATGCCAAACTGGCTTTCTCTATGGGGAATGGAAAACTGGGGGAAGGGAGCTTTTGTATTTTATACACTTTTTATGTGCTTTTTCTAAATAAGCCTATACTTTTTTTAAAGATTTTTTTTTTTTTTTAATTTATTTGACAGAGAGAGAGCAAGAGAGGGAACACACACAAGCAGGGGGAGTAGGAGAGGGAGAAGCAGGCTTCCCACTGAGCAGAGAGCCCAATGTGGGGCTTGATCCCAGGACCCTGGGATCATGACCTGAGCCAAAGACAGACGCTTAACGACTGAGCCACCCAGGCGCCCCAAGCCTATACTTTTTAAGTTAAAAATTTTTAATAAATATATTATGGAAAAATTGAATTTTAATTTTTGTTAACTGTTAAATTTTGATTAATTTTAAATTCCTATATTTACATGCCCCTGTTTTTTTTTTATTCTGCTTTTAGTTTTTTTATTCTATGTCTCAGCTTAAAAAACAAACAAAAAAACCAAGAAACCTCTTTTCACCCACTTAAAAAACTTGGGGATTTTTCTACAGCCGAATAACCCCTTCAGGGTTTGATAATTGTCCTGGCCATGGTTCAAACCACAATGAAGTTTTCTTTGGGATCGCCTACTGAGAATCTGCTGAGAAAGAATGGCCAGCTGGTTGATGACCTTTAATTATTTTTTGAAATGGATCCCAGAATAGAAAATTCAGTAATTGGATTGATTGCTATAAGACAGTTTCACTACTTAAAAACACCCTTTGTTTAAACCATAGAAACTGGGGTAAATTGGAAACACCGAATATTAGTTTTGCTTTAATTTTACATGTGGAATCATCTTTTCCTTCATAAATAATTGGCTTAGTCTTTTCAGTTTAGCATGCCAACAGACTTGGCTGTCTGTTGGATTTTGCTTCTAGACAAGGAGCAGGTCTCAAGTGACTGTATGGGAGAAAAATATCTCAAGTGACTTTATTCCTTTCAATGTGAGACTTTTCCCCTTTACCTTTTTGTCCAGCAAGTAGCTATGCATCTCTCCCATGCAAGTAACTGTTTCCTCTTTCTTCTTGGTCATCCTGTTATGTGTCCGCACCTGTAACCAGAGACAGCAGCTGGGAACTGCTGTGGAGATGGAAATTGCCCAGATGCTCGAGGAGAATTCAAGGATCCTCAAGTTTGGATATCAGTTTACCAAGCAAGGGCCTCGAACAAGGGTGGCAGCCGCCATCACAAAGAATAATGACCTAGGTAATGCAGCCCTAATGTGTGCTGTTAGCAATTAGAAGAGTACGGTGACTATTTCTCCACCTCAGATACAATATCTCACAGACATCATTCCACTGGCCTTTGGTGTCAGTCCTTGATCAAAGGCACATTATTACGTTATCCTGGGAATTCTCATCAGTTTTGCGGTGTTTCAATTTTATTGTAGCATTCTCTCAAGAAGAACTATTTGTTCTTTTTTTCCAGACAGGCTTTGATTTTTGCTTGGTTTCCTTTATGTATTTGGTTCTCTTTTACTTCTTACATGTAGCCACCCTCTGTTGTTATCTGCACCAGAAGATGGATACAGTGACATGGAAGTTCCCAGTTCACTTATGTTTGACCCCTGGCTGTGCTTTTGCACTTGGGTACAAATGCAGTTATGTCTGATACTTTGGTGATTTCCACGTGAAGTAAACTAATGGAGCTATGTTATAAACTTAGAAGTAGCTTTTTCAGTTAGCCCCTCTTTAATTTTTCCTGCTGCCTACTCTTTGCTGAGGATCCGTAACATTTCTTCTGTTAGGATGAGAGGGGGCATATCCTGGTCAACCACAGCACAGAAGAATGGGACAGATATGGAAGGCTTGGTGTGGGCACAGCTCAGTCACCTGAAGCAGCATGGCAACAGGACATCTAAGAGCCGACAGTCACTTGGCAAGCAGCCAGCCAATAGCAGCACTCGGTCCCCAGTTTGAGGTTTGGGGACAGAAGGCCAGACCTTGGCTGGGAGAACTGGGCACAGTGTTCTGCCAAGTAGAGTGCTGGCCATGGGGAGGATTCAGATCATAGACAAGACAGAAACCAAGAGTTGGAACCGGAAGGGGCAGGCAAAGATTAGTGTCCCTCTCCCTGCCCAGGCGTGCTCAGCCAAGCTGCTGAGGCCCGGGCCAGGTAGGTTGTGTGACCTCCGGAGGCTGGCCAGGCATATGGCAGTGCTTGCCATTGGGATGTAGAGGATGAGGCTAAGGGGGCAGCCCTGCACACAGGGCTTTGGGGAAGGGTGGAGGCAGCAGTCAGAAAGCACCGAGGAGAACTGCAGGGAGTCCACAGCTGAACAACATGGAGACCAAAGAGAAACAGGCAAAAGAAAAGGCTTGAAGTAAATGGGAAAACGATCATGAGCCCAGGAGTGGCAGCTGTGGGCAATAGCTTTTGTCTCATTTTCTGCAGGCTGGGCTATTTAAAGTGGAGAGTTAGGGCAGGACCACAGCCTGGGCACCTTTTTGCCAAATCCAGGAAGGTTAGAGTAACCCTCTTCGTACCCACCAGACAGGCCTGCAGGTGGAGAGGTGAAAGGGGGAAATGGGTTGCAGAAACTGGGAATGGGCCGTCAGAGCAACTTTTTTGATACTAAGTACCCACTTAAGGGAACCTTCATCTCTGAGTTTGCCTGCCATCTGAATCACCCCTTCTTTGGAAGCTGATACTTGCGGGGGGCGGGGAGGTGGTTTGTATAAAACAGGTTTCGAAACTTTGAACATTTGTTTGCGGCTCCTCCTGGTGTTCAGGCCGTAAGCTGAATTCATAGATTGTACATGTGTCGTCCTGGGGAGTTAAAGCCAGGGGGGGATCAGGTTGCACAGAGGCTGTGGGTATGTGACCATGGAAATACTCAGGACTTCACTGTTTCACGGGTCTATTCTGGACCTGCCACTCCATAGAAATTTCTAACATTCAAGTTCCCAAATATCAGACGTGACTTTATTTAAAATGTAAATTCCGCAAAAACACTAGGTTATTATATCATTTCCATTTATAGCATGAACTGGGTAATTGAGTTTTTTTTTTTTTTTTTTAAGATTTTTTATTTATTTGCGAGAGAGAGAATGAGAGACAGAGAGCATGAGAGGGAGGAGGGTCAGAGGGAGAAGCAGACTCCCTGCTAAGCAGGGAGCCCCATGCGGGACTTGATCCCGGACTCCAGGATCATGACCTGAGCCGAAGGCAGTTGCTTAACCAACTGAGCCACCCAGGCGCCCCTGGGTAATTGAGTATTGAAATTTAAGATAACTATATCCTTAAACGTGTGGGATTGCTGTTCAGTGTGATTAATGTTGTTGCTCTGGAATTTAAGCACCATTCCTTCAATTTACCTTTTTTCTTTCCTGTCTTTATTTCTCACCTAGTTCGTAAAAAGCGAGTTGAAGGAGACCGAAGGTAAACTTCCGCAAGACGAGGCTGAGTTGCACCATGGTGGCCATTTAGAAATAAGCAAGCAAAAACCCTTCTCCTTCCCCATCAGGACCATTTTATTCAAGGTTGTGCATTTCCGTTAACCACCTGGCTAATAATTTAATCGTTGTTCTTTTTTTAGCACTACTTATTTATCTTGGATTTTTTAAGATATACAATTGTCTCATTTGCTCACGGGCACCTCTGGCAACTCGCACCAGTGGACCTCAGCAGAGCTTTAGTAGGTAACAGCGATCGAAAATTACTTAACCACTTTCAGATTGGGTTGCCTGGCTTTCTTACATGAACTTTTCTTTTTTTTTTAAATCACTGAAAGGAATTTAGTATATACATGTATTTGTAACTGTGATCACGATAGAGGCCTATCTCTGTTTACATGCATAGCTTTGAGTTAGGCTAAATACATCAGAAGTACTCTTCTGACCACATAAGAAGTTAGTATTGCCAATCTTTCACTGGGTGAGAAAATGTGACCAACTTGGAGCAAATTCTCCCCCAGTTCCAGAAAAATCACTAAATGCACGTGTCCCACTGTTGGAAGATCAGTGGTATCATCTTCCTGAAAGCAAGGCAGCATTATGATACTTTAACACAGCATCAGCAAATAAGTCTGAAATAGTAACCCATGAATAGTCTTCAAGGTAGACTTACAGGCAGCAAAATTAATTAGCACACTTACCTTTATTGATTATTCAACAAAAATCGATCTTTAACATGACTCTAATAGATAAAACTTTTTACAAAGCTGTTTTAAACTTTTCCAGACATGATGAGAAATTTTTAAATTTTAGAAAGAGGGCGGCTTTTAACACAGTACACTCCTCAATAAAACAATAATAATTACACCTTAGAGTTGTCTGATACATATGATTGCATCATTATGGCAAATTTTATTTTTATTTATTTATTTTTTAAAGATTTTATTTATTTATTTGACAGAGAGAGAGAGACAGCAAGAGAGGGAACACAAGCAGGGGGAGCGGGAGAGGGAGAAGCAGGCTTCCCGCAGAGCAGGGAGCCCAATGCGGGGCTCGATCCCAGGACCCCGGGATCATGAACTGAGCTGACGGCAGTCACTTAACGACTGAGTCACCGAGGCGCCCCTTTTTGGCAAATTTTAGAGGCATTTATTGCTTTATCTTTAGTGTGACAAGATCACAGAATGAAATGTGAATGTTCAAGTTATTTATACAAACATTTGTCCATATGGCATGATCTATCCAGAGCTTTGCAGACATCAGGAAAAAAGTGTGAATTATCGCTTCTCCAGATGTGTGTCATCTCAAGGACAAAGCCTGTGAATGTACAACTGAGGTGATTGCGTGGTTGTGTGCAATAGCTTTTCATCTAGCAGAGCAACAGTGTGATGCTAAGCCAAGGAAACACAGGACTACAGTCTTTGGCTCCAGCTCACATGCCTTTGATGACAGTCAGTGCCCGAGGCTGTCCTTGGCACCCTGACCCTGCCTCAGGCACCTCTCCCTCTCTCCCTTTCTTCTCTCTTCTCCCCTCCTTCCCTTCCAACTCTTTCTCTTTTTTCTTCTTTTGTCTGAAATTCTGAGCCTTGGAAAGGCGACATCCCTTGTGCTGGTGACACCTGGAGCTAAAGAGATTGCTGACTCAGCAGAAGATGGGCCCAAGTCCGAATTTGTTTAGTTACTGAGTGTTCCTGAGTTGCTCGATAGTAGTAAAACAAGCTATTGGGAGAACAATGAGTGCATTATTCTAGTTAGCTTGTAAAACACAGAGAATCTGGTTAGGAGAGATAACCTTCATCAAATTGGACATTTACCTGTATTATAAGAACTCACATCCGTATCACTAAAATCCTTTGAAACTTCTCATTTTCTTGACAATATTTTACATTATTTGAGGGAATAATGAGCAGAATATGTTGATATATTTGGAATTCTAAAAATCCTTTAATTAGCTTTTGACTATCTCTCTCTCTATAAAAACATAGTAAATATCATTTGATGGTTTTCAGTTTGATTTTTCTTTCCCTCTTACTCATTTAGGTGTGGTATGTTGGAGGCAACTCCTACAGGCTTACCAATTATTAAATTTTCAAGAATTTTGCAAATTCGTTGTTAAACACAGCCATTATTAAAAATTAAATGGCATGCACTTACAATTAATTAGATTATTTTAAAAAACAAAAATAATACTCAAAACTACCTTTTAATTTTCTTTGCTCTTGAGATTATTCAGATCTATTTTGTCTGTATGACAGAAATACTGTATAATGATGTGCTGTTGTGCATCTCTTCCCAACTCAGAAGTTTAGGACTTGTTGTTGGTAGTTTGAACTTGGCCGTGGTGAGAGTACTTATACTATGGAAATTAGCAAATGTTACAAATCAGGACGTGTTTCCCCCCCTACTTTGCTGGTTGATAAACATTCATCAGCACACCCTGTACACAGTTCTTTTTTTGTATACATGTTTTGGTTACCATGTTGTCAAAAGGAAGAACCTTTCTCTTAAGTGTCTTTCTCCTATTCCTTTAGATTTGTTGCAGATATATTGTAAGTGCTAAATCCCTGACTTGCCCTTCAAGTAACACTTTTTCCTTTCTTTCCTCATTCACTCTCTTGCCTTCACCTCTATGAAATCTTGTATCCTGCAGAGTGTTCCCTGTAGCCCCAAGGACTGGGGGCTAAAGCAGTTCCTGATAAACTCTGGCAGAAAGCAAGAAAGAAAAGAATTTGATGGTGACTGTGCTGTGGTTGTTGATAGTATTAAAGCAAAATAGTGGGCTATTAACAAAATTTAGCCCTGTTTTTAGCTTGTGAAATAGTTGGGTCACATGTAATAGAGTTTATAAAATCAAATATTTATTACTAATCACTTTATCTTATCATTACTTGTTTTTTTAAAGTAGCTTGAAAGGTGACATTTCCATGAGTATTCACATATTAAAGATAACTATTAGAAGATAAACTTACATTTTGGGGACCCTATAAATCATTGAGTTAGCCCAAGACTTCATTTCCCCATTTGCCCAAAGTGTCTAAGTAAAGCTTTTTCGTACTCCTGCACATGATTAATCCCTTACCATCCATCATGGTGGGGCATAATGTATATAAAATATTTTTATATGTATGCATTTTGCCAAGTACTACATTTTGAGATATTTGACAACATCTGGACAACTGGTTGAAGGGAGATAATCTCCCCTCAGACCACTTCCTTCCCCCTTTTAGACTTGCACAGGCCCATGCTAGTGTCAGATCACACATCAGGACATGCAGGCTCTTATCACCAACACCCATCCCAGCATATGTGAAAGACGACTTTTTAAGAGAGAATTTTGGAAGTCTAGAGATTATATAATTAGTCCAGCACTACATCTCCCCATCTGCCTGAAGTGTGTAATGGAAGCTATTTTATCCTCATTAACACAATTAAATCCTCTCCTTTCATCTTGATAGGGCATAATGTAAATAAATTGTGTGTGTGTGTGTGTGCGCGCGCGCACGTGCACACGCTGTGCACGTGTGTGGCCAAATATCTAATTATCTAATGAGGTATGTGGCTACATCTGGACCACTGATTGAAGGGAGATGCACTCTCCCCAGCTCCATTTCCCTTGTCCTTTTTTAGCATTGCTGCAGGCCCAGGTTCAATGCAAATCACTTCCTGGAGTTGGCAGCTTAGGTTACCAACCACCAAATTTCACAGCATGTATAGAAGATAACTCTTAGGGAATAATTATTAGAAGCCTGCAAATCATTTTATTGTTCCAGCACTAAACTCTTCATGTGCCTGAAGTGTGTAAGTGCAAGCACGTTCATCTTCATCAACACGAGTACGCCCCTTCCTTCCATCTTAGTAGGGTAAGTTGTATATAAATATTTTGTACATAAAGATCACCAAATACTATAAGTGGTATTTGGCTAAAGCTGGATGACGGATTGAAGGGAGATGCTGTCTCCCGGTCCCTCTTCCTTTACCCCTCTTGGAGCTGCTGCGGACCTAGGTTGGACAATCACCAGCCTGGAGGGGCACGTGCAGCTCACCCATCTTAGAGCACCAGTTCATCTTACAACAAAAGCCCATCTCCATTTAAAAACTCAGAAATCATCCCAATGCCTATACTCCTCAGAACAATTTCCCTAAGGGAAGCTTGGTACACCAAACCAAAAGAAGAGCTGCTTCTCTTCCAGACAGAAATGTGGCCCCTGGCAGGGCACCAACATTAGGGAAACCAGTGTGCTCTGAAGAACTACCATGAGAACATTTCGGACACTCAAACTTGAAACCGGCGTGAAGCATCAGCATGCTTTAAATGTGGGATAGCCATTTAAATTTACAAAACAGTTTGCAGATACTTCCTTTTTTCAGGGATATGATGTACTTTGCCCTCTCCCAGGCAGTGTAAAGGAGACAGAGAAAGTGTAAGAATTCTGGATTAATACAATTTGATACGTGTTTCTGGGTTTGGGGGGTAGAGTGCCTTTTTGCAAAGTGGATACCATCTTTTTAGTTCAAGTTTTGATAGCATCAGCGGAAGTGGGCAGGGGGCAGTAAGTTATGAATACTGCGTTCTATGGTATGTTACCTTTACTGAGTTGGAATTGTTTCTGGTGTCAGCTTTTAAGTCATGATCCTGAAGCTTCCTTCCACTCTTCCACTAATGATGCAATAATAGCTATTTTCATTTTAATGAGCAGAGAACGAAAAAGAAATGTTTTAGCTCTGCCTTCCTGTAGCAGGTTCCCCTTATTGCTCCTCACTTCAAATATCTCTGCCACTTAACAGACCATCCTCAAAGCTAAAGGATTGGGGCACATGCAAAGGCAAGGTGTGAGAACGCTTGGCAGCATCAGGCTGAGCCCTCTGGATGAAAATCACATGATCGGGCCTCCTGGGAACAAGCTTGAGAGCAAAGAGTACCCAGAACCTCAAGATGGATTTATTGTTTTCTTGCTCCCAACTCTAGATTAGATCGAATTTTGTTTTGTTGTTCAGAAGTTATTAAGTGGAGGGGCTGAGTGAGGCGGGGAAGAAGATGGAAATTAAAGGTCTCCATTTGCTTAAGGGGAGAAGTAAACTCTGCTCAGCTCACCACCGCCTTCCCATCTGCCCATAACAGTAGTGATTAAACATCCAGGAGATGGATGGAGGAGGTGTTACAAAGTTTAAATTTGTAACCTGGATCTGGGTACTGTTCTAGGAAGGCCATACACTTAGCAGAAGTTGTCCCAGTTTTGTAATGCATCATTGACTTGGGAGAGGGTGAAGGAGGCTGGACTTTTCTCTGACATCTTCCATGGTAGTCATTTTGAGCACACCGGCTCTGCTAGTTGGTATGGTGGAAGGGCACCATGCTAACCGACTCGGAGGCTGACTCCTAATCCCATCACCAACACTTAGCAGGTATATGATCATGGGCAATTCATTCAATTGCCTGACAATTATAGACTACATAGGGGGAAGAGCACTGGATTTGGAGTCAAGACATCTGGACACTTGGCTCCACACTATCTTAGCTGGGTGACTTTGGGGCAAGCCACTTAGTCTCTCAAGCCTAAGATTCTTCAGCTATATTATAATGGGAATAATAGCTTCACTAACTACCTCACAGATTTGTGGTGAGAAAATAATCAGATAATGGGATGAAAACTCTACAGTGGAAAGGGCTATACAAAAGTGGGACATCATTTTCATCATCTATTCACTAATGTTTTCCACTGCCTCTTCAATCTGTTTTATTTTCTTCTGACCACTGAGTATGAGCAATCACAGCATGGGTATGATGTAGGGGACTGGAATTATTTCATTTCTAACACAGAGACGGGAGAGGTAGTTGATGGGTGGGTGGGTGTTATATACCAGTGATGTGTGTGGTAGAGCATTTTCCTGGGTCATCTTGACAGTACCCCAGGATGTGGTTGGGACCCTTGCAGTGAGTCTAAGGCTGGACACAAGTGGGGGGAGCAAACAGTGATTAAGAATTGAGAGGAGAGTCTGGGGCAGTGCTGCCCTCCTGCCAGGCTCTCTCACCACAGGGGTAGGCTGTGACTTGAGGTATGACAGGAGACCTAGGAGAGAAGATTATCCTTAAGGCTCTAGCAGCGGCTTAACAGGGTCAAGCCCTTACAGTGAAAGGGAGAAAATGTCACCTGTGAGATCAGCTCTCCCAAGCAGCAACTGCCTTGTTAACACCAGCAGCAACCTTAGCCCTAGCCAGTATTTTTGTGCTTAGAAAGATATTGAAATGTGGCGTCACGGGACTTTCATAAGCACATGGATGCAGGGACCATCTCATCAAGCTTTGTGTCTTCAGTAGCATCTAGTAAGGTGCTTTGTATATATCAGGTGCTTCATAAATGTTGCTTGAGTTCAATTGTCCTCCTGCCCCGCAAGAATGATGCTCCATTGGTCATCATGTGCTATTTGGATGCTAGCTGTGTGTGACTTTGGGCAAGACTTTCCATCTCTCTTGTCTACATTTCATCTGTAAAATGAAGTAGAGTGGGTTAGATGCTCTCTAAGGTCCCTCCCAGCTCCCAAGCTTTACAATAATCCTATTATTCTGAAGTTTCCATTGCCTCTGAGCATGCGTGAGTAATGCCTCCATTGCAGCTCCATCTCTCTTCAGAAGGCTTTATCCAGAGGAAGAGGTCTGAACATTCCACAGACAGTTACCTGTTCTCTTCAGCGGTTTTTACTGTCTTCAGAATAGTTCTGGAGGAGCAGCTTTCTCTGAAAGGAGATTTTAAAATATATAATATTTTCTCCTCAAAATTGGTGGAGAAGAAGAGGAGGAAATGCAAAGAAGGAATCTGAGCACAGTAAACACAGCATGTTTTTCATAGGCTTTTACTTAAAGTGTGTGTGTGTGTGTGCGCACGCGTGTGCGCGCACGTGTGTGTTTTTAAGCACATATTGATAACAGAGAGAAGCCAATCAGAAATACACTGTGCAATTGAGACAAGCTGGCCCAGGTTTTAAAATTTCCCATGGATGATCTAAATGCAAATAGATAGGAATTGGCCATATGGTGAAATGAGATGAATAGAAAATGTGCATTTTAAGGAAATTTTATTTTAGTACCAAACATTGCCAGTGACAATCTTTAGTTAAGAAAGAAATTATTCTGACCTAAAATTCTTATCTCTGCCATTTTGGTTTAAAAAAAAACCCACTATATTTGTGGAATAATATTGGTATTTTAATTAAAACTTTATCTTAATTCTGTTTCATCTACTCAAGGAAAGAAAACAAGCAGCATTTTTCATTGCATTTAAAAATGTAAAATACTTGCATGCCACCAATCGTAATATCTTACCAGTTTTGATGCCTGTAATGTGTGACCTTATGTGTGTACCTGTATTGTTTGAAGAGAACAAAGGAAATAATGCTTTGTAAACTGTTTAAACTTATATTGGCAACATTTATTTGGCTAAGCAATTACTGAAAAATTCACATAGTTTCACTTTTAATTTTGAAACTTTTCAATTAAAGGTAGACATTTATTCAGTAGGGAATGAAAGACTAATTTGCTTTTTAAATGTGAAAGTGGACATTGTGGGAAATAAGTGTGTGATAAAACAAAATGTATGAAGCGTGAAATCCTCTTACCCTGATAATAAGAATCCCAATGGGCACAAATAGGTGCAATGTTTGACCCTTTGGAATTAGCGAGCCAGACCTAATGCTAAGGTAAATGTATACTGTTTTAATTCATCAAGATCTTTCTGCTTTCAAAGATATGATGTCTTCATTTATGTCTGGAATGAAGTTTCCAAGTGAAAATGTACAGAACATTAGGAATTAATAAACTTTCCTTTTAAAATGAAAGTAAAGACTGATTTAATCTGGCTAATTTTTAGACACGTTGTCTTTTTAAAATGAATGGTTGGCACCATGTTCTCATATTAGACGAGTACATTTGCAGAAAGGACTATAAAGTGTCCTTATTATGAAGAAGATAAGAAGTAGATAGATGAGAAGTAGCCAGAGGGAGAAAGAACTCATTAAAACAAATATGCACACATTTGGCTAAACAGTTAAAAATTGTTAGAATAAATGGGAGCAGGAATATAGATAATCCCAAAGGGTTCATTGTTTTACCTTGATTTTTTAATGTCAACTTCAGATTAAGGTTTTTTTTTTAAGCTATGCTGGGATTGATAACACAGAACATTAAAAATAACAAAGTTACATTTTAAAGATTTGCCCTGGTAAAGCAAGAAAATCTATTTTTCCTGCCCTCCTGCTGAACTCTGCCCTCTTTGTCACTTAGACTGATGGAAAGGTCCAAGAAGAAGCACAGAGGGCCTAGGTCTAATTTCTGCAAAGAAGGAATCTGAGCACAGTAAACACAGCATGTTTTTCATAGGCTTTTACTTAAAGTGTGTGTGTGTGTGTGTGTGTGTGCGTGCGCACAGAAGCTGTTCCACACCTTCTTGTGCACAAGGAAGTATAGTAATTATTTAAAGGATTCCTTCAGGCTGTGGGGCTGTAATAAATAGGAGTTACAAATATGCACTTCGAAGTCCGACTTGCCTAGTTAAAACCTCACTTGTATAAATTTCTGTGGATTTCCTAGCCTCCGTTTCTTCACCTGTGTAATAGGAATCATGATCATACTTGACAGTAGTGACAGTTGTGCTCTTATGAGGATTAATGTGTAAAACACTTAGGACAGCGCCTGACATGTAGCAGGCACTTAGGTATTACTATCCTAAACGGTAACTTGAATATCCATGGATGTTAATGCCAATAAAGTTGTCCATTTTGTGTCAGCAATGTCAGGAATTTAAGCAGGACTGTATCTTACTTATTTTTGTGTTTCTCCTGTCCATTCCTTCTGGCAAATAAGCCCTCCCTCATCACTCCAATAATTGAATATAAACAAGATAGAGCTGACTCAGGAGTTACTCCTGACATGCCCTCTCACTTAGCTCTGCTTCTTGTGACTTCCTTGATGTTTTAACTTGTTTGTACCTGTTCTGCTTTCTGGGTACCCTCCTTTGCATTTGGCAATCTGGCTCTAGGAGCAACTCCTTGACTTTTGGGTCTGTCTTGTGCTGGGCTTTCCTCTGTTATGGACCTCCATCTCTCGGTTTGATTATTCAGCCTTCCTCTTGTGGCTATGAGAAGCGGCACCCCACGCCTCCTCTGCCCCAGTACTTACCCATGTCCTAGTCCCACAGCCAGGGAACATCATCAGATGTCCACAGCCTCTAGCCAGTGCCCCACATGTCACAGGACCTCAGTAGGAGGAATTAGATGTATGTGTGCTCGAATGAGATTGGGCTGTGTGTGGGGCCCAACCAACCTAAGGAGATGAAATAGGGAAATCTGGCAGCTTCATGACTCAAAAGGTATGTGTGTGTTGGGGGAGGGGTCCTCCAAATTGTAGACCACTCAACTTAACCAATCCTGAGCAAAATTTTAGAAAATGTATTATCTGCTTTAGTGGTTTTTCGGCACTTAGAGGTGAGGCAGTGGTCTCTAAGATGCAGCACAGATTCATTTAGAGAAAATGGAAAATCATGGGAGTCCAGGGAAAAGAACACACTGTTTTTTTCAGCAAGACATTTGACAGAGTCTCACAAGATCCTTGAGAAATGTGGTTTGCATAATGGTGAAACTAAATAGTAAAATGACTGGTTTAAATAGTCTTTTTTGACTCTTGATCATAAGTAAATGCTGATGAATGGAAGAATTTCAACCAGAAGGGCTTAGTAGCCACCACACAGCTCTTTCCTTGACATGTTTGGATCAGCAGTTTATCAGTAATTTGGAGGTATACTGATAGAATACCAACTGACTCTTCAACTGATGGGCACTGGGAGGGACGAGGAATTCTTTGAGAGGTTCAAAAATATCTGGACAGGCCAGATATAAGCCTGTATCTAATCAGGTAAAATTTAATACAAGTAACAGTATAGTTGCCAATTTTTAATCCAAAAAAGTAAACTACAAAAGACAGAATGGGAAAAATATGACTTAACTACCATCTGTGTGGATAGAGACTTTGGGCTTGGCTAAAAGCTTACCTGTGATTAAGAAGTAAATGTCCTACCTAAAAGCTAACTCTATCTTAAGTCACATTAGACAAAGAATCTTGATATTTGGCCAAAAATCTCCTATTTGGGCGCTTGGGTGGCTCAGTCAGTTAAGCGTCTGCCTTTGGCTCAGGTCATGATCTCAGGGTCCTGGGATTGAGTCCTGCATCGGGCTCCCGGCTGACTCAGCAGGGAGTCTGCTTCTCCCTCTCCCTCTGCCCCTCCTCCTGCTCATGCTCTCTCTCTCTCTTTCTCTCTCTCTCAAATAAATAAATAAAAAATCTTAAAAAAAAAAAATCTCCTATTTGTCCTGGGCTTTGGGCCTCAGCTTTGGGAATGTGTACTTCAATATTATTTCCATTATCTTTGAACTTTGACATGGTAGTATGTGTTTATAAAGGTTATTCTTTTTTTAAAAGATTTTATTTATTTATTAGAGAGAGAGCACGCACAAGTAGGGGGAGGGGCAGAGGGAGAAGCAGACTCCCTCCTGAGCAGGGAGCCCAATGCGGGACTGGATCCCTGGACTCTGGGATCATGACCCAAGCTGAAGGCAGATGCTTAACCGACTGAGCCACCTGGGCACCCCATAAAGGTTATTCTTACAGCTAATCAGTCAACAGTATCACTGATAAGAACAAAGTATGTAATTTGGGTTTCCTTTTATCATATGAATATTCATTTTCAGATACAGGCAGGTGTTCTAGATATAATCTGAGTAAAAAATCTCTATATTTGTTAAAATTCTATGTAAGTGTAAATGTGTACTAATTACTGGTAAGTAAAATGCTGTAATAATTGCTGATTGTGAAAGGCTTATTTTGTGTTCAAAACTAATTTAAAAATCAATTCAAAATTATTAAAAATCATTAAGAACTTTCAAGTAGATAAATAATTTGACAGTAACTACAAATACAGAGAATGCATCAGCTAGATAGGAAGAAGAGTAAACTTTTTTTAGTCAACAAATGTTTATAAAAATTTAAACAATATAAGGAAGCATAAATTACATCATATTATAACTCTGTTCTTTGTAGGAGTGTTTGGAATAACCAGCATTTATAATTTAAAACCAGAATTTAATTCTTACTTAATTCCATCTAGGACGTGGATCTTGCTCATCCCCTTACATTAGCTGAATTTAACTCTATAGTGTCTGCAGAAGAGTCTTAACAGCTGATGGTGCTGGGAAATTATTGTTCCTATACTACAGTATTAAACTTTACAATTTTAGCACTAATATTTTACATAATAGAGTTAAAGTAATTAACTTTTGGTATAACATTTGAGGTTTATTTGTGTATTCTAGGAGTTTATTCTTTAGTAGTGTTATTTGTCAGCAAACTTGGCTTCAACTGAAAATTTTAGTTCTCCGTTCTTTGGCATTTGGCTGAGGTGTATACTCAGTGCACCTCCGGTGAAGGCGTAATAGGATATGAAAGTAGGAGGAACAGCAAAATCAATTCCAGCTGATGGCATTCAGGAAGTGTGAGTGAGAAGAGAGGCATTGGAGATGGACAATGAAACATGAGAAGGCTTCTAACAGACAGAGTTGGGTGATAGGTAAGGACATTTCAAGCTAAAGAGTTTGCTTGAAAAAAAAATAAATAAGGAGTCTGCTTGAATCCTTTCTATAAAATTGTATGTCCCAACCACGGTGTTTGTCTTCTCTGATTCCTACCTCCCACTGTAACCAACTCCAAGCTCCCAGAATGAAATCCTTACCTTTTAGTTTCAAGTTTATGTCTTTAGCTTAAGTTTTCTTAGCTCTCTTATAAAATACACCGACTGAGTGGCTCAGTCGGTGAAGTGTCTGCCTTCGGCTCAGGTCATGGTCCTGGGGTCCTGAGATTGAGCCCTGCATCAGGCTCCCTGCTCAGAGGGGAGCCTGCTTCTCCCTCTTCCCTGACCACCCCACCACCACCACGCTCCTGCTCTCTCTCTCTCTCCCTCAAATAAATAAATAAATTCTTTAAAATATATATATGTTTATACATAAATATATCAGGGACAGTATTTGCTAAAGGAACCCCCAACACTGCTGGTGTTGATTTCCATATGCTGATTCAGCGCGAAATGCTTTATGAGTTACTCGGGCTGGAAGTTTAAAGATAACAGTGTTTAGGGCTTACAGTACATTAAGTAGACTTACTGTATCATTTTATCAATCACATTCACTCTAACCAAACCCCGAAAACTAATAGGAACCATACTCTGTCCCTCATTCAAATATTTTACTTAACAGTCTCAGATTTGTTCTCGGCAATATGCTGAACTTACTGTTTTCCATTATTCAAGGTGGGATTCACTGCTTGGGGGGGGGGGGGCATACTACTTCTATTTCTATTGCCTTTCACCGAATAGGCACTGCAGCAGTCAGCTCTTGCTAAGTCAGTCTCTAGCAACAAACACACCTAGATCTCAGTTTACTTCTTGTGCACATTACATGTCAGCACCTGTGTCTGGCTTAGGGCTGCCCCATGTGACTTCTCATTCTACAACCCAGGCAGATGGACCAACTTCATTTGCGACGTGTCATACTCCTCCTGGAGAGAAAGAGGAAGCATACTAGTGGGAAACACCAATGACTTTTTTTTTTTTAAGATTTTATTTATTTATTTATTTGAGAGAGAGAGCTCACACAGAGGGAGAGGGAGAAGCAGACTCCCTGCTGAGAAGGGAGCCCGATGCAGGCTCCTGAACTGAAGGCAAATGCTTAACTGACTGAGCCACCCACCCAGGTGCCCCAGAAACACCAACGGCTCCTGTTGTCCTTTTGTCCTTTTGTCCCTTCCGCTCATATCTCATTGACCCAAACAAAGTCCATGTTTTATAAACTTTGAGATTACAGTATGACATCTTTCAACACCTATCTGAAGAAAGAAGGAAAAAAACATTACCAGATCATAGCCGAGCCTGAAAGTGTCTCTAGGAGGGCACTGCAAGGCACATAGCAGTGGGTAGGGCTGTCCTATCCTGTAGAGGGGAGCAAATATTTGAGAAAGATATCTCAATCGACCACAGGCCTTCAGTGGATTTATCTTTTCACTTATGTATATCGATCTAATTTTTAGGTTTTTCCTTTTTTTTTCTCTTTATGAATGCGTTTTGCTAACTGTACGCTATTAATGGCGACCCATAAGGCATAGTCTTTTTATTTTTTTTTAATTTTTTTTTGTTACGTTAATCCCCATACATTACATCGTTAGTTTTAGATATAGTGTTCCATGATTCATTGTTTCTGCATAACACCCAGTGCTCCATGCAGAACGTGCCCTCCTCAATACCCATCACCAGGCTAACCCATCCTCCCACCCCCTCCCCTCTAGAACCCTCAGTTTGTTTTTCAGAGTCCATCATCTCATAGTTCGTCTACCCCTCCGATATCCCCCCCTTCATTCTTCCCCTCCTGCTATCTTCTTCTTCTTCTTTTTTTTTTTTTCTTAACATATATTGCATTATTTATTTCAGAGGTACAGATCTGAGATTCAACAGTCTTGCACAATTCACAGCGCTTACCAGAGCACATACCCTCCCCAGTGTCCATCACCCAGTCACCCCATCCCTCCCACCCCACCCCCCACTCCAGCAACCCTCAGTTTGTTTCCTGAGATTAAGAATTCCTCATATCAGTGAGGTCATATGATACATGTCTTTCTCTGTTTGACTTATTTCGCTCAGCATAATACCCTCCAGTTCCATCCACGTCGTTGCAAATGGCAAGATCTCATTCCTTTTGATAGCTACATAATATTCCATTGTATATATATACCACATCTTCTTTATCCATTCATCTGTTGATGGACATCTTGGCTCTTTCCACAGTTTGGCTATTGTGGACATTGCTGCTATAAACATCGGGGTGCATGTGCCGTTTCGGGTCCCTACTTTTGTATCTTTTGGGTAAATACCCAGTAGTGCAATTGCTGGATCATATGGTAGCTCTATTTTCAACTTTTTGAGGAACCTCCAGAGTGGCTGCCCCAGCTTGCATTCCCACCAACAGTGTAGGAGGGTTCCCCTTTCTCTGCATCCCCGCCAACATCTGTCAAGGCATAGTCTTTTTAAAAGAGAGCTCTGTCTGCATTTCAGGATGAGCTTCACTGTGTCTTGTCCTGTGGAGCCAACCCTCTCACAGCTGGGCTTCATATCTGCATTTGGTCACTGTCTGGCATTTACAGGCAAACCCTCTTGTTCTGTGTCCTAAATTGAGACGAGGAGGGGGAGGGAAGGATTCAATATTCATATATTTACAAACCTTTATTGAATCTCCGGCCTGTGTCAGGCACTGTTGCAGGTGCTAAGGATAGAGCGTTGCACAAAGTCCTCCGTGAGCTTATGCTGAGTATACGAGCAAGATGATATTAGGTAGTGACAAGTGCTATGAAGACAGTAAGGAAAGGGGAGAAAGGCAAGGTAAGGTGACCAGAGGAGGTGACACTTGAGCGGAACCTTCATTAAAATGACGGCATGAGTCATGAGTATTTGGGAGGAAAGCATTCTCCTGTGCAGTGCAAAGATCTTGAGGTGGGAATAAACTTGGCAGTATGGAGAAACCTCAAGGAAACCAGGGTACTGGAGCAGAGTGAGAGAGTGTGGTAGGAAAATAAAGTCACATAAGAACTTGTAGGGGTGGTAACTTGGGGTTTTATTCGAAATGTGTTGGGAGGCCATGAGTAGTTTTGAGCAGGAAGGTGACATGATCTCCTTTGCTTTTAAATCAGAAACTGCTAGTATAGAGAATAGATCATAGCAGAAGTGGAAGCAGTTAGGAAGGTTCTATTTTTTACGGTTTTATTCAATACTAGGATATGACTGTTAACACCTCTGGTCCCGTGTGTAGTATTTTTTATTTATTTTTTAAAGATTTATTTATTTTAGAGAGAGAGAGCATGAGGCGGGGAGGGGCAGAGGGAGAGGGAGAGAGAGAAACTTTAGCAGACTCTGTGCTCAACATGGAGCGCCACTTGGGGCTCAATCTCTGAGAGATCAAGACCTGAGCCAAAACCAAGGGTTTGACCATTTAACTGACTGTGCCACCCATGTGTCCCCCCCATGTGTAATATTTAAATCACATGGGTTTAGGAGATTCATGTCTGTAAGCCTTGTGGTTATAATACATTAATATTTGTCCGAGGAAAGGGGGGGAAAACCCAGCACCAAATCACGTTATTTTAGAAAAAGCAACTAAAAAAAGATTTAGACATTTGTTAGGAAAAATTTAAAATGAATAGCTTAGCTAAAAGAGAAAATACAAGGGCACCTGGGTGGCTCAGTTGGTTAAGTGTCCAACTCTTGATTTTCTTTTTTTTTTTTTTTTTTTTTAAAGATTTTTTTATTTATTTTACAGAGAGAGAGACAGCGAGAGCAGGAACACAAGCAGGGGGAGTGGGAGAGGGAGAAGCAGGCCTCCCGCTGAGCAGGGAGCCCGATGCGGGACTCGATCCCAGGACCCCGGGATCATGACCTGAGCCGAAGGCAGACGCTTAACGACTGAGCCACCCAGGCGCCCCTCCAACTCTTGATTTTCGCTCAGGTCACTATCTCAGGGTTATGAGTTTGAGCCCCATGTGGGGCTCTGTGCTCAGCTCAGCGTGGAGCCTGCTTGACATTCTCTCTGTCTCTTTCCCTCTGCACACCCCCCACCCCGTGCACATGTGGGCTCTCTCTCTTAAAAAAAAAAAAGAGAGAGAGAGAAAATACATTGAAGGTATTCTTAACACACATATTGGAAGATCAGGGAGGAAGCATGTCCTAGATTATCAGACACTAAACCATATCTAGATGGCTGTAGTCTCTGCTTTGCTTATTCAGGAACTCCATTTTGTCAGTTTTCCCAGGAGTGATGCCCCAGAGGTGTCACAGAAATTTGTAAGACACTTGCTGGTAAGCCAAAATACCTGTATATTAATTTATAATGAAATATAGAACTATCACATGAATCTCTCATCGAGTCAGAGTACAATGTCCCTGGACTGTGTGAGACAATTCTTTTCATGTACAGTGGACGCAGTCACAGATTATCTTACTTTCAAGAATTTGATGAGATTTAGGAGACACATCCGTCTGATCATCAGTGGAAAGCATGCTAGAATTTGAATCAGGATACCCATGCTTTATTTCTGGCTCTCCAATTATGGTTGTGTGACCTTGTGCAAATTACTTAACTTTTCTGGGTCTTAGTTTTCTCATCTGTAGAAATGGAAGATACAAATATATTCTCTGTAGGGTTATTTTGAGGATTGGATGAAATATTATAAATGAAGTGCTGCTACAGTGTGTGGTGTGGATTAAGTACTCAATATTAGTTGAACCTGAATTCTATAGGAAGTTGCTCTCAGAAAGCTGCTATATCCAAGACTATTGGAGAAATTGATAAACACTAAAATGCTTAGAAAATAAGATGCAGTGGCTACAAGATTTAATGCTGACAGTCTTCTAAGAGTACTTGCAACCCAGGAGGCTTTTTTCCTTAAAAACTCCAAATCATCAGTGATTTTCATTTCAGGGATTAATGGTACTAGTTGCATGAAATTCCAGGGTATTTACTTTACCTAGGGTGCTTCCTGCTCTGAAGGGAAGACTGTAAATGACAGGACAGGTTTAACCATTAGTCGGTTTCCACACCAGGAGTATCTGGAATGTACCACAAGCAGGCACTTCGTTCTCTTCCTGGCTGCATTCTTCAAAGAAGGTGTATCAAAGCTGAGCATGACTCCTGGGAATGGTTTAGTCATGAAGAGCAGGCCAGAAAAATTACCAATGAGTGACTAAAGGAATGAATGGAAGACCATTGCTGTTCCCTCTCCCCAGAGCCCCGCACAAAAGGCAACCATTTCATAGGCCACCTTGGAACTGCCTTCTGAGGTATTCCCACTCTCCTCGTCTTCCCCTCCAGGCTACCCATCTGTCCCAGGACCCTCCTTTGAGCAGCACTTCTGTTTTTTTCTCCCACTCATATTAACCCAGCTTCACCCCTTGGTGTAGAGCTTGAGGCTGGAATGGGAAGATGGGTTGGGGCCAAAACTGTCTGGGAATATAGGGGCTATCGCTGCGACATCATCCCTGGTTGCATGCCCAAGGAAATCACTAGGGTCACTACGCCCTTGAGATGACATCTGCCTGATTTATGCCCCTTTTGTGCCTTCGCCTTTTTTACTTTTCTATCAGTTTTTCATGACGAGTTTAAAGCCTCGATGTCATGTCCTTGCATTAGCAAGCAAGGGTACAGTACAAGGCCTGCCTTGTGTGCCTCTTTAGTAAAAGTCAAAGTAAAGAGGAAATCTATACCAAAGAGCCTCGAGTTGCTGTTTATAGCTCCCAAAGGGTCGAGGGTAGATATTTCCACTAGTAAAGATTGTTGTCCCCGGCTGGAGTAAGACTTACTATCCTCAGCCGCTTCCAACATCCTGCAGATTGCAAAGACCAGGGTCAGCGCTGAGCGTCGCCCTCCTCGCTGGAACTACAACTCCCAGGATGCCCCGCGACCTGGGAGTGCGCACGCGCGTCCGTGGCGGAGGGGGAACCAGCCGCACCGACAGAGCCGTCGGGTTGGGGCAGCCGCGGGCGAGTGGATCGGGCAACTCCCAAGGAGGCAGACGCAGGCGGACGGGCGGGTGCTGGGAACCGAGGGACAGGCCATTCCCTCCGGTCTGTGAAGAAGGTCGGCGGCCCCAGCGGGTGCCAGTCAGGTAAGCCCAGCCCGGTGCTTTCCAGGAAGTCCGTCTGCGGGCGCAGGCTGGGAGGCGCACCGGCCATGGTGGCTGAGGAGGGAGAGGTTGCTGCCTTCAGCCGCCGGCCCCGGTCTCCTAACTTACCGGTGTCTCTCGGGGAGCGGGGAGACGTTGGGGACTGCTTGGGGGAGGGGGCGAACGGGCCCGGGTGGGGGTCGTGGGGCGCGCTGGGCGTTGCCCGCGGTGGAGGCGCGCGAACCCTCGGTTGCTGATGAATCACTCGGGGGCCCGGCCTCCCCGGGTTCGGGACCGGCCCCTTCCCCTCCCGCCGGAGCCCGCGCCTGCCGAAGCTGTACGAGCTCGCCTGCCTATCCGCCCCTTCCACTCCACCGAGGCGCAGCTGGGAGACGATCCCCTTAAGAAGGTTTTCTCCCCAAGACTCCTTCAAAGGCTTCTGCTAGTTGGAAGTTAGAAAGAGAGGAAAAGGGGGGCGGGGGGGGGAACCTTAGGTCACACCCTTTTGCGGGCGGGGAGAGGGGGATTAAAATCTGGCTTGTCTTGGATTTGCCGTTTTTGATCTGCATCCTCTGCCTTAAAATAAATTCCTGGCTCCTGTGCAGCACAGCTGGATTCAGCTGTGAAGTTTGTGTGTTGATTTGCTTTGAGGACGTGACTGGGTCGTTGTATTTTTGCTTATGAAGTTGGTGTGTTTCCTTTGCAAGCCTGCAATCTAATTACAAACAAATGGGAAACAGCACCTTTTTTTTCTTTTTCTTTTTTTTTAATGTTTAGTTAAGAATCGCATTTCCAACTTGCCCTTGGCTTCTCTTAAAACCAAAAGTCATCTGGTAATGAACACTGCAGTAAAACTTATCCCAGGAGGTCACACTTGAACAGGAAATAAGCCTGTGGAGATATAAGTTAGTTATGTGCGGTCTCCCTTGGTTTGTAACATTTTCATGCAGCTCATTTTTCTTTTTCTGAGAATCCTTCAGATTAATTTTTTGGCAGATTAGGTTGATTAATTAATTGGCCTGTCAAAACAGTATATTAGGCTTAGAAAAATAGTTTAGTCCAGCCTCAGTTTTGCTAGTCTCTTCCTTCTAGTTCTTGGCATCTTTTACCCTACTGCTGCTTTTAAGAGTTCCGAAGTTATTATATTTAAAATCCCCTTTCTAACTCATTTCTAGGAAGAAAGAAAAAGAGAATTAAAATGTAAGACCCAGTATATTCTAACTCTGTAAGCTTGCTTACTTGCCATCTGGTGAGGATTTCTAGTTTGCTCATCTCTATTTTTTTTAAGTAGTCTCTGCACCTCACCTGGGGCTCGAATTCGCAACCCAGAGATCAAGAATCTCATGCTCTACCCAGCCAGCCAGGTGCCCAGAGTTTGTTATTAGTGACACCTGGGTGGCTCAGTCAGTTAAGTGTCCGCCTTCGGCTAAGGTCATGGTCCCTGGGTCCTGGAATGAGCCCCCATTCGGGCTCCCTGCTCAGCAGGGAGTCTGCGTCTCCCTCTGCCCCTCCCTCTGCTTATGCTTTCCCTTTCTTAAATCCTTTTTAAACAATTTAAAACAAATAAAATGAGGTTATTAGACCAGATGACCCCAAGATTATTCTAGCCCTAAATATCTCTGATTTTTTAAAATTCACTATGTTATTCATTCAGGAAACATTGGCCACATTTGTCATTCTGAGACCTGTGGTAGGCCTGAAGGAACAAAAGTGATTTCCTGAGCATATTACTGTCCCAGTGCTTAATTTCTTTTAATCATATTTTTATGACTAATTCTAAAGTTTTGTGGTCTATCCTCCAGGCCAAATTATTCTGCAGTTAATAACTTCACCTAAAGGTAAATACATATATAAAGTTAAATACGTGCAGGTCACATCCCATTACAATGATCAGTTTCATTCTAATCAGAGATTTTTCAAGTCTCAGCTACTGGCCTATTTAAATAAAACACAGGGTCAGTACAATAGAAAGGACGAAGGGTGTAGGGTGGTGCTTCTCAGACTTCAACATGCATAAATGTTGAAGAAGGTCCTTAGAATCTGCATGTCACATAAGGAATGCTGTAGTCTTTCACATTTTAAATATCAAGGGATGAGAGATGTTTGAAGGTGTTTATAATAACCGGTGCTGATTGCTGTGATATTAGATACATAGCAATGGCTTGTATTAAAAATAGTCCTCTTCATTCCAACAAAAATAATTGCCTTCACAAGTTTTTTCTGTTCTTTCTCCTTTTTGTCTCCTCTCTCCTTCCTTTCTCCTTTCTCTTTGCTTTGTCCTCTCAGCTTTTTTCTCTCATCTTCTTCCACCTTCAACTGTTTTCATTCCCATTAATTCAGTAATTCACTAATTCAACACGTATGTGTTTTGCCCCATCCTGTACAAGGCACTATCTTAGGCTCATGGTGAATACAGATGTATAAAACATGGTTTTTGTCTGGGAGCTTACTCCCTCTTATATTAGGCAAGTGTGCTTGTTTATAGTTCAGAGCACTACTGTAAGAGCCATGTGTAGGGAATAAAAGCCTGCAGTAGGTATTCAGAAGGAGAGAGCTTTTACAGTTGTGGAGGTGCGAAACAATGGAATCATCCTTTTTTCCACTCACTGGTCATCACTGTCTCCCCCACCCCACCCCCGGCCCCCCAGGCTATACTCTCTATACTGTTTTGAGTATGTGACAAATCTACATAGAATATAGTACAATTTTGTAAATTTATTTATTTGGAGCCTGGGGTGAGCTGGCTATATGAAAATCAATTAGCAGTATCATAGGGAGAGTGAGAGGCCGTGGGGATAAAAATATACCTGGGGTAGAGACCAAAAGAGGGAGAGGAAAAGATGAAGAGAAAGAAAGACAAAAAGAAGACCTAGTAAAACAGGAGAAAAGGGCTCCATGGGTTTTCAGATGTCAGTCTGATGTACTAATATATATTACTAATGTAATAAGTCTTGTTATTTAGGCTGTGTTATTTTTTAAAGATCCAATTAGCTGGCAAACTACTCATCATGCTTTTCAATTGTTCTTAAATTTAAATATGTATGGACTCTGTCTTAATTAAAATAGTTGAGGAGGGCATTATTTTCTAGGCTGTCATAGTGGCTAAAGCATTATTGTTCTCCTGTCAGTGACTTTCTTTGAAGACATTTGATTTATATGTCTTATTCTCATTTTTTTTTAAAAAATATGTTATTCTTTTAAGTAATCTCTATACCCAGTGGGGGGCCTGAACCTACAACCCTGAGATCAAGAGTCATGCTCCACCCAGGTATTGAGCCAGCCAGGTATCCCCACATATTCTCATTTTTATAGCAGATCCACACAACTATAAATCACAACTATAAAATCATATTGAGAGGAAAAGGCTATAGAAAACAGAAAAGTCTACTGGACTTCTGACAGTCCATTAGGTACATATTGAAATTGTGAAGAATCAAACTAGATTTGCTATTTATTCTAATAGCAAATTATTCTAACACATATTCTAATAGCTATGTAATCCATTAAGTTATTTGCGGTAATGAAGGAATAGAGATGTGAATAATTCAGAGTGGCAAATAATTGAAAGTGTAGGTGTCTATTATGTCATATTCTAGAATTTCATTTGAAACAAAATGATTAACATCTTTTTTTTTAAATTTGCAATTTCCTTTTTTTTTTAAGATTTTATTTATTTGACAGAAATAGAGAGCACAAGTAGACAGAGCAGCATGGAGAGGGAGAGGGAGAAGCAGGCTCCTGGCTGAGCAGTAGAGCCTGATGTGGGGCTTGATCCCAGGACCCTGGGATCATGACCTGAGCCGAAGGCAGCCGCTTAACTGACTGAGCCTCCCAGGCACCCCCTGATTAACATATCTTGAAGCAAAGTGCTACTTTGTATTTTTATTGAGGTATAATTAATATTCAATAAAAAACACATGTTAAATGTACAGTTCAAGGAGTTCTAACAACTTTATACACTGTAACTTCTACCAAAATAAGATCAAAAACATTTTTATCACCATAAAAAGTTCCCTCATGCCCCTTTCTAGTCATTTCCTCACCCACTCTCCTCCACTGGAGGCAACCACTTTCAGCTCCGTATTTCTGACACCATAGATTTGTTTTGCCTAGTCTTGGACTTTACATAAATGGAGTCATACAGTAGTATATGCTTTTTTTGTGTCTGACTTCTTTCATGTAATATAATGTCTTTGAGATCTGTGTTGTATCAGTGGTTGGTACTTTTTTTTTTTTTAAAAAGATTTTATTTGAGAGAGGGCACAAGCAGGGGGAGGGTCAGAAGGAGAGGGACAAGCAGACTCAGCGCAGGGCTTGGCAGGGGGCTCAAGGCTCAGCGGGAGGTTGGGGGGGTGGCTCGATCCCAGGACCCTGACTGAGATCATGACCTGAGTCAAAGTCAGATGCTTAACAGACTGAGCCACCCAGGCGCCCCAGTTGGTACATTTTTATTGAGGAATAGTATTCCATTGAATAAATATAGCCTAATTTCTTTATCTGTTTTTATCTGTTTTATTTTTGATGGATGTTTGGGTTTTTTCCAGGATTGGGTTATTAGAAATAAAGTTGCTATGAACATTTCCTTTACAAGTCTCTTGTGGGTAGATGTTTTCATTTTTTTGATAAATACCTAGGAGTGGAATTACTGAGTCATAGGATAGATGTATGTTTAACTTTATTAAAAAACTGCCACACAGTTCTCCAAAGTGGTTTATATGAGTTCCAGTTGCTTCACATTTTTAATGTTGCTGAATTTTAGTGCTGTCTTTTTTATTTTAGCCACATTAGAAGCTGTAAAATGGTACCTCATTATGGTTTTAATTTGTATTTTTTTTTCTAAGATTTTATTTATTTGTCAGAGAGAGAGAGAGAGAGAGAGCATGTGCCAGCACAAGCAGGGGGAGCGGCAGGCAGAGGGAGAGGGAGAAGCAGGCTCCCCACCAAGCTAGGAGCCCGATGCGGCACTCCATCCCAGGACCCTGGGATCATGACCTGAGCTGAAGGCAGCCGCTTAACCGACTGAGCCACCCGGGTGTTCCTTAATTTGTATTTTTTTGACAATTAAGGATGTTGAAAGCTTTCCTGTGTAGTAATTGGCTTTTGTAAAGTATCTGTTAAAGTTTTTGCCTATTTTTTTACTGGGTGGTTCATCTTTTCATTGTTGTTTGTAGGAGTTCTTTATATATTTGTGAATACAAGTCCTTTTCAGATACACAATATTTTTTACCCAGCCTGTGGCTTTTTTATTTATTTTCTTGATGTTGTGGTGAGCAGAAATTTTTAATTTTTATCAAGTCCATTTTATCAGTTTTTAACCTTATGGTTAGTGTTTTTTGTGCCTATTGCCAGGGTTGCAAAGATATTTTCCGTTTCTTTCCCAAAGCATTCTTGTTCTAGGTTTTACATTTAGCTCTGTGATCCATCTCAAATTAATTTTTCTGTTAAGATGGGAGATAGGAGTTAGGTTCATTTTCCCTCTATACAGATACCTAGTTGTTCCAGCAACGTAGCTAAAAAAATTTTGCCTTTCTCTGTTAGATGGACTTGGTATTTTAATTGAAAATCAGTAGAGCTATTTTTTATTCTCATTGTGCTTTTATTTTCAGTTTCTTAAGCATGGGCCCTGTATCTTTAAAAACAAAAGGAAAATACAAAAAACTTTTATGCACTTCTTCCAGACTGCAGCTACCCTGAGAGTGATCCAGGGCTGGTTACCTTATATTTTCTGATGCGGGAATGCCAATAATAAATTTGAATTTGAATGGCTTTCCTGTGGGTTGAGGTAATGGAGGCAACCTCAGTTTCAATAGCAGTTGCATCCTGCCCATAAGCCAGGCTGATACTGGGGAGATAGGAGATTCAAGCCCAGAGAGATCACCTAGGACTCTATTAGAGCAAACTGTAGAGAGCTTAATATTTTCTTGTTTATTGATTTGGTGAAAATAGATATAAGTATATATAATCCATGTGTTTTAGTTTCCATCTTTCTACTACACTACAGTCCAGTCCTGTCCTTTGTGCCACACAATTCCTGAATTTGTCTTGGAACAATTTCTAAGGCGAGTTTGTTATTTTTTCTCCCAGATTTTATTGACTGATAACACAATACAGTATTATTTTTTATTTTTATTTATTTTTTTAATTTAAAGATTTTTATTTATTCATTCATGAGAGACAGAGAGAGAAGCAGAGGGAGAAGTAGGCTCCCAAGGAGCAGGGAGCCCGATGCGGGACTCGATCCCAGGACTCTGGGATCACGACCTGAGCCAAAGGCAGACACTTAACCATCTGAGCCACCCAGGCGCCCTACAGTATTATTTTTTAAAGGGTGTCACCTCACTGTGAGGTAGGAAAGATGTTGGGATTTGGAGCCAGTGGCCAAGAAAGAATTCTTGAGACATCTTTGGTGCAAAAACGTAGTTTTATTAAAGCACGGGGACAGAACTTGTAGGCAGAAGGAGCTGTACTGGGGTCGTGAGGAGTGGCCCATTATATACTTTCAGGTTGGGAGGGGGTTAGGGATAGCGTAAGTCTCTAAGGAATTTTGGAAGCAAGGTTTCCAGGACCTTGATGGGGCTAGCTATTGTTGGGAAAAGTCATTTATTACTGTTTAATAAACCTTAGTCATGAGACCCTTCAGATTTATATCAGTGGGTTATATGCTTGGGGGATAACTGCCAACATATATCTTGGGGGTTAGAGATAAAGGAAGTTTCCAAAGGAACTTTCATACCCTAATATAGACCCATAGGATTCTGGGGGGTCGGGCTAAGATGCCTTTTGCCCCTAGCAAAGCATTAACATCCAGGCAGCTGAGTTCCTAGAGGAATGTCACTCTGCCTGTCTCAGGCACTTGTCGATGGGCTGCAAGCAGTAAGGAAATTTAGTTTTTCCTTTGCCTTTGTTTCCCACACCAAACTGTGTGGGTTATGGTATACCTGTTCTTTTCTGTTCAGTCACGGAGCAATAGTCAGTAAACACTGTCTCCCACATGTGTGTCATCCTTTTTAGTAAAGCCAAAGCTGGAAACAGAGAAAAGACCAGTTAGGGGACTTATTAGTGGGGAATCTTGAATCCAAAGCTTAAGTAAAGAAGCAAAGTTAATAGTTTCAAAGACAGGTTACCTTTCTATGGAAATACAGGACTGCTCTGGTTTCCTTATTTTCTCTCTTTAGTATGTAACAGCTTTATTGAAATTCACACACCATCCAATTCGCCCACTGAAAGAGTACCAGTAAGTGAATTTTAGTATATTCAGAGAGTTGAGCAACTATCACCACAGTCCATTTTAGAACATTTTCATCACGCCAAAAAAAGAAGCCCCTTACCCATTAGCAGTTGCTGCCGGTTTTCCCCAGCCTCTCCCATCCCCCACGCCCCAGACAGCCATTAATCTGCTTTCTGTCTCTCTGGGTTTGCCTATGCTGGACATTTCAGCAAAATGGAATCATACAGTATATAGTCTTTTGTGACTGGTTTCTTTTGGCCTTATATTCTTAATAGTTTGAGAATCATTGAAATACAGACAAGCAACTTTCCTTCACAGATGTGCACACTTCTTGACCTGTAAAGATATACACTCCCTCAGGTACATATGCTCAAACACCTACACCTACTCACTAAAGAACACAAACACACCAAGACAAACTTGCGAACTAAGGTACCTGATACATAGAGATAACCCTTTACAAATAAACAGTTTCCTATCAGAGCATATCTAAGCACTAATATCATTACAAGTACACGCAAGTGAATACAGTTCCTGAAGTCGGTGAGAAAAAATGGATGAAAACATGGCAAGCTGGGAGAAAATGAGGGCTCAGGACAGGAATGAAGGAGAGTGTGATGGCAGGTTGAATTTATTTCACGTGTATTCTCTGGGTGTTTAAGAAACTCCCTAGAGCTTTTAGTTGTTTTAACCAGAAGCAACAGTCTGACATTTATATATTATTTAATATGTATATAGGCATGTAGGTAAGAGTCTTGGAGTTCCTGAGCCTATTGCATAGCAGTCCCTTTGAGCAGGAGGTTATTGTTATTATAAGGTAAGGGATTTCTATATGGAAAATTATAACCAACAAAATATTTTGGTTCCCTGGGTGTGGTGGTATCTTTTGAGTGAAGAGTCATTATGGAATATTTCTTTGATATGTATACAGTGAAAAGAGAGGAGGCCCCTCAAATGTATACATTATAAGTCTGGTGTCTATTCAGGCAGCCCTTACCCTAGGGCAGGTATGGCAAAATTTGAAATAACCCAAGACTTATTTTTGTTCATGGTGAGTGATTATTAACCCAAGTTAGTGTTCTTAAAGAACTCTTTCTTTGTTTCCTCTTTAATATTGCCACTGGAGTGTTATACCTGCTTAGTGAGAGTATGGGAGTAGGTGGGAGTGGGATGGTGGTGGGGCAGAATGCTTAATTAGATTGGCAAATATCAATAAATATGTGATTATTTGAAAGTCAAACACATTTTCACTTCTGCAAGGCCTTGTTAGTCATCAGCACACCCTTTACACCTGCCTTTGCTTTTGCCACTTTGTTTGAGCCCCCATTGTTACTCCTCTTTGTCAATCTTCTTTTTAATTCAATTAACATATGGCGTATTATTAGTTTGAGGTAGAGTTTAGTGATTCATCAGTTGCATTTAACACCCAGTGCTCATAACATCAAGTGCCCTCCTTAATGCCCATCACCCAGTTACCCTATCCCCCGCACCTCCCCTGCAACAGCCCTCAGTTTGTTCTCTATAGTTAAGAATCTCTTATGGTTTGTCTCTGATTTTGTTTTGTTTTATTTTTCCCCTCCCTTCCCTTATGATCCTGTTTGGTTTCTTAAACTCCACATATGAGTGAAATCATATGATAATTGTCTTTCTCTGATTAACTTATTTTGCTTAGCATAGTTCCATCCATGTTGTTGCAAATGGTAAGATTTCTCTCTCTCTCTTTTTTTTTTTTTTTTTGATGGCTGAGTAATAGCCCGTTTGTGTGTGTGTGCGCGTGCGTGTGTGTCTTTATCTGTTCAACTGTCGATGGATATCTGGGCTCTTTCCATAGTTTGGCTAGTCAAACAATCTTTCTACTCTCCTAAGACATGGTACTGCATCCCAGGTGAACTCCTGGGTATAGTTTGCTCTCCAGAGAGTAGTGCTTGTCACTGCATTCAGCTCCTTAGCCTTCCCTCTTTTCTTTGTCTTTTCCCACTGCCATATCCTCTTTTCTTTTTGTCTTTTCCCACTGCCAAAACCTTAGTTCTGACTTAACTCCCTTTGAGTAGGATACCAGGGAAGCCTCTTCAAAGAAATGTTGTTTGAACTGTCCCTGAAAGATGTGAAAGGATTTGAACATGAGAAAAGGGGAAAAGGGATAAGAAACAGTGTGATCTGAGGGTTGGAGGCAGAAAAGCAAGGAACCGTACTACTTTGGCCAGAATACAGGGTGCGTGAAGATCACTCCTTCCCTTTTACTTTTCTTCCTCTCCTTTTGCTGGCTCCACTCCCATTTCTTTCCCACCCCTAGCATGTACTTTGATCTCTTTGCTTAGTATAATACTTCTCCTCCTCTCTATGTAGCTAAATCTGTCCTTCCTTGACCACCCACAGTGATCTCTGAACTTCTGTAGCACTATTTACCAGTCCCATTCTTTTATCAGTTAATTTTATTTTGCTTTGATTTTTTTTAAAAATAGCTTTATGTACATGTCTCATTTTCCCAAATAGAGTGTATTAGCCAAGGTTCTTAGGTCTCAGGGAACACGACCCACTTAAGCTAGCCTTCCAGAAGGTATGGTGGCAGGGCTGGGAATTATAGTGGATTGTTGTTAAGACAGCTGAGCTCCCTTACAGCTGGGTTCTCAGCCGGACCCAGAGCAGGCACTTGGAAAGCCCCTGTACTCCCCCCTCTGCGGGCAGCTTGCATGGACTCTCTTCAGCTTCCTTTTGTGCCTCTGCTCCATTGTAGGACAGTAATTTGGATTTTTAAGACTGTGCATTACAATATTTACCTGTCTTGATTACTGAGGTTTTTCTGGCGTCCTCTTAAATCAAGGCACGTGCCTTTCTTCCTCACCCTTGCCCCAGCCCTGCTTCATCGTCTCCTTTTTGGACTGGCTTTCTCTTGGCTTTTGCTTTCCCCTTAGCTTCAGCATAAATGTGACTTAAACTTGGTGTGATGCTGCCCCCAGACCCGATGACATGTGATCTCTCAATTTAGGTTTTGTTTCCCAGCTTTCCATATTCCTGGTGAAGAATTGATCTATCCTGCTTGGGGTAGGGATATCCCTTGTACCAAGTATCTGTGAGGGAGGGGGCATTGATGGTTGCTTAGGCTGTGTACTGAACAGGGCCTGGGGTAAGGCTGGGCCCAGACAAGGGGGTTTAGGGTTGGTCATCTCCAAACATGCTTATTTTGGTACCTGTGGTCAGAGGAAAATGACTGTGCCTTTACTTTTTTGTATCTGCACTGCATCTAGCAGATTAACAGCTAAAAAGTAGGTGTGTCTCTTATTTAGTATCTGTTTAGTATCTCTGACCTTTTGACCATTAGAATTAACCTTGGAGATAACAGACTAATCAGAGCAATATTTATAATATTTAACATAAATTACTAAAATTTGTTTTATCATTTGAATGATTTATAATTTTAGAATAAATTAACTATTTTTTACTTTTTTAAATTATTTTTTAAACATTTTTGAAATTTATTTCCTAGTTCAGAAAGAAAAGGGAAATAGAGTGTTGATAATCAATTGAATAAAAAGTGATAATAGGATTGACTCTGACCCCTGGCCCAGTTAGGTTATGGTTAAATCAGGTACTCCCATCATTGATCTCAAAGCTTACTGATCCCCCCTTATTTTATTATACACTTATTTAGTTGCAGGCTATTATACACTATTATGTTGCAGGCACTATGATGGTATAATATAAATAATAATATAAAATAATATCTAAAATAATATAAAAGTAAGTGCCTGTCTTCAAAGTGCTCACAGCCTATGGAGGAAACAGATATTACACAACTGATTATAATATGGTGAGATAAATTTGGATAGAACTGTGGGCAAGGTGGTGACTTGGTACCTCTCTTCTACTATTTTCTTTGTATACATCCGTCTCTCATTTTTATGTATTCGTTTTTAGTCTTCATCTCTCTTACCCAGTCTCTGCAATTAACTGTATTATATGGATCACAGCATAGTAATATCTCATTTACCTAATATGAACTAATGAAGAATTCCTTAAAAATGAACTTTGAGAATAATTAATAATGACTTTATTAGCTAACATTTAGTGAACACTTGCTGTGTGTCAACTATTCTAAGTGATTTATATGTAGTAATTCATCCAGTGAATTAGTATATCAGCCCCATGAGATAGGTACTATTATTATTTTCATTTTACAGATGAGAAAACAGAGGGACAAAAGATAGTTCACTATATTGTCCAAGGTTACAAATTGAAATCTTTGTGGGAAAATTGAAATCTTTTAAAAATCTATTTTAAATGTCATTTTTTGTAAAAATGTATTATAAAGTTTTTCCTGATTTTTTTTTTTTTTAAGATTTTATTTATTTATTTTGACAGACACAGCGAGAGAGGGAACACAAGCAGGGGGAGTGGGAGAGGGAGAAGCAGGCTCCCCGCTGAGCAGGGAGCCCAATGCGTGGCTGGAGCCCAATGCGGGGCTCGATCCCAGGACCCTGGGATCATGACCTGAGCCGAAGGCAGACGTTTAACAACTGAGCCACCCAGGCACCCCAAGTTTTTCCTGATCTTCTTTCTTCTTCTTTTTCTTTTTCATCATGATAAGTGTACTATTTAATTCCCATCATCCATTTCAACCCATCTCCCCCACCCACCACCCCTCTGGTAACCATCTGTTACCACCAGCATCTTAGAATACAAACCCCACCTGGGAGATTTAATCGTTGCAAATGGCAAGATTTCATTCTTTTTTGTGGCTTAGTAATACTCCATTGTATACCACATCTTCTTTATCCATTCATCTGTTGATGGACACTTGGACTGCTTCCATATCAGTATTTCTGTATCCTTTGGGTAAATACCTAGTAGTGCAAATGCTGAGTTGTAGGGTAGTTCTATTTTTAACTTTTTAAGGAACCTCCATAGTGTTTTCCACTGTGGCTGCACCAGCTTGCATTCCCACCAACAGTGCAGGAGGGTTCTTTTTTCTCTACATCCTCACCAACACTTGCTGTTTCTTATGTTTTTTTATTTTGGCCATTCTGACAGGTGTGAGGTGATAGCTCATTGTAGTTTTAATTTGCATTTCCCTGATGATGAGTGATGTTGAGCATCTTTTCATGTGTCGGCCATATGTATGTCTTCTTTGGAGAAATGTCCATTCATGTTCTTCTGCCCATTTTTAAATTGGATTATTTGTTAAATTTGGGTGTTGAGTTGTATTAGTTCCTTATATATTTTGGGTACTAACCCTTTATTGAATATATCTTTTGCAAGTATCTTCTTCTATTCAGTAGGTTGCCTTTCAGTTTTGTTGATTGTTTCCTTTGCTGTGCAGAAGCTTTTTATTTTGATGTAGCCCCGACAGTTTATTTTTGCTTTTGTTTCCCTTGTCTCTGGAGACATATCTAGAAAAGTGTTGCTACAGCCCATGTCAAAGAAATTACTTCCTGTGCTCTCTTCAAGGGTTTTAATAGTTTCAGGTCTCACATTTAGGTCTTTAACCCATTTTGAGTTTATTTTTGTGTACGTGAAAGAAAGTAGTCCAGTGTCATTTTTTTGCATGTAGCTGTCCGATATTCCCAACACCATTTGTTGATGACTGATCTTAAATGGGATCCTTCAAACTTAATTTAACCAAGATGATTTGGACGATATAAAGTTTAGAATACATTGTGTGCAATTGACTTGCCTTCTGAGGTTGTTGACGTTTATAGGCTGTTGGCAATTGCATTAAATTGTTCCACACTTTTGTGTTTTAGTTATTTTATAGTTTGTCCTTCTCTTTTGCCTCCAGCTGTGGCTTCTTGTTGCCAGTTACTGTCACTTCAGTAATTTGTTTCTGTTAATGTGTAGTGTGTTGTAACATAAAAATAAAACCATGGTAGAAAGTGAGTATTTTATAGAGGCGGTGTGATGTAGTGTGAAAAGCATGGATTTTGGGGTCAGGTTCAAATCTCACATCCACTGTTGAGAAAGAAGATATATATCCTTGGGCAGGCACTTTATTGTCTGAGCCTCAGTTTCTTCGTTTATGAAATGGGGATAGTAATATTTTGCAGAATTAATATGAGGAGATGTATGTGGTAAAGTACCTGGCATATAATAGATATGCAGATAAAAGTTGATTACTTTTTTTTTTTTGCCCCCATTATATCGGAATATGGCATCTGGATTCCTTGTTAATTTGAGAAACTCCGGTAAATTAAAGAAATAATGTTTTTAAGGTGTAAGATACCATCTTATTCTATCACTTAAGCATTTGCCTTTGGCTCAGGTCATGATCTCCAGGTCCTGGGATCAAGCCCCACATCGGGCTCCTAGCTGGCTGGCTCAGCGGGGAGCCTGCTTCTCCCCCTCCCTCTGCCTCTCCCCCTGCTTGTATGCTGTCTCTGTCTCTCTCAAATGAATAAATAAAATCTTTATATATATATTTTTTTCAGTTGGTATTATAATAGTTAATTTGAGAAATATTATCCTGAACTTTTGTCTTGGTTCCTCTAAGTAACCTCCTCTTCTTCCCTGCATTAAATTGCCTTTACTTCTGTGTGACTCTCTCGATTCCCCTTGTCTGCTATTATAGGAAAACTGTCCATCAGCCCCTTTTAAAAGAACCTGTGCCAAGGCAAACCTTATGACCCTGAGGGCAGTAACCAAGCTTCTTGGCCAATAGCAATGATTTCTAAGACTTCCCTTCTTTCATCAATTCTGCTTTTTTTTTTTTTTTAAGCTATCATCAGTCTTAAATATTAGTTTTTCTTTCCCTCCCCACTCCCATTTCTCCATTCCCAGAAGCTGTTCCCATTAGCCGTCTGGTCCTCATTATTTCAGTAGTTTTATGTGGTTTGGTTTTTATGGTATGTGTATAAGTATTTTTCAGAGGTTATCTTTTTGTAGTTTTTATTATTTATAGGGAACTCTCCTATCTTAGTATCATGGAAAATTTCAGTTTTTATAACAGAGGGTTTTTTGCCTTCTGTCTTAAAAACCCAATGAAAACCTGTGATACCCTCTCCTTCCTGGACTGTTGGATGCTTCACCACATGCAGATACTCCAGCTCAAGTCATCGAATCTGTTTTAAACAATTTTATTGAGGCATAATTTACATACCATAAAATTAATCCATTTGAGGTGTACAAATCTATAATACCGAATAACTTTTCCTGTCAAAAACTCTTCAGTGCTATCTTTGGTCTAGAAGATGATAGTCAACTTGCCCTTTTCCCTTTTTGTTCCCAAGATCACTTACATGGGATGTGTGGATGTTGCTCCTGGCTGCCATGTGGTTACTTACAAGTATCACGTCTGTTGGTTATTGCTTCAGTTATTCATTTTAAATATTATAGTAACTTGTTAAGAATGAGGTTCTCTACACTTGGGACTCAGGGTCAAGGTTGGGGTGGGGGTAGTGCCATTTTCTTGAAGAATGGCTCCTCTTTGCCTGACTGTTGACTGATGGAACTCATTCTCTCTTAATATTCTCCACCTGAAGAGAATTATACGCTAACTCCAGGATCTGCAATCTCTTTGGTTCTGTAGTCCCCATCTCCCCTTTGAGACATCAAGACACATTATGCATATTGTAGACATGTGCCTTTTCAAACATTATAACTGCTTTTCCATGTTAGTCTGAAAATTAATTTAATGGCTATAGCGAAGCTTGGTATGTCCCCAGGCTCCTGAAATTAGAGTAAAACTGGCGGTATCTCTAAAAGTCACAAGTGCGCCGTTTCTCTGAAGGTGTATGAAGTATCTTCACCATATAGGAGTGAGGCATGGTCTGGAGGAGCATGCATTCATACCTGTCAGGGCACCAGACACCTGAATCAATGGCAAATATTGGGGCTAAATGGTATGGTGCACCCTGAGCATTGTTGATCTTCAGAGTAGAAAAGAGACCAAGTAGGGTTGGAAAAGCTAGGAAGACCTCCCTTTGGAGAGGACGGACTTCAGCTAGTGTTTGAAGCATGTACAGAATTTGGATAGAACGGAGAAGTGAAATTTGAGAATGGGGGTATGGAAGATTGTTGGAAGAGAAGTACACACCACTGTGGGAAACAAATGAGGTAAAGGGGTGTAGTGAACTTATTTATGAGACTCTGGGGAAGCCAGCCAGGTTAGAGCAGAGGATTCCTAGTAATTCTTAGCGAAAGTAGGAAGGTGGAGTTTATCAAAATTACCTGAGAAACTGTTAAAATACAAACACCTAACAAATTAAAAATTCTAAGCAAAGGGATGAAATGTAAAAGCCCTGTTAAGGGAAGCATAGTCAGGTGACTGTAAGCAAGATCATTAGAACGGGAAAACAAGAGCTTGGAGTTTGCTTATCCCTGGGCGAGAGGGCTTGGTAAAGCATTGTTTTTACTTCCTCTCTTTATAAGGCTCCAGAAATTTCACTAGGTTTTGGAACTGTTCCTGGGAAGGGGCAGGGTCCAGATACACAAGGCTTTGAAGGCCTGAGCAGAAAACTTCAGAAGTTGGTTATTTCTCTTGATGTTTCTTTAGGGAGAAGGAAAAAACATCCGTTAAAACTCTCTTAAAATGGTTTTACTATTGGTCGCATAGATGGTTAGGTTTATTTCTTAATTAACATTCTGAAATTCTTTTACTAGGACTCTGATGGCTAATGCTTTTTGTTGTTTTGCTTTTCCACCAAAGTACTTTTGCTATTCTTGGGTGTAGCATGCATAATTCAAAAGTCAAAGACAATGTTTGTTACTGTCTTTTTCGTATACAGCATCACAATGCAACAAATGATAGTTCTTTAAATTAAAAATAAAATAAATGCATATGAAACATAACTCAAAAGAGACCAGTGACCACTGGTTATATATAGAGAGAGTGACTCTCCCTGTGTCTTTAGCTTTCCAGTTTGTCTTTGGTTCTTGTGAATCTTTCCAGAGTTATTCCCAAGGCACCTATTTTTAAAAGTTGAGTGATCTTAGACTCTTAGATCTGGAAGGATCTTAGGAGTCATTTGTTAACCCTTACATTTTCTTTTCTTTCTTTTTTTTTTTTCTTAAGATTTTATTTATTTGAGAGAGAGAGAGCGCGCACAAGCAGGGGGAGGGGCAGAGGGAGAAGCAGACTCCCCACTCAGCAGGGAACCTGCAATACACGGGGCTTGCTCAATTCCAGGACCCCGGGATCATGACCTGAACTGAAGGCAGATCCTTAACTGACTGAGCCACCCAGGCGCCCCAACCCTTACAGTTTCTTGTGCTAAGAGAGAAAAGTGGAGCACATTTGAGGAATGGATATACGTGAATAATGGGGTTGGGTGACCTCTCTAAAATTCCTTAGAATATCACCATCTGAAACTGAAGTCTTTATGAAGCATGTTTCCCAAAGGTCTCTTTCCTAAATTCCAAATCTATTTTCCTGACCTATTTTGCTTACTCTTAAGTCTTTGGTGATATCTTCCAGTACTGCCCTACTCTTGAGTGTCTTGGTTTTAAAATTTAATAAAAATAGAGACAATAGTTAGATACTTTTAAATTTAAAAAGAGAAAATGAAATAAAGAACAAGGCAGAAATGAATGTGCTACTTTAGTATTTTTACTGTATTAATAAAATTTATATTTTGTGATTAAATTTTTTTTTGCCTTCATTCCTATAATTTATGATGTGTTGGGAATACATATTTTCATAAACCATTTCTATCTTATTTCAGGAAAATAGGAAATGATAGAAATTTGCTTTATTTGGTGACTTTCCAGGAAAGCATTGATTAATGTGGTCATTCCACTTTAACTTCTTTTTCTCTATTACACAACATTGGCCCATGTTTGACTTCATTATTTACTTTTTTTGTTGTTTAATCTATCTGTTCTGGTTTTTCAAGTTCCTTTCCTGAAATATTTTACTTTATTGTTTTTGTGCTTATCTAGCATGATTCAGCTTTCATATATTTCCTTCCTATTATAGATTGTTCATCTTGGCAGTGATGAGGGCAAGTTACTATTTTTTTCCAAGGTTGAGTTAAATAGGGTTTCCTTAAGATGATAGACTATTAGAGCTAGAAGAAACCGGAGGCCCTTGAGCCCAGGGATAAAGTGAACAGGCTTCATCCTTTTGCCACTTCTCATCTGTTGGTAGTGGCTGCTTAAGGACTGAGGTGGAGTCTGTGCTCCCCCGGGAAAAGGCTGTTTGATTTGCAGTGTCTGCTGTGCACGTGGATGCGTCCATTGTCAGAACTGAAGCCATAATTTAGTTATTCCTCATCTACCCAAGCAAACTGAGAAGTGAAGTGACTTGCCCATAGTCACAGAGCTCTTACGACCAGTTCAGTGCTAGGAGCTAATTGCTAGGTGTTTTCTCCCTAAGAATTCTGGTATTCCTTCTGGATTTTTTATTGTCGTTTTTCCTCCTTGAGCAATAATTGAATTATTTTGGGTACTTAAGTTTGTCACAGTTTGTTGTATCTTCAGAAAAGACTCAGAAGTATTCGTAAGGCAGTCTAAAGATAGGATTGTTCTTATTCTAGCAGAGAAAAGGGGTTTGAGTTACATAGTCTAGCTAAAATTGAGAATTTTCTTTTCATTTAAGACTCAAGGCTTTCCCATTAAATTTTTTAAAACTTCATACTGTCTTATACCCATTATAATCAATTAGACCCACCCTCCCCAAAAAGGAGGGAAAAGTAGAATTTTATTTAGAAAGAATGAATTTTATTTGAAGATCAATGGTTCAAAACAAAATCTGGTCATGAAGGATTAAAACACTAGCAGCATGAGACAGGATAGGAAGATACTTTAAGAACTTTTTATTTTAGACATTTGTCTACTGTAATGCTTGGCATTTTGGTCGAGATAGTGCATTATTTTGCAATTACAAATAACACAATAAACAAAAATAACAGTAGTAACTATATACTGTGTGTACATTAGTATTTGTTGTTGTTGTTGTTAAAGACTGCTGAGCAGGGAGCCTGATGCGGGGCTCGATCCTAGGACCCCGGGATCATGACCTGAGCCGAAGGCAGACACCTGACGACTGAGCCACCCAGGCGTTCCTGTGTACATTAGTATTTTTTAAAACATTGATTTGGGAACTCTTCATATAAAAAATATTCTCTTTGAAGTTTCCCACATCATGTGGGTTTGTTTTGGTGGTTTAAAGTAGTTATGGTAATCCCTTAGAGCACTTTCTCCCATGCTTTACCAAAACCTTACCTTTTTACAGTCTATAGAACACTGGGACAGCTTTCATACAAAATGTTTTGATGCCTTATTAACTGTTAATCAGCAGGTGTGCAGGTATTAGTAACAACCATCATGTATATCTTCATCTAGGCACATTGTTGATTTCTCTCAGGACAGTTACCTCATTTGGAAGTATATTTTTCTATATAAACCCATTTTCAGTTTAACAGCGATTTGCTTCTTAATCTTTATTGTGGCACAGTTGTTGATAGATAGCGTTGCTAGAGGATAGGGTTCTGCATACCCATGGAAGAAAAGGGGGAGTGGAGAAAGAGAAGAGACATCCCAGTGATGGGGTCTTCTCAGTGTGCCGCTCGGGCTATACTCTGGTGGCGAGGTGGCAGGAGGGTCTGAGGGGGATTCAGATTTACTTTTGCTGTATACCCAACTTTGTTGGTCACCACTTTTGAAAATTGAGAGAGAACAACAGTGTATCAAAAGAAAATTGAAACTATTAAGTATGTACCTACATTTAACATTAAATCTACAATTGATTATTATAGTCTCTGTGCCCTATTTGTACCATTTTTGATTCCTGTGATGTTTTAAATTCCAGTTTGGGAAGCATTTATAAAGCAGGGAGAAAAAACCAAGAATCTGTTCTATAAATTTTCTCAAATTCTTTTCCTCCTGTTCCCATGGTACCTTTCTCTCCCCTTGTCCTACCCTTCCAGTTCAGTATACCCCCTTCCCCAGGACAGTACATTAAATATAATAGGCACTTCATAAATGTATACAAATATATATTGATTTGAAGATGCAGCAGTTGGTAAGGTTGGAAAAGGAGAGCTTTTCAGAATGAAGAAATACAAGAATCTGGTCTGAAGCCCAGGAAATTCGGAAGGGATGAAATTGAGGAAAGATGTTACCATTCACCTTTTGTTCACTGCATGAAATTCAGCTTGCTCTCAGCATGATTTCTTTTAGACCTAGCCTAGTTTATTTTAAGATTTTGTATATAGTTCAATGCTTACTAACTTGGTGGATTAAGAAAATTCTTGCTAGAGGAAGAATGAGTCATAGCGATACTTCCCTTTGGGAAAGAAAGAGAAAGAAGGCCCTCACATTGGTCTCTCCATTATATACTTGGAATGGATTCAGCGTTTTGATTGATGGCTGAGCACTGTTAAGCTTCCCCCGAGCTACCTCACCTCGTATTTGGTTTTGTCCACAGTATGACTGGTAGAAGGCTCTTTTAGGTTAACCAGCAAAGATAAAGAGCTCTGTAACCTTCTTACCCCGAGAGACTTGTTGATATATGTAATTGCTATTTTAAGGTTTTTTGAATTTGCAACAATTTTTTAAAAAGCTTCAGCATTTCCTAGCCTACCCAATCTATTAATCCAAAAAGAAGAAGGAGGAGAAGGAGAAGACTGAAAAACATTTGGTTCTGAGAAACCGGGTGTGCTGAGGGTGTGGCTCTTTTGGCATTCGTCAGTGGTGTGCCCAGAGTGGGTTCCTCTCTGACCTTGCCTTGTATCTCTGATGCCACACCACCACCAAGAAGTATAAAAAGAGAGGAGGTGGGCCAGGACTGGGAGCTGGTTTGGCTGCTTTGAGCCAGAGAAGGAAGTGGGGTACATGGGAGCCACAAAGTCTCTCAGTAGTTTTGTTGAGAGGTTGTTCTTGAAGTGGTATGAGTAACCTGTGAAGTATTTTCTTGTAATAGTCACAGAAATTAGCTGGCTGCTTTCTACTTTGAGGATGCCCTAAGTGACCTGCTTGTAATTAAATCTCTTCTTTTTTCTGGCCCTAACAAGTTTTTCCGGTTGCCTTCAGACTTCAGATTTTATTTTCTTTCTTTATGCTTTTGAGATCTGTAGATCTCTTTTTTAAAAATTCGAGATAGCGGCAGTGGCAGGAAAGATGGGGCTACTTACTAATCTCATATGTGGGTTGGTTCATTTCCATGGAATTTTTACACAGAATAATCAGCTGCCATTTTCTCAGACTTGTGTGTGCAAAGCAGCTCCCTCACTCAGATGTGCCCTCATCTGCATCAACCACAGCATCCCAGGGACTCCACAGAGTTATTTACTGTACTGTCTTTTAGGCTCATTGTATAAAAGATGTGGTGAACAGAAGGATGGATTTAGCATCCCGTTTTTTTTCTCTTTAAAAAATGTCTTATTTGCTATAAAGGTAATACATATTATATATATAACTAAAATAAAATGGTTTTACTTTTTAGAAGGTAAACACTGTGTGCATAGTGCTTTGGATGCAGTGGACCCAAAGGACATGTTTTGGTTATAATTAGTGTTATCTAGAACCATAAGCTCATAAAAAGGAAATGATCTTACGAGACTTTTAAACTCCCTTGCAGTTGAGGAAGCTGCTGCACACTGTCCCTGACAGATATTCATACTCAGCCTCTGCTTTGATAATGCCAGGAATGAATAGGTGACTTTGTTTTACTCCAGCCTTCTCCATCAAAGAGAATGTTCCTCAAACCAGCAGAGATGAAACTCAAGCCTAGCATTAAATAAGAGAGCATTTTAGATGCTTTAAATGTTAAAATCTCCAGATGGAGTTAACTTACTTTAAAATTGTTTCTGGATTAATTCTGAAGCCAGGTTCAAACAAAAAAGGTAATGTTGATTTGAATTTTTTTTTAAACGAAAATTGAAGCAGATACTTACGAAATTATTGGATGGTGAGCTGTAATCCAGTTCAAATGATTAGATGGGTATTTATCTAGAGGGAATATTTTGATCCTAACTATTATCTACTGTGTATCAACATTGAAATACTTTTATTTAAAATAAACATACGTAATGACTAAAAGTTTCTTCAGCATGAAAGGATAATGAGACTATCAGTCAATAGTCAGTATCTGAAACAAGAAGACAAAGCTAAACAGCACTTAACTATGATAAGGGAAAGCTCTGCTGGCTAGGTATAGCCTGAGCAAGGAGACCAATTTTTTATATAGGGTTTTGGGAAAGTGTGGGATTCCGGGACTGGCAAAATTTTCCAAGGCCAAATGACATCATATAGAGAAGCACGATTATTTGGGTGAGTCTGTTGATTAGTTGGCACTGAAGAGTGTTTACTGGAGTGAGTCTCTTCCTGATTGGATGACCTTCAGAAGTGAGAAGCTGACGGTGATTGATTGGCTTGCAAAGGCAAATCCTTGCTTTTGGTTTTGGGTTTTTTGATGACTACTTGTTACCATGGCTACAAAAAAATCAGTCTGTTTGTGGGAACTTTTAATTCTCAACATCAAATACATGCAATTACTTGCACAAAGCAAGTGTATGTTTGATTTTTTTGAGGTATAACTTAGAGTAAAGGAAGAAAATTTTAAGTGGGCAGCTTAATAAATTTTATGCATATGTATATACTTGTGTAACTATCACCCAGTTTAAGGTATAACCATTTTCATCACCTCAGGATGTTCTCTAATGTCCATACCTAATCAGTAACCCCCAATAGCTATTCTGATTTCCATCCCCATGGATTATTTTTGCCTGTTCTTGCATTTCATATACATAAAAGCATGCAGTATGTATTTCATGTCTAGTTTTTTATATTCCTTTCAACGTAGTACATGTTAAGTTTACTCATGTTTTTACACATCCAGAACTTTATTACTATGACTGTACCACAATTCATTTGTGTATTTTCATGGTAATGGACGTTTGCATCATTTCTAGTTTGGGGATACTATGAATAAAGCTGCATTAAAAATATTTTTGTATATCTTATTTTATTAACAAACACTAATATCCCTTGGACATATGAAATTGCTGTGTTATTATGGGACAAGTATGTTTAGTTCTAGTAGATACTGCCAGATTGTTCTCCAAAGTGGTTGAGTCCATTTGCATTCCACTAGCAACTTATGAGAGTTTCATTTGCTTCACGTCCTTGTCAACACTTGGCATTGTCATCATTTTTTAGTTTAGTCATGCTGGGGGTGTGTGTGTGTGTGTGCGTGTTTATTTTTAAAAAGGCAAATTTGGGGGACATCTGGCTGGCTCAGGGGAATATGGGACTCTTGATTTTGGGGTCATGAATTTGAGCTCCATATTGGATGTGAAGACTACTTAAATAAATACAACTTTAAAAAAAAAAAAGGCAAATTTTGAATAACCTAGGCCTAGCAATTTAACATGAAAAACTTAAGAATATGGAGTGAGCCATATTAATCGAGGGTTAAGTTTCCTATTAATGTTTAGTGTAAAAAAGAAAGAAGCATTTCTTGATTTTCTTTCTTTTTTTTAGGGTTTTTTTTTTTAAGATTTTATTTATTTGAGAGAGCGCGTGAGCGAGCACAAGTGGGGGGAGCGGCAGAGGGAGAGGGAGAAGCAGACTCCCCACTGAGCAGGGGAGCCCGACATGGGGCTCAGTTCTGGGACTCCGGGATCATGACCTGAGCCCAAGGCAGACGCTCAACTGATTGAGCCACCCAGGCTCCCCTTGATTTTTTTATTTCTTAAATAGCTTCCTAATTTAGGAAGATCTGATCCCGGAAGAACCATCCTAAAACAAAGTTACTGTCATATAAAGTTAAGAGCTAAGTGTTTCAGTAATTAAAGATTTTATTTATTTATTTGAGAGAGAGCATGAACAAGAGAGCACAAGCAGGGAGAGCAGCAGAGGGAGAGGGAGAAGCAGGCTCCCCCCTGAGCAGGGAGCCTGATGCGGGGCTCAATCCCAGGAACCTGACTGAGCCACCCACGCACCTGGACTCCAGGTTAACCTATATGGCTTTCGTAAGTTTACTGTTAGCATTGAAATTAATTATATTGGCTATTTTTTATTACTTAGCATGTGCCACAATCTGTTCTCTGTTGAGGATGCAGGAGTGAACAAAACAAAGTCTTTGCTTGAATATAACTGAGATTTTAGTGACAGGATACAGACATTCAATAATTATGTAATGTCAGGTAATACAGAGGGAAATACGGGGTAAGAAGAGGTTTTCTCGTGCAGCACTGGGGAGTGGGCCTGTGGGATTCATTTTTTATATATAATAAACAGAAGACTTCTCTAGTTAGTTGACATTTAAGCAGAGACCTTAAGGAAGTGAGGGAGCAGGTTATTTAGCTGTGTTAGGGAAGAGTGTGTTAGGCAGAAGGAACATTAAGTGCAAAGGCCCTAAGGCAAGCATGTGCCCAGTTTGTTGGAGGAAGAGCAAGAACATCATGTGCTGTAAGCAAGGGGTAGAATGGTTGGAAATAAGTTGGGGCTTGCAGGGAGATCATGTAGGGCCTTGTGGACCATTTGGCTTTTATTCTCATTGAGATGAGAAGCCATTAGAAGATTGTGAGCAGTGGAATTAATGTGATCTGACTAGTTATCACACAAAAACCTGTGCATGAATGTTTACTGACACTTTATGTGTAATAGTCAAGACCTGGAATCATTCCTGATGGTTTTCAACATCTAAATGGTTAAACTATAGTACGTACATACCATGGAATACAATAAAAAGAAATGAACTATTGATACAGCAACTTGAATGAATGTCTAGAGATTTATGTTTAATGATGTCATTTCTTAAAGTTGCATATTATATGATCCTATATATATATAACACTTTTGAAACAAAATTTTAGAAATAGAAGCAGATCAGTAGTTGGCCAGGGGTTGGAGAAGGAGGCAAGTGTGGCTATAAAAGGGCAACACGAGGACTTCTTGTGTGGAAACTATTCAGTATCTTCACTGTGGTGGTGGATATACGAACCTACAAGGTGATAACACTGTATGGACCTCTCCATACCCCACAAACACACATGAATACCAGTAAAACTGGGGGCATCAAAATAAGATCAGCAGACTGTATAAATGTCAGTATGGTGGTGTATTATAGTTTTGCAAAATGTTACCACTGGGGGGGGACTGGACAGAGTGTACAGAAATCCCTCTGTATTATTTCTTACATGTGAATCTATAATTATCACAATAAAAACTTCAGTTAAAAAGAACAAGATAGTTCTGGCACCTTTGCAGAAGATAGACTATAAACTGTATGGGCATTAGAGTGGGAATGTGGTCCCCAGGGAGGAGGCTATTGCATAGGCATGTAAGAAATGATGATGACTTGAGCCAGTGGAAGCAATGGAGGTAGTATGATGTGATGTTTTCAAGTTAGAGCCAACAGGATTTGCTTGATGGATCAGATGTAAGAATGTGAGAGTAGTCAAAGTGAACACCAAGATTTTTGGCCCAGCCAACTAAAAGAATGGAGTTGCCATTTATTAAAAGGTAAAAAATATAGTTAGAGCAGGTATAGGGAAGAAAATTAGAAATATTTCTAACTCTGGCATTCAGGGGAGAGGTCCAGATAGATGTACGTAGGCTGGTAAGTATAGCAGTGGGAGCTTAGATGTCTGTCCTTTTATGATTGTTTCTACAGTCTCAGTGAAATATTAGGATTAGGTCTTTGTGTGAGAGCGAGCGATAAGAAATATTAAAGGTTTGAGGGAGAAAAGAGGCAAAATAGTCATATAAGAGAGTGGGAGAATGACTGGACTAGGGACATGCCGTAGGATTACTAGGCAGTATTCTTTATAAATTTTAAATATGGCCGCTCAGTATGTGTGTTTTCTCCCACTTGATCTGCCACCCTGTGCAGGGGAGGAGTAGGAAGAGAGTTTTAACCAGGGTTGGGGTTTTGTCAGAGGAGTTCAGAGACAGGGAGGATCAAAGTTGTTGAGAGTAGTGGATGGTACTATTATTGGTAATGATAAGGATTAGGTTACAACCATGGGATTGTAGGACTGAGGTAGGGTGGAGGACTGGACCATCAGAAGAGAGGTCAGAGACTAGGTGTTGGAAGGGTAGCTGTGCAGATCTTAACATCACTATGATTGCTGGGTGCCAAATTCATGACCATCTCTTTAGCAATTTGACCCTAAGCATGGAAAATATTGAAATGACTATTTTGGGTTTTTTGTTTGTTTAAGATTTTACTTATTTATTTGAGAGAGAGAGAGAGAACACAAGCGGAGGGGAGGGGCAGAGGGAAAGAGAGAAGCAGACTCTCTGCTGAGCAGGGAGCCTGATGTAGGGCTTGATCCCAGGACCCCAGTCACCTAGGTGCCCCTAATCGAAAATATTGGAAAGAAAATAGAAAGAGTAATTGGGTAACTTTTTTTTTTTTTTTAAGATTTTATTTATTTATTTGACAGAGAGAGACACAGCGAGGGAGGGAACACAAGCAGGGGGAGTGGGAGAGGGAGAAGCAGGCCTCCCGCGGAGCAGGGAGCCCGATGCGGGGCTCGATCCCAGGACCCTGGGACCATGACCTGAGCCGAAGGCAGACGCTTAACGGCTGAGCCACCCAGGCGCCCCTGGGTAACATTTTTAAAAAATCATGACAAATTATTTGCTTGTTTCACTTTTTAGATTTAGCTCTTTGCAAAAGATGATATCAGAAATGGTATTAACAAAGACATGTGCCTTAGTTTAGCATAAAAATGTATTAAAGGCCATAGCCATCCATTGTTGTATTTAGTAATCTGCAGTTGGTTTGTTTGTTTAGTTCATTGGTTTATTGTTATTCAAAAATTGGTCCAAAAATTGTTCAAAAATTTGTTCAACAGTAGTCATATTAGAACAGTTCACAATGTGGGTCTCAAAAGCCATTATGGAAATATTAACCAAGAAACTTTTTTTAAAACCAGACTGAGAAATAGAGGTGCTGTAGGGCCATATTAAGCTCTCAGAAAATATAGGTATGGAACAAAAAAATAATACTAAATACTAACTGAAATTAACATAGGACTCATCCCTTAGTGCATCTCTTGTTCTTACCCTTACAACCAATCTGTGCACAAGTCCTTTTAGCTTTGCTTCCAAAATATGTCACACATTTATCCACTTCTCTCCATCTCCACAGCTATAACCCTACAGCTATTGTTTCCCACCTAGATAGCAGAGTCCTAGACTGGGAGAGCTGGTAGGGACCTTTTGGTCCTGGCTCAAAAGTCAGAACAGTCTTTCTGAACCACTTACAGTAACCTTCCCAGCCCTCATCTCCCCCATAGCAAATTGTTCTGGGGTTTTTCCTCTAGTTTTTATTGTTATCTGATATTATCTTGTTCCTTTGTTTGTCATTTTTTGTCTGTATGCCACCTTCAAAATAAATTAGAGCAAGGAACTTGTCTGTGTTGTATACTATGTATGCCTGTTGTCTGGAACAAGTCAATTCCTCGTACAGAGGATGCTCAAAAATATTTGTTGAATGAACAGCACATATATTGGAAAACAAATATTCATCTGGGATCTTGAGAGAAAACTTTCTGATCTGGTAGGTCAGCTTGGTTCAGTACCCAGGGGTCCTAGGAGAAGCCAGTGAGGAAAAGACACACAGTCTGGAGCCTAGTAGGCTGAAGAGTGAGGCTTGGTGCCTCCTGAGAAGGAAACTCATTTCTTTACCCAAAAGAAAATCAAATTTTCATCAGGGTTTATATTTAATTCCAGAGCTCTGATGACTGACAATCAGATGTGTTCTGTTTTAACTGGGGAAGATTAGACAGTGGAGAACTCTGAATATCAAGCCAAAATGGGTTGACACTGAGGGAAGAGAAGGTGAGTAATGCAGAGGCTGCACAGGATTAACAGAAGTATCAAAGACTAATTATCAGTGCTTTTTTAATTGCGATAAGGAGAGTAGAGTTAGGGAGCAAGAGGGACACTAGATATCTGGGGGAGGAAGAGGGAACTACCAAAAAAGGGAAAGGGAGATGATATATGATCCAATTCAATCAAATTTGGCTTAATTACCTACCATCAGGTACTGTCCCTGGTGATGGCAACCCAGAAGGAATGAGATAGTAGGAGGGAATGTCTGCTCTTCAGGGGCTTACAGTGTCTAGCAAGGAAGACAGATGAATGAGGACTTCTAATACAGTGTTACTGTTGGTTTGACATGAGATAGGTATCTTTAGGAGTTGCTGGCCAGCCAGTCCATGCTTAGGATTTCCCATGGTGGTCCTCAGCTTTACTTTTATAGAGACCTGATCTCAGCACCAGTAGGTACCTAGTATCTTAAAAGTACATTGGTACATAAGCCAAAATACCAGTTTAGTAATTTACAGTGAGGAAAGCTGTGTGAATCGCCAAGTTTTAATGAGAAGATTACTTGGTGATCATGGAGAAGAATAAAGGAAGTAATTGGGTGATGTAAATGTAGAATGACATCAGGCTTTGGTTGCCTGATGTTTCTTCTCCTTACCAGCACTGTAATTGCAATGGGAGCAAGCCAGTCACATCTGCTGGTCAGGACACCGTGCCTCCCTTGTGCTTAATGAACATGGCCAGATCTTGCTTGATGACCCCCATTTTCTTACACCTGCATGCTTACTGCTTTAGTTATGTTACCACCATTCAGTAGTAAATTATTCTGTCTGCTTCTTTGGGAGACCATCTCTTACCGTTGTTGATAAATATCAGTTATACCCTTAAGTTTTGAAGATACTTAGGTATAATCTGTGGTTAAAATGGAGGCATATAGGGCGCCTGGGTGGCTCAGTTGGTTAAGCCACTGCCTTCAGCTCAGGTCATGATCCTGGAGTCCTGGGATCGAGTCCCGCATCGGGCTCCCTGCTCAGTGGGGAGCCTGCTTCGCCCTCTGACCCTCCCCCCTCTCATGCTCTCTCTCTCTATCTCATTCTCTCTCTCAAATAAATAAATAAAATCTTTAAAAAAAAAAAAAATGGAGGCGTATACAAGGATAATGGCAACATAGATTAGGAACCATTAAGACCAACAATTAGCTAACAGCTAACCTGTTAGCAAGGATGAGCATCATGAATTGTCATGCACTGAATCTTCTAGGAATGTAAATTGATACAACCACTTTGAAAATAGTTTAACATTACCTAGTAAAGTTGAGTATTACCATACCCTTTCCCCAGCCATTCCATTCCTAGGTTTCAATAACTTGGAGAAACTCTTGCACATGTATACCAGGAAATAGGTAACAAGATTGTTTATAGCAGAAAAACAGAGGGGAAAGACTACAAGTTCAGTCAAGTGTTCATTTATACAATGAAATACTATACAAAAATGAAAGAAGTACAGCTTTAAGCATGAACTCAAAACAATGTTGAGTGAAAAGAGCAAGTCACCAAAAGATATATGCTATAGGAGTCCATTTGTATAAAGTGCAAAAAAAGAACAAATCTAAATCTGTTAAGGACATGTACACGTAATGTAAAACTGTAGAGGAAAGCAAGAGAATGGTTAATTCAAAATGCAGTCCAGTAGCTAGTTCATTGGGGGAAGGAGATGCAACTGGAAAGGGGAACGTGTGAGTCCTTGCAATTTTCTCTTTCTGAGGCTGGACAATGCATTCGTGGGTGTTCATTTTATTATTCTATAAGCCATACTATAAACAATCTTTGTGTGACAGAGTTTACGTTGAGATAAAGAGCAGTCTGTTGGAGGAAGCTATTTAGTCAATTCCAAGGACTGTTGTGTTCCAAACCTATAGAACCTGGGTGACACAACATTGCCTTAGCCTCTAATATCTCAGTCCTGTCATAGTGTCCATTATAGTGCCTTACTGGTAGGATGACTATTGAATTTATGGCCTATACTGGAACACTTTTGAGAGTAAAGGGAGAGGATACTCAAAATAATTAGTATTTTTTTTGAAATATTTATTGACTAAGAGATTGGCTTTATTATATACTGTAAATCTCAAAAATAAGTTCTATCCAACCACATTAAAAACTTTTTTATAATGACTGCCTAAGCATTAAAAAACAGCATATGCTAAATAATTACTCTTGGTATGTGTTCATATACTTTTATCAATTTCTTACCCTAATCTGTCTCAAATACCATGTCATTGGCATTTTTATGAAGGGACTGTTTTTTCCAAATGTTCCTAATTTTTATTTTTCCCCCTAAAATTGCCCACTATTTTCTTTAAAATTGCATTTGATGGTTAATATATTTGAAAGTGTTTATACCTTCTTTTGAATCTTCTCTGCAGAGTGTATTATTTTTAATTGAGAAAATATACTCTGAAGATACTTCATAAGCTTAGTATCTTAAAGTTGGAAGTATCAAGTGGAGATTTACCAAACTTAATAAAGACAACAATGATAATTGTTCAAAAAAAAAAAAAAACCCTGTGGGGCGCCTGGGTGGCTCAGTCATTAAGCATCCGCCTTCGGCTCAGGTCATGATCCCAGGGTCCTGGGATCGAGCCCCGCATTGGGCTCCCTTCTCCGCGGGAAGCCTGCTTCTCCCTCCCCCACTCCCCCTGCTTGTGTTCCCTCTCTCGCTGTGTCTCTCTCTGTCAAATAAATAAATAAAATCTTTAAAAAACAAAACAAAACAAAAAAACCCTGAAAAAATCCAGGGTAATTGCTAAACCAGATGAGATGCCAAGTAGAGCAGGTGGAAGCCAGACCTGTCTCAGGCAGTTACACAAAATGCCTGCAGTTTAACATCTGCATCAGTACAGTTCTGTTAATTTGCTTGTTATTGGACCCAGGTGGCTGCTAGTCAGGTCAGGAGCTGACAGACCCCTGTGGTGAACCTTCCTTTATTCTTAGGAGATGAAAACACGTAAAAGGATCCTAAACTGTTACTGGTTTGAGGAGGAAAATATATTTGTCTAAATATTAAGTTGGAAAAACTTGGGAGAAAGGAGTAGTAAAGGAAATCTATCCAGACTTTGAAGTACTGGGTGTTTTGCAGCCAAGAAAAATTGAGCCAAATCACTAAGTCTAAGGATTATTTCTTGTTCCCATTAGGAACATTTTATGAAACATATGATCCACGTTTACGGCTAGAACTTACAGAAATACTTTATTTTTACTTCGCACGTTTTGTGGGATTTATTCGAACTATCTTTTCCTGTGGAACAGTTCTGCTGTACCTGGGAAGAGGCTGCTTGTTGAGCTTTACCTCATTTAGGAAAGATTCACACGGTGAAGAAAGGGCAAAGGTCTTTTCCTATAATGAGACCCTTGTGACCACCCTTGCCAGTCAGTGGATGACATATCCCAGCATGGTTTGGAGTATTTTATGAAAACATTTTCAAAAAGCTGCATTTTTTCCTTTAAAAACACCTTTCCAAAAAAATTTTTGATGTACCTTTTCAAAACCAATTTCTTTTTCCAGTGGCAACTGGCCACTTCTCACTGGGGGAGTATATTAATATCCACCCTTATTGAATCAGAAAATAATGTTCTACATAATTTACAGTAAAACAAATGTATCTTAAACATAACGTGCTTAAGCAAAGTACTCTGGGAGCAATAATTTGAAAGTCACCGATGGGAAAAATTTTATTTTGGCACACATGAGTTCTTTCCTCCTAAAACTCAGTTATCAGAAATTCTAAATTCTACCAAATGGCTATTTTATAGATTGAATTTTATATTCTCTCCTCCCCCTATTTTTCGATTTTGTTTTTCATCAACAAAAAATAAAAGGTAAGGACATTGAATGATCCATAGACAAGGGTAGTGTGTGATAGATGGCCAAAGAATATGACAGCTGGAAATTACATTTTTTTTTTTTAAGATTTTATTTATTTTTCAACAGAGAGAGACAGCGAGAGAGGGAACACAAGCAGGGGGAGTGGGAGAGGGAGAAACAGGCTTCCTGCTGAGCAGGGAGCCCGATGTGGGACTCAATCCCAGGACCCTGGGATCATGACCTGAGCTGAAGGCAGACGCTTAACGACTGAGCCACCCAGGGGCCCTCTTTTATTTTTTTAAGATTTTATTGATTTATTTGACAAAGAGAGACACAGCGGGAGAGGGAACACAAGCAGAGGGAGTGGGAGAGGGAGAAGCAGGCTTCCCGCGGAGAAGGGAGCCCAATGCGGGGCTCGATCCGAGGACCCTGGGATCATGATCTGAGCCAGATGCTTAACGACTGAGCCACCCAGGCGCCCCATGGAAATTACATTTCGCTCAACCTAATAATAGATCTAAGTAGGTGGAGATGACTTAATATTTGAAATGTGTGTGTTTGTTCTCTCTATAGCTTTCAGAAAAAGTAGAAATCACTCCTGACTGTACTGCATAGCAAAAATTAAGTGACTTCCTATACTGCAAATCATGGCACTATCATTCCGGAAGGACTTAGAAAAGTACAAGGACCTAGATGAAGATGAGCTCCTTGGGAATCTATCAGAAACAGAACTGAAACAACTGGAAACTGTTCTGGATGACCTTGACCCTGAGGTAGGTGGTAATGAAATAACTTTTCAGACCCTTTGAAAGGAAGTAACTTCCTTTGAGCAGTTATCTTTCTCATGACTTTTCTCTGGCACTCCCTGCCCCTGCCATTCTCTTTATCCAAATGAACTTTTTGCCTCTTCTCAGTTCCCCCACTTCTGCCCCCATGGCTCCACTGACATGCCTGTTCTGAACTGTTTTCACCAAACCCTTATTCTCAAATTTCTGAAGTATATCCTGTAAGAAATTTTTTCTCGGGCCCCTGGGTGGCTCAGTCAGTTAAGCGTCTGCCTTCACCTCAGGTCATGATCCCAGGGTCCTGGCACTGAGTTCCGCATCAGGTTCCCTGCTCAGTAGGGAGTCTGCTTCTCCCTCCCCCTGCTCTTGTGCTCTTGTTTGCTCTCTCTCTCTCCCTTTCAAATAAATAAAATTAAAAAAATTTTTTTTCTCTCTGGGCAGGGAGGAACGTTTTTGGTGTAATGAAGCTCTTTGATGTATGCCAACCTCTCTGTCTCTTCAGAGCTTCTATACTATGATGGCCCTGTGTAGAGTGTCTCTAGAAGGTTCTTTGTGACCTTAAATCTAATTGTTACCTTTCTTAAACATGTTGACCAAATTGAATAAGTTTCTAATCATTAGCAGACTAGATCTAAGTACTCAGCAATACTGCAATCCATGTGGAGCAGACCTGAATATACTATAAATGTTTTAATTTGCAGAGTGGGTGTTATTTGTCTTATAAATTACACAAGGCTAAGGTAGAGCCCCTTGACGCCTGAATTGTTATTCTCTGGTAGGTGGGGGGGGAGGGGGGAGTCACTGATGGGGGAGGGGGTAGTCACTGACGGGAGAGAGCCCAAAGGTTATGGCTACTTAACCTGAAGGTAAGGGTTATTTGCTAGGCTTGTTTTTACTACGTTTCTTTATGTTGAGACATTGATTTTTAGTGCCTTTTAAGCATTGAGGTAGAGTTTGTTTTATAAAATTGTTCTTGTTACTACAACACATTTATTTCTTGCTGGAATGTGTTTGAATTTTTATTGAGAATTATACTCTTTTTCTCAACATTACTTCAGCACTTCAATAATGTGTCTATACCATAGATCAAAACCCTTAACCGTAATTGTTATCACAAGGAAAAGTTTGCGGTGCTCATGAGTCTGGGGGATAACTCAGGATAACAGTACTGATCATGTCACAGCAATATCTTCTACAGGCAGTTCACCCTGTTAGACCTGTTTGAATCAGGTGGTTGTAGAACTGCAGGAACGGAAGAGCTCATCTAGCCCAGAGTTTCTTAACCTTGACACCATTGACATTTGTGGCTGGATAATTCTTTGTTATGGGGGTTATCCTGTGCTTTTAAGTTATTTAGTAGCATCCTCATCTCACTCACTACATGCCAATAGCACACCCCCCTGTTTAAAAATTGACCTGGGATTTTGTTTTAATTAGCGGTGGTAAGATTACAGACCTGGAGAAAGAGTTTAATACTTATGGTCCCCAAGAGCAGGAAGCACACAGGACCCCCTGGGAAAGCACCTGGGTTGGTCAGGAAGCAGAAGAAGCAAGGAGCAAGTGTGGCCCAGAACCTTTGTTGTGGCTTCTGAGGGAAGGAATGGGTGGGATAGGGTTGGCAAGTTTGAGCAAGTTTAGGGTTAGATAATTTGAGTAATTTCAGTGGGCTTTGGGCCATAGGAGTAGTCTCCAGTTGTCCAGTTACCTGGTTCTGGGTGATTTAGGGTGTGTGTGTGGGCGGGTGGGATATTGGCTTGGTGTGAGAGAGATAAAGGAAGTGGTTGGGGTTTGAGCTCTGGATTGGTTAGTTTTCATATGGAAAGCACACTGTTGGGTGTGTGAGGGAGAGTTGTTTGCTATCCCAGGAATTAGCTAGACCCCCCGGAGAGGTAGTTCTTTCTAACATTAGCAAGGCTCCCAAATGGCAAAGCATCATGAAATACAAAAAATAAAAAACATGATTAATACTTCCTTTCCTTAGTTCTGACAACAAAAAATATTTCCAGACATTGCCAGTTGTCCACTATGGGAGCACCTCGTTTGAGAAACATTGAGCTAACACTTGCCGTCTGTTTTACAGATAGAAAACAAAAGTTAGGTGACTTGCCTCAATTACTACAATTAGGGAAAGAACTGAGACCAGATCCCTCACTGCCTCATTGCTCCCTGGCAAAGGCTAGTGGTTTTTCCGTTCAACTGCAGTGATGCCCCTATTAACGCATGCACTATGCTATACGTCTAAAAGCTGATGGTTTATATTTTTCTCGTTTGCAAAACCATGGCCTGCTTCTTGTATGGGGAGGCTTGAGTTCTAACTTCTGGATATATTTTGCCAGCTTCCCAACCCCAGTTGCAACTCCCCCAACCTCAGATACTGTTAGTTGAGACTAGAAGAACAGTGATGTTTATTGACAGCATGCCACTTGTTAGGTAAAATTTGGGGGAAGAGTGCCAGTGAAAGATGAGGTGAGAAAAGAGAGCAAGGGTAGTAGCAGCTACTTCAGGCAGAGAAACACCTCTGTAACTTACAAAGTCTCAGAAGATAAGAGCAGATAGAGGTTGTATATAGTTCCTTGTTATATTTTGGAGGGCGCTTTTACTTTCCTTATGCTGCATTCAGTGTATTTACTTGCCAACTTACTACTTTTCTCAGAACACCCATCTCTAAAGACAGCCAGCCAGCCAGCCTAGGCAAAAGCTATTTTCATTTCCAAGGCTTGGAATATATCATTACAACAAAATTCTATGAGGGATAAACATACACTTTTTAGTGGCAATCATTTCAATGAGATTTTACCTTTTTCGTAAGTAATTATGATCTCGTAACTTGACTAAAGTATACTTCTAATAAAGCATGGTTGATGCGTTTATAGCCTCCAAAGCCAGTTTCCTGTCATTTATTTTGTGTTCAGAAACTGTATTTAAGGAGCCAGGATTCCAGCTGACATGTCACTTAAAACTTACATGTTTCGGGTCACCTGGGTGGCTCAGTCGTTACGCGTCTGCCTTCGGCTCAGGTCATGATCCCAGGGTCCTGGGATCAAGTCCCACGTCGGGCTCCCTGCTCAGCGGGGAGCCTGCTTCTCCCTCTCCCACTCCCCCTGCTTGTGTTCCCTCTCTCGCTGTCTCTCTCTGTGTCAAATAAATAAATAAAATCTTAAAAAAAAAAAAACAACTTAGTTTCACATGGGCATGCACGGGAATAGTGCAACTCCATCACTACCACCATGTAAGAGCAGTATGCATAATTGATGGTGATGGAAAGTAACTTTTATTAATTTGCCTTAATGAGCATTTTTCTTTAAAAGTATTCTCAGGGGTGCCTGGGTGGCTCAGTTGGTTGAGCGCCTGCCTTTGGCTTGGGTCATGATCTTGGGGTCCTGGGATCGAGCCCTACATCAGGCTTCCTGTTCAGTGGGGAGTCTGCTTCTCCCTCTCCCTCTGCCCCTCCCCCTGTTTGTGCTCTCTTTCTTTCTCTCAAATAAATAAAATCTTTAAAAAAATAAAAGTGTTCTCAAATCTTTATTCAGTAAATATTTGGGGAGCAACCAATAGATTCTGGTGCTATGCTAGGCTTAGGAATACAAGAGTAAGCAAAACAAATGTGGTTTTTGCCCTCATGATGCAGGCTGGTAGGAGTGGGGAGAGGTAGGCATTAATCAAATAATCATGCCATATTAATATAAAAGCATATAATGGGAGGTCAGGAAAAGCTTCCCTTGCGGGAATGGAGCTGCAGTCTTAAAAATGAGTAGTAAGGGGCACGTAGGTGGTTCAATTGGTTAAGCATCTGCCTTTGGCTCGGCATGATCCCGTGGTCCTGGGACAGCTTTGCGTCAGGCACCCTGCTCAGCGGGGAGTCTGCTTGTCCCTCTCCCTCTGACCTTCCCTCCTGCTGGTGTTCTTGCTCTTTCTCTTAAATGAATAAATAAAAAATCTTTTTAAAAAATGAGTAGCAAAAAATGGTGGACAGAGCATTCTAGAGAAGGCTTCTGGTAGAAAGAAGGTGTGACAAGCACAGGGAGGAACAAGGGCTAGTGTGGCTAGAATGGGGAAGTATATGAGGTGAGGTTAGAGTAACATCATGGAGTGGGAGTGAGGGATGAGGAATATCAGACAGCTGATCTAGGGAGACCAGTTGAAAGCTCAGGTAATATTCCATGGCAGCCTGATCATAGCTTGGACCAAAGTAATGGGTGTTAGAGATAGAGGGAAGTAAACAGATGAATGAGTTTTTTAGGAAGTAAAAATGGGTAGAACTTGATGGTTCATTAGGAGTGGATTTTTCATGTGTAGCTCTCTATTTCAAAGTTGGTAGGTAGAAATCTTGTTTTTTTATTATGTTCCCATTCACAATTTTGTGTTACAAAAACATTTTTAGTGCAGGGTTAGGAACAGACGTCCTTTGTGTTTCATATTTATAGGTGAGCTTTCTGTGTAATGCCTACCATTACACGAGGAGAACACAAAGGTGGATTTTATGAAAATTATTACGGATCTCAGCAAATGGCCATAGTTGAAGTGTTATATTTTCTTTTTCTTTTTCCTAATATTTTATTTATTTATTTGACAGAGAGAGACACAGCGAGAGAGGGAACACAAGCAGGGGGAGTGGGGGAGGGAGAAGCAGGCTTCCCGTGGAGCAGGGAGCCCGACGACGTGGGTCTTGATCCCAGGACCCTGGGATCATGACCTGAGCCGAAGGCAGACGCTTAACGACTGAGCCACCCAGGCGCCCCATGAAGTGCTGTATTTTCTAGTTATAAAATGTACATTCCCTATTATTATCTATATAAGATCTCCCTTTATAATGAAAATTATAACATCCATGAGAATCAGCATTATTGCCAACTTTGGGATGTGTTGCAAAAGACTGGCCCTTTTGTGTGACTTCTCGGGCTGCCTTCCATTTCCAAAGCAAAGGAATATCTAGGAATAGTGAGACAAAGCAGTATCACCACTTTGCCTTTCAATGAGCAAAAAGATGGAGCTCATGTGTTCTAATCACTGCTTGTTATTCCTGGACTTAGTAAAAATTCAGAAAATTCTCTTGTAAGAGAAAACTCTGATCCATTGCCTTCCCTCCTTCCCCACTCTCAGTCCCTCCAGGCACTCAAAAAGACTACCCACGAGGAAACCCAGGGATATAGCTCTTGCTCTGAGTACCCCGGCGGGCCTTGGTGCATGAGTAGCAGTGACAGTGGTTGCTGCAAATACATCCTAGTACGGATGTATGCATACATGCATAAAGAAGTTGAACCTTTCACAGTGTGTTTAAACACAAGCAAGTGAACATTAATGCCCTGATATCTTACTGTACAGCATACATGTTTTTGTATGAAAAAGTCTTTACCCTGAAATAGAAATCATTATGAAGGAATACAATGTATATATCATTTAAAATTCTTTTGTAATAGAATTATTTTCTTTATATGCATATATGCTGAGCAGTTATTAATCATTAAGAAACTTTTTATTACCACCCAGGACATTTAAAAAGTAAAGGGTGTTTCCTTCTAGTAGAATACTTTCTGAGAAAATGTGTATGTGCTTATTTTAATAATGTAATTGAATTCTACCTAATAAAGAAAAACTTTGTGTGGAACACTTTTACATTGCTGCCCTAAAATCCTCTAATGAAGTGTTTAATGTCTGTATCACATTCCGGTCTGTAATTTTTCTTAAATCTGTGGAAGCATATAGTGTTGGCATTCTTGGCGATCATAATGGCTGATTCATTCTCTTTGGCAGAATGCCCTTCTGCCTGCAGGGTTCCGGCAGAAGAACCAGACGTCAAAGTCCGCCACAGGGCCATTTGATAGAGAACACCTCCTTTCATACCTGGAGAAGGAGGCATTGGAGCATAAGGACAGGGAAGACTACGTGCCCTACACTGGAGAAAAAAAAGGTAAACACAGAACTTTGAAGTCATTATTTGATAGCACTTGATTTTTCTTTTTATAGGTAGGGTAGGTCTGGAGAAAAAGTATTTTTAGAGATGCATCATTAGTAGCCTTAAAGATGGGACACTGTTGACTTAAAAGCTTGTTAGGTAATTTGGCACTTCATTTGCATTTTTCATCATCTTGGCCAATAAGTTCCTTTTTAATGATTTGTAAGTGAGGTTTTATAATACAGTGATTTTATGTAACACTCTAGTTCTCTACTGTAACAAATTTAAAAGTGTGTTGAGGTAAAAATTTTAAATTCACTAGTGTATTTCGGAATGCAAATGATGACAAAGCACTGCTCTGTTCTAACTCCTCTCTTTAAGGAGAAATGCCATAACATAATTCAGGCCATATTTTCAAAGACCCTTTTTAAAGGATATCATACAGGGGTGCCTGGGTGGCTCAGATGGTTAGGTGTCTGCCTTCTGCTCAGGTCATGATCTCAGGATCCTGGGATCAGGCCCTGCATCAGGCTCCCTGCTTGGCGGGAAGCCTGCTTCTCCCTCTCCCTCTGCTGCTCCCCCTGCTTGTACTCTCTCACTCTCTCTGTCGAATAAATAAAATCTTTAAAAAAAAAAAAATAAAGGATATCATACAGCCTTCCTTAGTAATTCATAGCTATAATCATCAATGCTTCATAACCATTATTTTCAGGAAAGTTGTCTAGTCCAGGTCCCTCCCACTGCAGAGTTGGACCTTAGGTAAATTGAGTGGAGACTGAGTACAGCTATATATCTTAAAGTTCTCTATATAACACAACGTGAAGTAGGTTAAGTTTCTCAGCTTTCAGTCCAGGTTGGCCTGAGAAGCCACAGTGTACTTGTGCTCTTGTTGAGGGTATAGAACCCTCAGGGATGGTGGCAGCAATTGCAAGATCTGAAGATGAGCTTTTCCAGGCACTTAGTGATCCAGACGGGAAGAACAGTGAGAGCATAGTGCTTTCTCTGAGTTAGGCTTTAGTTTTTTACTTAGGAAGGAAACCCTTCTCAAGAATTTAGCCATGGCTCTGTCATGTGGCTACCCCTTAGTGGCAAGGGAGGCTGGAAAATTCATTTTAGCATTCTAGCCTAATAGCAGAAGGCTAGCAAATGACTTTTGAGTAGGTAATTCATGAGGTCTACATTAAGCCTTTTAAAAAATTATCTGTCATCCCCAACTCCTCTGGTCTTCACTAGACCCCACGTTCCCCTTATCTCTAGTTCAGCATCACTACCATAGTTACTTGTATTAGAGTTCCCCAGAGAAACAGAAACAGAACCAAAAGGCTGTGTGTTGGGGAGAGGGTGAGATTTATTGTAAGGAATTGGCTCATGTGATTATGGAGGCTTATTAAGTCCAAAATCTGTAGGATGGGCCAGCAGGCTGGAGAACTAGAGAGGAGTTGCAGTTCAAGTCCAAAGGCAGTCTGCCAGCAGAATTCCTTCTTACTCAGAGGAGACCTGTCTTTGTTCTGTTAAGGCCTTCAGCTGATTGGATGAGGCCCACCACATATAGCTTTACTCAAAGTCCACTGATTTAAATGTCAATCTCATCTAAAAAACACCTTCCCAGAAACACCCAGAATAATATTTGACCAATTATCTGGGCACCATACCCAGCCAAATTGGCTCATAAAGTTAACCATGATACTACTGTTCAAGATGGGAATGTCTTGTCCCTCAGATGTTTAGGGCCAGAAAAAGGATTGAAAACCAGTGCATAGGTTTGAAGTGTGGGGAATCACATAGTTGAGCAAAAGCATCAGTTCCTTTGTGTTTCTCATAGAAACAATTACTGGTTATGTTTTCATCTGAACAGCCATACCTGTGTTGTTACACAGTGTTTATTATAGCTTCAGTCCTGTTTATATAGGAAAACATAATTTTATGAGAATAAATATTGATCACCTTTAACTATTGTGTGTGTTTCAAGTAAACTGAAGAGGTATAATTAGGAAGAAGAATGGAGGTAGAAGCAGAGGGAGAGATGTGAGAAAAAGAGATGGCAGAAAAAAATGTGGAATTTGAGGACAAGAAGAGAAAATAAGAGATGTGAAAGAGCCGAGTTTGTCCTGAGCTGACCCACGAAGCTTCCCAGTATGCTCTTGTTTCATAATCTCCAGTTGCCTAGGGAAAGATCTTGGTGGATTAGAGGAAGTAGGAAAGAAGGTAGAGAAGAATTGTGGAAAACAAGAAAATATCAGAGGGGAGAAATTATAGGGGCGAGGAATATGAGGGACAAGGGAAAAAAAACACTGTATCTTCAATTGGAGTGTAATAACTTCTGTTTCCTTTTATAACTTTTTTAAATTTTATCTTATTTCTTAGACTTTGGATGGGTATGAAATAAACAAACAGTTGAGTTAAGAAGCAGGTAATTTTGCATTCATAATCAGTGGGTTTTTTTTTTTTTTTAAGATTTTATTTTTGAGAGAGAGCGTGCTTGTACGCACTCCTGTGTGTGTGCTCGCACATGGGGGGGGGAGAGGGAGAAATTCAAGCAGACTCCCCACTGGCTCAGAATCCGAGGCAGGGCTCAATCTCACGACACTGAGATCATGACCTGAGCCAAAAGCAAGAGTCAGACACCTAACCAACTGAGCCACCCAGGTGCCCCTTAGTGGTTTTCTTTTTATAATACATTCAGTATTTTGGGGGCACCTGGGTGGCTCATTCAGTTAACGTCTGACTTCAGCTCATGTCATGATCTCAGGGTCCTGGGATTGAGTCTGCAAACTATGGCACATCCAGATCCAGATTCTTATGATCAAGGGGCTTCATAATTGCCTCCTGTTTTCTCTTCAATTCCAGTTCAGGTCCTGACTTTTCTTTTGAAGCTTCTTCCACAGGCCCCTTCTGACTTTACTCTCCATATACTCTTTGAGGTCAGTCAAATCCATAACCATTCCTGTAACAGGATCAATCTCTCCATGCACCGTCACCAAACTTTATAATTGTGCCCATGGCCATTTAGATTGTTGCATTTCCCAAACAGTTTCAAGTTTTCTTCATTACTCAGAGATTTGCTGTGGAGTCGGTGGGTCGCACTGAAGGAGACGAGGCAGGACACTCGCGCCCGGGGGTGACTGCCGCCACACTCATCTCCTTGCCTCCTGGCTTAGCTGGCAGTGGGAGTCTAAATGTCTCTTATATGGACCTCTAAAAAGTGGTTTTCTCTGGCACCGAAGCTGGTATTTGAAATGGGCTGCTTAAGTTAATAATGCAGGTGCTGGTGTCTCCTTTTGAGACTGGTCACTGCATCTTTTGAACAATTCACTTATTACTCCTTTGGGGTACGGAGTTAGCCAGATGAGTCGTTCATCACTCACTTTAAGACCTCGTTTTATGGGAAACTTTCCCTGGATAACCGTATCCAGGGAATGAATATTCCTTTCCCTCCAACATTTTTGTATGTAATTTACATAGTATCGAATACTAGTGTTAATTGTTCTAGAATCATATACTGTGAGGCTCTGTTATTAGTTTCTGTTTGTTTAGGATTGGTAAGTCCTCTTGACAAATTGACCATTTGTCGTTATAAAGTGATCTTCTTTACCCCTGGTAAAATATTCTTTACTCTGAAATCTGCACTAATATTAATACAGCCAGTCTTACTTTTCATTAGTGCTAGGATGGTGTATCTTTTCTCTTGTCCCATCAGTTCTTTGTTCTCTTTTCACTCTTTTTTTTTTTTTTTCATATCTTCCATGTCTCTTCTTAACTTTTTGGACCCATGGAATATAATTATAATAACTTTTAATATCTTTACCTGCTAATTTTACGTCTGCCATTGCTCAGTTATGATGGATTATTTTTTCTTCCTTATGGATCAAATTTTCCTGCTTCTTACCATACTGGTCATTTTTTTTTTTTTTTTTTTTTTGATTCAGACATGAATTTTAACTTGCTGGGTGCTGGATATTTTGGTATCCCTGTAAACATTCTTGAGTTTCATCCTGGGACATGATTAAGTTACTTGGAAACAGTTTGATTTTTAGGGTCTTGTTTTTAAGATTTGCTCGGTGGGACCGGAGCAGCATTCATTCTAGAGCTAATTTTTTCTCCACTACTGGGGCAAGACCCTTCTGAGGTCCCTCCGCAGAGCCCTGTGATTTATGAGGTTTTACAATCTGGCTGCTGGGAACAGGTCTTCCTCCTAGCCCTGCATGAGCACAGGCACTATTATCTGGCATCTTCCCAGGTGTGTTTTCCTTGGCCCCAGGTAGTTCCTCACACATGCGCTCTGCTGAGGATGGAAAGGCAGCCCTCTGCAGATCTCCAGATCTCAATCTCTGCAACTCTCTCCTCTGGTATTTTGTCCTGCAGATGCCAGCTGCTTTGGTCTTTCTGTCAGCTCTGTCTCCTCAGTTCAGAACATTCCCCAGGCCCTGCCTGGGTTCCCACTCCCTTGTGCTGCAGCTGGACACTTTTTCTAGGCAGGAAGCTGAGCGGTCAGAGGGCTCACTTTGTTTCTCATGTCTCAGGGATCACTGTCCTTAGTTGCCTGATGATTATTAGTGTCTTGAAAACTTCTTTTATATATTTTGTCCATTTTGGGGTTTCAGGCATGTGGGTAAATCCTGTCTTTATTATTTCACTTTGGCCAGAAGTCTCCAGAATCCTCTCTCCGCAAAGTTAAGATCTCCTGTTTTCCTTGCAGTGTCTTTCTAGCTCATTATCGAGTATACACAAACTCACTAAGCATTTGTTGAATAAATGAGCATTTATTGGTGATCATACTGCAGTATTGAGCAGCTATCGTGTCACTGGGTGAAAACAAAAATGCCTTTCCAGGATCCATTCATTCTTTAGTTTGGTTGGTTGGAGGTTGGTGTGCATCTGGTCCAAAGGCATATCCCGAAGCCCCTTGGAGATTAAAGTGGCCTCATTGCCTTGTTTCTGTTCTGGAACAGGTAGCTTATAAACCAACAAACAGCAAAATTAGCTAGGGCCTTTCACCTCTGTAGAAATGAAATAAATAAGAGCCATCTCTGTTTCTTGTTATTACACCTTTTATATGCTCAGCAAGGCTGCAAGCTATGACTAAGATAACTTTTTTTTTTTTTTTTTGATTAAGATAACTCCTTAACATTTGTGGTAGCTGTAACTTGATATCATAGCAAAAGAGATGAGGACTAGTGAAGAAAGGGTCTGGCAATGAAATTGTTAACATGGTTAACAGTATCTCTTACTGATTTTGTGACAATAACAAGGGTCTTGGCAAGATTTTCCTTTTTTTTCCCTCTTGGCACAAACAGTTTGGCTGAGTGCCATGCATTTGAATTGCTATTATATGAATTCTTATCTTGGTTTCTTTTATTTCCTTAACTGTCATTGGTAGTTGCGTAAACATTACTGAATTATTTTAACATTCTTAGCAACCAAGAGCCATAGCCCTGTTTTTGTTTGTTTTGTTCCATTTGGGGGGTGAGGGGCATGTCCTATCATACTTGTCTGATTTTTTTCCTGATCCTAGTCATTGTTTACTTTCTTATTTTGCTTCAATAGAATTGTAATTTCAGTTTTTAAAAAATTCCAGTTTTGGACTTTGTTAAACAAGGAAATTAGTCATTTAGATTGAATGCTGTCTACTGAAGGACAAAAATGAACAGTTACTTCCTCAGACGTTATGTTATTTCAAATAAATGCGTATATTAAAAGTTATAAGTCAGGGCTTTTTGACCATATTTCAAGGAGAGGGAAAGTAAAATTGGATTAGTCCAGGATAACTCATCCTAGTCTTTTCAGAACTCTAATCATAGAGATTAGTGGTTATCAATTTGAGTAGGTTATTATCAGAATCATCTAGGGAGCTTTTTCAAAAATAATCCATGCCTAGCCTATTTTCATTCCCTGAGTTTAAGAACTACTGATAAAGATAGTTGGGACTATATAGTTTTCAGTCTTCTTGGTTTGTTAGTTTGTTTTGGAAAACTCCATCTCTGTCTCTGTCTGTCACACACACATAATGCAAGAAATTCCAGGGGAAATAAGAATAAAGAATTAATGTGTATCTGTTATGTTTATTATATACCAATTCCTTTATATATGTTAAATCATTTTACCAGAATGAGATGGAGATTTCTTTAAAGAAATAATCCATGTTTTGAAAAAACACCAAAGAATCAAAATGATCATAATAAAGTAGAATACTAATAAGTTTAATAGTTTTATGTAAAAGCAGTATTAGATCTGTTGTGCATTTTCTTACTGTCTGCAAAAACGCCACCATACAGAATACCTCTACATCTAACAGAAGCCTAACATTTCACTCCTCCTGCAAGATATTGAGAATCGAACTGACCATTATAAAGATCTATTATATTTTGTCAATGTCTCATAGTCATTAAAATTTTTAGCTTAAATCTAACTGATAAAAGACTGAATTAGGACACATGTTTAGAAAGGCATTTTCTGTTATATGGAATCAATCCACCGGTTTGCTAATGATGTATTTCTCAGAAAACAGCTGATTTGGGGTGAGAAGCACAAACCTCCTCTCTTACTCAATATGTCTCAGAAAATTATCTTTTTTCTTTACATTTTAGGGGTGAATATAAATTTACTTGGGAAGACAGACAGCCTGTATTTAACATATCAGCCCCTTAGTGGTTTTTTGAAAATCTTTATTAAGGTGCAATCCACATCATAAAATTACCTGCCTGGAGTATACAATTTAATGGTTTTTAGTATATTTGCAGAGTTGTGCAACTGTCACCACAGTCTTCGGGTTAGAACATTTTCATCACCCAAAAAGAAATCATATACCTACCCATTAGCAGTCAATCGCCATTCCTCACTCTATTCCCAGCCCTAAGAAACAACTAACCAGGGCGCCTGGGTGGCTCAGTTGGTTAAGCGACTGCCTTCGGCTCAGGTCATGATCCTGGAGTCCCTGGATCGAGTCCCGCATCGGGCTCCCTGCTCGGCAGGGAGTCTGCTTCTCCCTCTGACCCTCCCCCCTCTCATGTGCTTGCTCTCTCTCATTCTCTCTCTCTCAAATAAATAAATAAAAAAAAAATCTTAAAAAAAAAAAAAAAAAAAAGAAACAACTAACCTACTTTCTGTCTTTCTAAATTTGCCTATCTGGACATTTTGTATAAATAGAATCATACAATATATATTTATGATGGGCTTCTTTCACTTAGCAGAATATTTTGGGGTTTCATCCCTGTTGTAACATGTATCAATGCTTCATTTCTTTTTATGGCTGAATCATGTGTCATTGTATGGATATACCACATTTTATCCTTTCATCAGTTGATGGACTTTTGGATTGTTTCACTTTTTAGCTATTATGAATAATGCTGCTGTGAATATTTGTGTACAAGTTGTTGTGTAGACACAAGTTTTCATTTCTCTTAGGTGTATGCCTAGGAGTGGAATTACTGGGTCATATGGTAACTATGTTTAACAGTTTGAGAACTGCCAAACTGTTTTCCAAAACGGCTGCACCATTTTACATTCCCACCAGCAATATATTAGGGTTCCAGTTTCTCCACATCCTTGTCAACACTTGTCTGTCCTTTTGATTATAGTCATCCTAGTAGTTGTGAAATGATAATGTGTTGTGGTTTTGATTTGCATTTCCCCAATGACTATGATAGTGAGCATTTTTTTCATGTGCTATTAGACATCTGTGTATCTTCTTTGGAGAAATGTCTCTTCAAATCTTTTGCCCATTTTTAAACTAGGTTTTTAAAAATTATTTTGCTAGGTCCCTCGAGGCAAGGGAAACAAAAGCAAAAATAAACTATTGGGACTACATCAAAATAAAAAGCTTCTGCACAGCAAAGGAAACAATCAACAAAACTGAAAGGCAACCTACTGAATAGAAGATATTTGCAAATGACATATCTGATGAAGGGTTAGTATCCAAAATATATAAAGAACTCAAACATCTCAATACCCCAAAACCAATTAAAAAATGGGCAGAAGACATGAACAGACATTTCTCCAAAGAAGACATTCAGATGGCCAACAGACACATGAAAACATGCTCATCAGCACTTCATCATCAGGGAAATGCAAGTCAAAACTACAATGAAATATCACTCATACCTGTCAGCATGGCTAAAATCAAAAACAGAAGAAACAACAGGTGTTGGAGAGAATGTGGAGAAAAAGGAACCCTCTTGCACTGGTGGTGGGAATGCAAACTGGTGCAGCCACAGTGGAAAACAGTATGAGGGTTCCTCAAAAAGTTAAAAATAGAGGGGCGCCTGGGTGGCTCAGTTGGTTAAGCGTCTGCCTTTAGCTCGGGTCATGATCCCAGGGTCCTGGGATCGAGCCCCGTGTTGGGCTCCCTTCTCAGCAGGGACCCTGCTTCTCCCTTACCCCCCCTTGTACTCTCTCTCTCTCAAATAAATAAATAAAATCTTTAAAAAAAAAAAAAAGTTAAAAATAGAACTACCCTACAGTCCAGCAATCACACTACCGGGTATTTACCCAAAAACGACAAAAACAAAGGGATACATGCACCCTTATGTTTATAGCAGCATTATTTACAATAGCCCAAGTGTTCATCAATAGATGAATGGATAAAAAAGATGTCTCTCTCACACACACACACACACACACACACACGCACGAATGTTACTTAGCCATAAAAAAGAATGGTATCTTGTCATTTGTAATGACTTGGATGGAGCTAGAGAGTATAATGCTAAGTGAAATAAGTCATACAAAGACAAATACCATATGATTTCACTCATATATGGAATTTAACAAACAGAACAATTGAGCAAAGAGGAAAAAAAACACAAACCAAGAAACGGACTCTTAACTATAGAGAACAAACTAATGGTTACCAGAAGGGAGGTGGGTAGGGGGGTGGGTGAAATAGGTGATGGGGATTAAGTAGTACACTTGCTATGATGAGCACTGAGTGATTAAAATAAAACCTTAAAAAAATTCCTGATGTTTTACATCAGTCAATTGATTTAATATTGATGAGCGTTCTTTATGTATTCTGGATACAAGTTCCTTATCAGGTATATGATTTGAAAAAATATTTTTACTATTCTGTAGATTTTCTCTTCACTTTCTTCATGGCATCATTTGCCCCACAAAAGTTATAAATTTTGGTGTACTTCAGTTTATCTTTTTTTTTTTTTTTTGGTCATTTGTGTTTGTGGTAGCATATCTAAAAACCTTTGCCTAACTCAGGGTCATGGAAATGTACAGCTTTTTCTAAGAGTGTTAATAGTTTTAGCTCTTAAATCTAGGTCTGTAATCCATTTTGAATTAATATTTCTGTATGGTATGGGGTAGGGGGTTGACTTCATTCTTTTGTAGGTAGCTATCCAGTTCTCCCAGCACCATTTGTTGAAAAGACCATTCTTTCTCCATTGAATTTTCTTGGTACCCTTGTCCTTATGCAGCATAACACTGTCTTGATTACAGTAGCTATGTATTAAGTTCTGAAATTGGGAAGTGTAAGTCCAATATTGTTCTTCTTTTTCAAGATTATTTGGCTGTCCTGTGTCTCTTGAATTTCCATGAATTTTAGCATTACCTTGTTACTTTCTGCAAAAAAGTCAGCTGAGATTTTGAAAGGGATTGTTTAAGTCTATAAATTAATTTTGGGGGGTCTCCTTAGGTTTTGTACTCATAATATTAAACTTCATTTTTGCCTAGTTTATCCTTTCTTATAAAATTAAGTTTCCTTACTGTTAGTTTTCTATAAATAGATTTTGTGTATATGCATTAAAAGACCATTGTTTTTTTTTTTTTTTTTTAAAGATTTTATTTATTTATTTGACAGAGAGAGACACAGTGAGAGAGGGAACACAAGCAGGGGGAGTGGGAGAGGGAGAAGCAGGCTTCCTGCCGAGCAGGGAACCTGATGCGGGGCTCGATCCCAGGACCCTGGGATCATGACCTGAGCCGAAGGCAGACGCTTAACGACTGAGCCACCCAGGCGCCCCTGCATTAAAAGACCATTGTTACAGTGTTAGTGTTAAACTAACCATGAAGAAATATGAAGTAATTACTTTTCATATTGTTAAAATAATTGTATAGGCTAAATACCTCTACAACAAAAATGTCTATATACAGAGAATTTATTATAAAGAGGAGTGCCAGGTGAGGTACCGACTGTCTCAGAGCTGTATAAATTAACAGTAAAATTCTGTATCAGGAAAATTTCCATAAGCCCTTCGAAATTTTGTTGTTTTGCTTTGTTGTTTTTTATGATGAGATTCATTTTGTTTTTGTAAGTATTAGCAAAAGTTTATGTGCGGTAAAAATTAGATATGAATAATGCCTCTATGGAACGTAGATGAGGATAACAAAAATAAACATTTTAGATTTTTATAATGCTTTAGATTCCATTGGTCCCTAGAATAAGACATGGGCAGCTATTTGATAGCTTGCATAGTTTTGTTTAGTAAGTGAATACCATAACCTAGTGGTTCTCAACCTTGACTGCTCTGCATTAGAATCCCTAGGGAGCTTTTAAAAATCCAGATGTCTCGTATAGCACACCAGATCAATTAAATCAGAATCCCTGGGACTTGGACATCAGAATTTTTTAAAGTTCCCCAGGTGAATCCATTGTGCAGCCCATCTTCAGAACCCCTACATTAGACTGTTGAAAATGCAGGTGAGACTGAGCTCAGGAAAATGTAATTATCCTGAAATGACAATTAAAGGCATGAATTCTATGCCACTTCAATTATACTATTAACCCAGGTGCCTGGGTGGCTCAGTTGTTGGGCATCTGCCTTCGGGTTGGGTCGTGATCCCAGGGTCCTGGGATTGAGCCCCACATCGGGCTCCCTGCTCAGCGGGGAGCCTGCTCTTCCTTCTCCCTCTATCCCCCTGTTTGTGCTCTCTCTGTCAAATAAATAAAACCTTAAAAAAAATTATACTGTCAACCACTGAGAAAAGTACTATGGAGTTATCAGGATGTAATGATTTGGATTTGCCTTTGTCTGTGAACCAATAATAAAAGATTATCTAATAATCATCAGAACTCCAAAATTTGGTACTAAGAAGATCAGTTATGGATACCATCATATACATAGGTATTTGTTTGAGGGGAAAAGTCCACCGCTACAAAAGTTAAGTTTGAAAACTACCAGTTTATTGGAAGAGGCACTGGATTAAGAATTTGGGAGCCTGTGTTCTAGTGTTCACTCTGCTCTGTAACTTTGAACCAGGGTATTTAAGTTGTACTTTATAAAATGATGTAGTTGAACTGGAGGTGATCACCCAATTAATTATTCAACAAATTGGCTTGCCTGCTGTGCACTAGACAACGATGTAGCAATAAACGGAGAACATAAACCATGTCTTTGTAAAGCTCACAGAAGACAGACAAATATGCGGAATCTGTGTAGCTAAAGCAAAATGTTCAGGGAATCAAGGGAGCACAGACCTGTACTGCATCCAGTTCAGTATCAAACACACACTATAGCTTCCCGTTCAGTAACAATTCACAAATCCCTTCATCCTTACTGGCAGAGCCTATCTCTGAAATAGAATGAAAATGCTGCCCTTGCGGCTGGACATATGACCAGTGCAGGTCAGAGAAACCTGAGGAGAAATCTGGACAGTTTTCCTTATAGAAGATTTCCTTATAAAAATTATGCCCCTCCTTCCTGCCCTGACCTTGTTGCATGAGGACTTGATACTTAGTGTTGCAAAGGTCATCTTGAGACTGATGGCCTGAGAACAAAGGTCTTTATGCCGCTTGTAGCCAGAGAGAAGAATGGAAGGATCCTGGATCCTTGATGTCAACACTGAGCTGCTGAACCAACCCTGCAACCACCTACATGTGGACTTAACTGAGATTATAAAAATACTTATTGTTTGAACTCTTGCTGCTTTAAAAGTGGTCTGTGGATCAGTATCTGCATCATCTCAAAGATTAGTTAGATGCAGAAACTCAGATCCCATGTCAGACCTACTGATCAGAATTTGTACTTTAATAAGATCACCAGGTGAGTGAGGGGCACATTAAAGCCTGAGAAGCACCAAACCACTTTTAATTGAGTATTCTATTACATGCAGTTAAAAACATCCTTACTAATACAAATACATTATGGATTGACCAAATGCCATTTGTTAAATAATGCTTGACCAGAACGACTTCTAACTCAGATGTAGAAAGTTGCAAGAGACTACTGTTTTTCCGTACTAACCCAAACAAGCAGTATAAGTGCATTATTACAGTTTTTAAAAACCTATCAGAGAGAACTGTGCAAGACTGTTGAATCTCAGATCTGTACCTCTGAAACAAATAATGCAATATATGTTAAGAAAGAAAAATGTAGCAGGAGGGGAAGAATGAAGGGGGGGAAATCGGAGGGGGAGAAGAACCATGAGAGACGATGGACTCTGAAAAACAAACTGAGGGTTCTAGAGGGGAGGGGGGTGGGAGGATGGGTTAGCCTGGTGATGGGTGTTGGGGAGGGCACGTTCTGCATGGAGCACTGGGTGTTATGCACAAACAATGAATCATGGAACACTATATCTAAAACTAATGATGTAATGTATGGGGATTAACATAACAATAAAAAAATTTAAAAAAACCTATCAGCTTGAGGACACAAACCTAAATGACTCTAGAAAGTGACAAGCCCTCCATTAGATCAGTGAGCCACTTATGCTCTTTTTACTGATTGAAATATAGGGAGAAAACCACCATAGAAAGGAGTCAGGAGAAATCAGCCTAACTTTAACAAACTTTTAGTGGCTATGTATGGACTGGATGATAGGTGAGAAATCCAGAGAAGCCCTACAGCAGTGCTATCCACTAGAACTTTCTGCCATAATGGAAATGTTCAATGTCTGTGCTAACCAGTGTGGTAGCTACATGCTAGCCAAATGTAGCTATGAAGTACTTGAAATGTGCCTAGTATGACTGAGGAACTGATTTTCTGATTTTAATTTTAATTTAAATAATCACATGTGGCTAGTGGCTACCATATTGGACAGTGCAGCCTTAGAGATGGTAAGACTACACTAACCTCAATTCTTTCCTTCAGGTCTTCATTTAGTGCTAGCGATACTAGAAGAAAAAAGGCAGTGAAGCAGAGCTGAGAAAATTCCTGAGGCATAGGTTTTCAGCTGGAAGAGACTGAGGGAGAGGCAGGAGGGCTGGGAGAAATCCCTTCCAGGCCAACCCCAACTTCACAGAGTGTAGAGTAGATAAGATGAGAGGGTCTAAGAGATCTGCCAAAGCCCAAAAATCAGGGGGTGGAACTGGAAAATAAAGGCAGCTCCCTAGCCATCCAGAAAGCTGGCAGCCTGGGCTACATATTAGTAGAAATCACTCACAGTTCACAGTTCAAAAAAAGGAGGGAGCACAGGAGATCTCCAGAACCTTGTGAGGGTTATAATCTGAGGCCTTACTGAAGAGAAAGTCCTGATCCTATATTCAAAATGTTTGAAGCCAGTGAGGAACTGACTCAAACTAAAGTTGTGACAAAGCCCAGATTTAGCTCAACTGTAGAGCATATTGATTCAGCCCTGACTAGAGGGCATGCTTCTAAGAAGAAATGTCATTTCCTTCAGTCTCTGCTATACTCTTATACAAAAATGCCTAGCATGCAGTCAAAGATCTTAAGACACATATTCCCCATACTCAAGAAAATGACAGTCAGTATAAGCCTTAGACATGACCCAGATATTGGTGTTATCAGCTAGGGACTTCAAAATAACTATGACAAAAATGTCAAAGAATCTAGCAGACAAGGTACACAGCATGTGTAAACAAGTGAGGAATTTCAGCAGAGATGGGGAAACTGTTTTTTTAATAAGAACCAAATGGAAATGTTCACCATAAAAAACATATAATAGGGGGAATGGGTTAGCCTGGTAATGGGTATTAAAGAGGGCACGTTCTGCATGGAGCACTGGGTGTTATATGCAAACAATGAATCATGGAACACTACATCAAAAACTAATGATGTAATGTATGGTGATTAACATAACATAATAAAAAAAAAGAAAAAACATATACTATCAGAAATTAAGATCCTGAACAGTTTTGGCCAGATTGCTAGAAGCAGTCTGTATTGTGGAAGGATTCCTTTTGGTTACACTGATTGATATGTACCTTGAATAAGAAGTACACAGCACTCGCTATACTGATTATAAACCTACAGACATTCTTTTGATAGAGCACTGCATAGATTCCTCAGGCCAAATATTCTTGCATATTTCCCTGGTAGTTTCCTAATAGAAGAGAAAATAATTGGCACTTCTGTGAATCTATGCATAGACCTTTCTAGATCATTTAGTAAGACTTTTCACTTGGGAGAGAAATCAGAGACATTCTTGGTAACCTGTCCCCACCATGTGTGAGTATGTCTTGTTTGGTCACCTTGTGCTGCACTTGTATCATTATCATTTTCCATTCCCTTCATGTTTTCAATCTTGCATTGAACATATGGTGATAAAATACTGATTTTCACATAATAAAGATTTTAGTTTTCTAAAAACCTGTTTTTTAACAGCCAACCTTATTAGCGTCCATCAAGGCTTAGAAGAACACTGACCTAAAGTTTCAGAATACCCCTTAGGACATACAGGAATTTCTTTGCAATTAGATCTTGAATTTCTGGAATCATAAACTTGACTGTTGCCTCTGCTAACAGTTTGTTGCTTAAGAGTAAGAAAGTGGATTCTGTTGTTTTTTTAATCTCTAAAGTTTTATAGATTTCTAAAATTTATTCCTACATTCATCTTTTAATTCAGTATTTGTTGAGTAACTCCTAATTACTCCAAAAAGAGCCTATTTTTATTTTCACAAATAGGACAATTTCTCAGTTAATTTTTTCTTCATTCCAACTTGTACAGCCACAGTATTGCCCTGGAAACTTGAAATACATATTGAAGATGAAACAACATTATTGTAGGTGTTTATCTTGACTTTTTCCTTCAGCTTCAGTTGTACATACTTTTCATAATTTTTGTTAAAAAGAGTAAAATGGTAATGAGTTAATTCATAGCAGTAGTATTGGAATTAACAAACTGCTTTATTTTACAGGGAAAATATTTATCCCTAAACAGAAGCCTATGCAGACTTTCACAGAAGAAAAAGTATCTCTTGATCCAGAATTAGAAGAAGCTTTGACAAGTGCTTCTGATACAGAATTGTGTGACCTTGCAGGTATCTCTTAAAACAAATGGGTGAATGAGTATGGAGGGGAGGGGAAGGAATGCCAGCACGTACATCCTACAGATGCTTCCTTTGCCTAGCAAAGTGCTATTGAATCAGTAGACCACATATTTGGCTTTGTTTTTTACACTATAAATCTGACATAAAGGATTTCATTTTTTAAAATGCTGTCAGTGGTGAAATTTTGTTAATGGAATGTATTGTATTATTTGACTTCTTTTCCCATGTTACCATATTTGAAAGTCTTTATAAAAATCTTTTAGTAATTGGTGCACAGCTAAAAGCTGTCCCATCTAAGCATCAAAAAAGAGTTTCCAGGGTCGATTGCTGTCCCATTTTATCAGAAGTCCCTAAGATGAGGGGCACCTGCCTGGCTCAGTCGGAAGAACATGGAACTCTTGATCTTGGGGTCATGAGTTTGAGCCCCACCTTGGGTGTCAAGATTACTAAAAATAAATAAAATAAACTTTGGGTGGAAAAAAAGGAAAACCCCTAAGTTGAGTAACTGGAAAGCAGATGAAATAGTTCTGAGCTATTCTCACCCCTTTCCCCACTTTTAGACATATATCTAGAACACTCCAAACCTCCCTGTTATTGTCATCATTGCTGGTTTCTTATCTGGACCAGTATCTCCCCGACCTTCCTCTGCATGCACCCATTTACGTAGGTAGAAAAATATGACACATGGGGATATCTTAGCACCAAGGAACCCCAAAAGCTAACATGTTTGAAAGGAAGAGTGATGGTTCTTTGGGAAGGACCCAGGAAAGGGACAATCAATGTGTGGTGCTACGGCCAGAGCAGATGTCTCATTCCTTGGAATGCTGAGGACTGTTGAATTTGTAAATGGTGCTTTCATCAGAGTGGAATGGACCAGGGGCATATTGTAGCCTCTGCCACATGTGTGCAAAAGAGCATCAAAACCGAAACCCGAGTTTCTCTCTCCTGTCGTTTTTGAGGGATGCTACTTTAATCTTAAAGATGAGAATTCAGCTATAGTTTTGGTATTCTACTCTTAGCTAAAAAATGTAGAAATAATGGTGAAGTTGAAAATCTGCCTTGTATCGCACTGTTCCTAGAACCCTTTGTGAGAAGGATGAACAGCAAAAATAGATCATTTCAGTATTCTCTCTTAGCCACAAGATGGAGCTAAGTATAGATTTACATTTAGGATTAGGCTGGCTTTAGTTGTGTGTCTGAATTCAGAAATGTGGGGAAATCTAAATCCCAAATAAGGGGGGAAGTAATAGGGGTATTAATGAGAAAGATTGTAGGAGACATTGTCTCCCCTTTTTTTGGCTGCAAAATCTATATTTAATTCAGTAGGAAAATGTTCAGGAAATGTTAAAATCAGAAAATTTTGGTTGTAAAATCAATTCTTTGTGTTTGAAACCAAAATAACTTTCTTTTTCTATATTTATAGCTATTCTTGGGATGCACAACTTGATAACGAATGTCCAGTTATGTAATATAGTGGGAAGTAGTAATGGTGTCGACCAAGAACATTTTTCAAGTAAGTACTTGTAATCCATTGTGAATTCCAATCCTTTGTTAAGTGTATTTTGTTTTCTCCATGTATTAACTTCAGTATATACATACCAAATGTTTTGTATATGTACTTGAAACCTGACATTCCAATTAGATAGTATTGATATAGAAAACCATTGAAAATAGAATATTAAATATTTTATTTTATTTTTAAAGATTTTATTTATTCATTTGAGAGACAGCACAAGCAGGAGGAGAGGGAGAAGCAGACTCCCCACTGAGCTGGGATTCTGATGTGGGGCTCAATCCTAGGACCTGGAGATCATGACCTGAGCCAAAGGCAGATGCTTAACTATCTGAGCCACCCAGGCACCCCTAAATACTTTATTCTCAATGTGTCAGCAAATGTAATTGGAACCATTCTCACCTCACCAAATAATACTAATGGTAAACACTATAAAAACTAATCAAACTTGGCTTTTGTTGACATTTTCATTTATTTTTTTCAAGATTTTATTTATTTATTTGACAGAGAGAGACACAGTGAGAGAGGGAACACAAGCAGGGGGAGTGGGAGAGGGAGAAGCAGGCTTCCCGCGGAGCAGGAACTCCGATGTGGTGCTCAATCCCAGGACCCTGGGACCATGACTGAGCTGAAGGCAGACACACAATGACTGAGCCACCCAGGCATCCCGACTTTTTATTTTCAATGTTACTGATTTTCAAGAAATCTAAAAAAATGCTGACAAAAAAACTATGTTATAAAATCAGATTCGGGAGAAACCACAGAACCACTCAACCCCTAAACCTTTTAATCTGATACTGATATTAAATAGCCTAAGGCGAGGCTTTTTAAAAAAATTCATTTATAGGATGTTTTAAAAGGACCAAAGTAATACATACTTTTGTAACACATTTGAACAATACCTAAGTAAATGAGGTAAGAAATAAAAGTGTCTCTGTTCATAGCCATCGTGCCTTCTGCTCCCCCCACCCCCCAACTTGTTAACAATTTGGTGTATATTCTTCTAGACTTATACTGTGTTCATACAAACTTACATATATATGTACATATGTACATGCATATTATATACATACATACATATTACACATAGTCTTTTGTTTTTTACAAAAATGGGATCATACTGCGGCTCTTTCTGGTAACTTAATTTTTCAATAATTGTATTACTTTTGACCCTTTACACGGGTTTGAAATGTGTGGATCTTATGCATGGATTCTTTTTGATAATTACAGTATAGTACTGTAAATGTATTTTCCTTATGATTTTCTTATGATTTTTTATTATTGAAGTGTAGTTGACATAGTGTTATATTAGTTTCAGATGTACAGCATATTGATTGAACAATTCTCTGCATTATTCAGTGCTTACCACAGTAAATGTAGTCATCATCTGTCACCATACAATATTATTATATTATTATAATATTATTTACTGTCTTCCCTATGCTCTACTTTTCATCTCTGTGACTTATTTTATAACTGAAAGTTTGTGCCTCTTAATCCCCTTTATTTTGCCTATCCCCACACTGCTTTGCCCTCTGCCAACCACTACTATGTTTTCTATATTGAAGAGCCTGGTTTGTTTGTTTGTTCTGTTTTTTAGATTCCACATAAAAGTGAAATCATACGGTATTTGTCTTTATCTGATTTCTTTCACTTAGCATAATGTCCTCTAGGTACATCCATGTTGTTACAAATGGAAAGCTCTCATTCTTTTTTATGGCTGAGTAATATTCCATTGTATGTATATACTATGTTTTCTTTATCCATTCATCTGTGGATGGACACTTAGGTTGCTTCCATATCTTGGCTATTGTAAATAATGCTGCCATTAACATAGCGGTGCATGTATCCCTTTGAATTAGTGCTTTTGTATTCTTTGGGTAAATACCCAGTAGTGCGATTGCTAGATCATGTGGTAGTTCTATTTTTAACTTTTTGAGGAACCCCTATACTGTTTTCCATTGTGGCTGCACCAGTTTGCATTCCCACCAACAGTGCAAGAGGAAGGTTCCTTTTTCTCCACATCCTTGTTAACACTTGTTTCTTGTGTTTTTGATTTTAGCCATTCTGACAGGTGTGAGGTGATATCTCATTGTAGTTTTAATTTGCATTTCCCTGATGATGAGTGCTGATAAGCATGTTTTCATGTTATTTAACTTCCATGTATTTGTGGTCTTCCCAGATTTTTTTCTTGTGGTTGACTCCTAGTTTCATAGCATTGTGGTCAGAAAAGATGCATGGTATGACTTCGATCTTTTTGGACTTGTTGATGCTTGTTTTGTGGCCTAATATGGGATCTATTCTGGAGAATGTTCTGTGTGCACTTGGAAAGAATGTGTATTCTGCTCTTTTAGGATGGAATGTTCCAAATATATCTGTTAAGTCTATCTGATCCAGTATGTCATTCAAATCCATTGTTTCCTTGATGATTTTCTGTTTAGATGATCTGTCCATTGATGTAAGTGGGGTGTAAAAGTCCCCTACTATAATTGTATTGTTATTGATTAGTTCATGTTTGTTAATGACTTTTATGTATATGGGTACATAAATATTTACACTTGTCATATCTTCATGTTGGGCTGTTCCCTTTATCATGATGTAGTGTCCTTCTTTGTCTCTTGTTAAGTACTGCTACTCCAACTTTCTTTTGACATCCATTTGCATGATAAGTGTTTCTCCATCCTCTCACTTTCAATCTGCTGTTGTCTTTAAGTCTAAAATGTGCCTCTTCTAGGTAGTATATAGATGGGTCTTGCTTTTTTATCCATTCTGTAACTATCTTTTGATTGGAGCATTCAGTCCATTTACATTCAAAGTAATTATTGGATAGATATGTATTATTGCCATTTTATTGTTTTGTGGTTCTTTCTGAAGATTTTCTCTGATCATTTCTTGTCTTTCATTGTTTGCTGGTTTTCTTTAGTGATATATTTGGGTTTTTCTCTTTATTCTTTGCATATCTGTTAGGGGTTTTTGATTTGTGGTTATTATCAGGTATATAACATCCGCATATAGTCTATGTTATGTTGATGGTTGTTTAAGTTTATCATTCTTTACTCCTTTCCTCCCCACGTTTTAGGTATATGATGTCATATTTTACATCCTTTTATTTTGTGTGTTCCTTGACTGATGTTTTTTACAGAAATACTCATTTTTACTGCTTTTGTGTTTCCTACTTTCATACTATCATTTTTGGTCTTTCCTTTCCACTCAAAGAGTCCCCTTTAATATTTCTTGCAGGGCAAGTTTAATAGTAATGAACTCCTTTAGTTTTTGTTTGGGAAACACCCAGAATAGGGTGATAGTCTTTCTGGGATAGAGTATTCTTGGCTGCAGGTTTTTCCCATTAGGCACTTTGAATATATCATGCCACTCTCCTCTGGCTTGAAAAGTTTCTGCTGAAAAATGCCAGTAGCCTTATGGGGTTTCCTTTGTAGTGTAACTGTCTTTTGTCTTGCTGCTTTTAATATTTTTTTCTTTATCACTATATTACTAATTACTATATATCACAATATATTTTAATTACAATATGTCTTGGGGTGGACCTTTTTTGGTGATTTTGTTGGGGGTTCTCTCTGCCTCCTGGATCTGGATTTCTGTTTCCTTCCCCAGATTAGGGAAGTTTTCAGCTATTATTTCTTCAAATAAATTCTCTGCCCCCTTTTCCTCTCTTCTACTTCTGGGAACCCTATAATATGAAGGTTATGTTTGATGGAGTCACTGAGTTCCCTGTTCTTTTTTTGCATAATTCTTTTTTCTCTCTTTTGTTCAGCTTGATTACTTTCCATTGCTCTGTCTTCTAGGTCATTAATTCGTTCCTCTGGTTCTTCCATCTTGCTATTCATTCCATCAAGCATGTTTCTCGTTTTTTGAGCTCTTTATCTGTGTTGTTATTCCTTATCTCTATGGCAGTGGTCTCACTGATGTCCTCTATTCTTTTCTCAAGTCCAGTGAGTATCCTTATGATCATTGCTTTAATTTTTCCATCAGGCATGTTACTTATATCTGTTTTGCTTAGATCTCCCGCTGTGGCCTTGTTTTGTTCTTTCATTTGGGACAAATTCCTTTGTCTTCTCCTTTGGTGTGAGTCTCTGTGCCTGTTCCTCTGTGTTAGGAAAGTCAGCTGCATCTCCTGTTCTTGTGGGTAATGGCTTTATGAAGAGGTCCTGTAGTGCCCTGCTGTATACTGTCCCTATTCCCCAGGGCTTGGTGCTTCTAGGATTGTCTCCAGTGTGTGCTGCATGTGACCTGCTGTTCTGCGCCAGCCGCTTTATCCTTCATGCCAGTTGTCTGCAGAGATTCTCTTTGCCTGTTGTGGGCAGCATTTGGTCCCTGCCTGAATGTGGCACATTTTAACTAGATGTGCTCTGATCTGCTTGTGAAATGATACTTGTCACCACTACCACTGGAACTGAGGCCTTGCAAAACACCCGTGTTGGGAGACTTGGTATTGGCAGGGATTTGGGCTGGTCTTCTGGGGGAGGGGTTCTGCTGTGCTGGGATTGAGGCAAGTATGACAGGGAAGGGTGGATCTGCCAGAGTGTGGAGGGGCAGGACTTGGTGTAAGCAAGTTAGGTAGTGAGTGTTGGCCCTGTACTTATGCTGAGAGGCAGAGGAGGGAAATTGCACCTACCAGTTCCTTTGTTCCTTGAGAGGTTTCTCTGTGAATGCTGCTGCTTTGGGTCATACTCCAAGATGAGCAACTAATCTCCCCATATGTGCCCCAGGCACTCCTCAGATTGCTGTTTCCATGCTGTATGTCCACAGACTCTTTGCTTGCTTTCTCTCCCAAGAGCAGCCCCAAAGACTGCTGAGGTCTCCCACGGCCAAGTACATTGAGCTTTAAAACTCCGGGCTTATCAGGGAAATCCAAATCAAAACCACATTGAGATACCACCTTACACCAGTTAGAATGGCAAAAATGGACAGGAAAGAAACAACAAATGTTGGCGAGATTGTGGAGAAAGGGGAACCCTCTTACACTG
>NW_022589723.1:19059526-19164850 GCF_004348235.1 Phoca vitulina
AAAAATTTAAAAATAGAGCTACCCTATGACCCAGCAATTGCACTACTGGGTATTTACCCCAAAGACACAGATGTAGTGAAAAGAAGGGCCATATGCACCCCAATGTTCATAGCAGCAATGTCCGCAATAGCCAAACTGTGGAAAGAGCCGAGATGCCCTTCAACAGATGAATGGATAAAGAAGATGTGGTCCATATATACGATGGAATATTACTCAGCCATCAGAAAGGATGAATACCCAGCTTTTACATCAACATGGATGGGACTGGAGGAGATTATGCTAAGTGAAATAAGTCAAGCAGAGAAAGTCAATTATCATATGGTTTCACTTATTTGTGGAACATAAGAAATAGCATGGAGGACACTAGGAGAAGGAAGGGAAAAATGGAGGGGGGGAATTGGAGGGAGAGATGAACCATGAGAGACTATGGACTCTGAGAAACAAACAGGGTTCTAGAGGGGAGGGGGGTGGGAGGATGGGTTAGCCCGGTGATGGGTATTAAGGAGGGCACATACTGCATGGAGCACTGGGTGTTATATGAAAACAATGGATTGTGGATCACACATCAAAAACCAATGATGTATTTTATGGTGATTAACATAATAAATTTTAAAAAATAAATAAACATCAGGTATATGGTTACCTAAATCTGTGAACAATGCAGTAATTGTATTTCTGTGTTAGTCTGCTCTCTAGGGTATTGACTTTATATGTTAAAATGCTGGGCCACATGGAATAAGTTCAAATCAATTAATAAAATTACCTTCTCAAGACTAAAAAAAAAAAAAAAAAAACCTTGTTTAGTTACCTCATTCCTATACTCAGAACCCTCCAGCAGCTCCTGTCTGACTAATAATAAAAATCAATCTTTCAGTGGTCTTATAATCCTTTACTTGCCCCCCCCTTTTTTTTCTTTTCTTTTTAATATTTATTTGAGAGAGAGGAGGGGACAGAAGGAGAGGGAAAGAGAGAATCTCAAGCAGACTCCCCTGCTGGGCATGGAGCCCGATGCGGGGCTTGATCTCATGACCCCGAGATCAGACCCGAGCTAAAACCAAGAGTCAGATGCTCAACCAGCTGTGCCAGCCAGGCTCCATTACTTGCCCTTCCTTTCTTTCATTCTACTTCCTCAGACATGCCACGCACGCCCCTAACGCAGGGCCTTCCTCCTTGTTTCTCTTGCCTAGAACTTTCTCCCTAAAGATATTTCACATCGTTTTATGTCACCAATGAGGCATTGCTCCATTGTGACCTTCCTGGTGAGGCCTTTCCGGACCACCCCTGCCCCCAGCACTCTCCGTCTACCCTATTTTCTTCCTTTATAGCTCTTTTTTTACCATCTCCTCACTAAAATGTAAGTTCCGTCAGGCAGGAATTTGTATGTTTTATTTCTAAATCTACAGAACAGTACTTAATCAAATAATCGACCACCAGTAATGTTTGAAGAAACGTATATACAGATAGATGAATAAGGGATTTGTTTCACGTAGCTGGTTGTCACTAATGAAAAGTACACATGTATAGATATGTGTCCCAAGTTCTATTTCTAGTATCTCTGCCCTCTCTTGCCTTTTCTTTTAACTTGACTTGAAGTTCTGGTAATCTGTTAGCATTTCTGGCCTTCTGCCTTAGGCATCCCTTCCCATCTCGGCCTTGAAAATCAGTCCATAATTTATCTTCATTTTGGCTACACAGTAACCCAGCTGCAGTAGGACCCAAGTAAGAAAAGATGTTCCAAAGGGACCTTGATGAAGTTAGTCCTGCACAGGAATGGAGAGAAAGTGTGAGAGACCCAGGAGTAAGGAGGAGGAGTAGGGCATGAGTGAACATAACAGTGTGAATAGCAGCAGAGAATGTTACCAACAGAGGATTACATGTGACAAATCTCAATACCATGACAGGGGATGTGTGAAAAATAGGTAGACGTAAGGCCTGGGAGGTGGTGTGTCAAGCTAAAACAATCTAATGAGAAGCATCAGAGCAGTTCTGCTAATTATTGTATTTGTTTATGGCAGGTAGAATATGTGATAGGTACTGTCAGTTTTTATCTCTAAATATGTATTTTTTTAAATTTCTAGGCTTTTGCAGATATGCTGAAAGTGAACAAAACTTTGAAGAGCTTAAATATGGAGTCCAACTTTATTACAGGAGCTGGGATTCTAGCACTGATTGATGCTCTGAGAGATAATGAAAGCCTGGCGGAGCTCAAGATTGACAATCAGGTCAGTGTTCTACAGCAGTAAGTGAGGAAGCCACAGCCCACTCCGCCGTGGGGAGGCCGCGGACTCCAGAGGCAAGTGGGAGGGCCTTCGGGGGAGCCTTTTGGGAAGGTGGTGGCCTGAAAGGAGATGAGGACATGTGAAGTGTCCAGAATATTAACTTAATATTTTGAGTCTGGGTTTGAGCGTATTCATAGAGTTGTACAGCCATGGCCACTAATTCTAGAACATTTTCATCACCCCTCCCACCAGCCCTGGCAACCACTTACCTACTTTCTGTCTCTACACATTTGCCTATAAATGGAATGATATAATATGTGGTCTTTTGTGTCTACCTTCTTTCACTTAGCAAAATATTCTGTAGGTTCATCCATGCTGTAATATATATCCGTAGTTACTCTTTTTTTATGGCTGAATAATCTATTACATGTGGGTTGTTTCTACTTTTTGAGTATTAGGAGTAACACTGATATGAACATTCATATACAAGTTTTTATATGAACATAGATTTTCATTTCTCATGGGTATATACCTAGGAGCGGAATTGCAAGGTCATGTGGTAACTCTGTGTTTAACTTTCTGAGGAATGGCCAAGTTGTTTTCCACAGCAACTGCACCATTTTACATTTGTACCAGCATGTGTGAGCTTCCCAATTTTTCCACATTCTGGCCCAAAACTTGTTATTGTCTTTTTGATTATAATCATCTTATAATAATGGGTATGAAGTGGTATCTCCTTGTGGTAATCCAGTTTTTTGATGCTGTATGAACATATACTGAGCTTCAAAATTTTGTTTCTCTTATGTATGTATGTTGTAAGAAGTGGGAAGATTTAAAAAGACCAGCAGAATCAGCATTTACCTGAATGTCTTAGTCTTAACTTACCTTGAAAGTATTTTGATCTAGTTTATTAATACTGTTCTTTATTTTAATTATTCCAGAGGCAGCAGTTGGGGACAGCTGTAGAATTGGAAATGGCCAAGATGCTTGAGGAAAATACAAACATCCTTAAATTTGGATATCAGTTTACACAGCAGGGACCCCGAACCAGGGCAGCTAACGCTATAACAAAAAACAATGATTTAGGTAAGGCATATGCATTTCAAATCAAATTTCTGAATTATATCATTAAACTAATGTATTAGAGGGATTTTTTTTTTTTTTTACAATAGATTTCAACACAGATTTTTGGGCCTTTGTTTTTAAAATCTGCACAGTCCTTTTTATGTTGATTGAATTAGAGTTCAGTTTAAGCGCAGTTGTAGTGATTACTGGGTTCCTGGGGGAAATCTTCCTGTCACAAACATTTCACAGCTTTAAGCGAACAGTTTTCTACCAGAAACGTAATATAAATGCTTCCTGGAACAAAAATTTTGTTCTCAGTTACAAGTCTCCTCTTGGAGCTAGTAAAGATTTCAACATTTCAGGAAAGTTTTTTACCCTTTTTATCAAACAGGCCTAGATAGAAATTCATTTTTACATGATATAATATGGATTATAGTTTTGATCCAAGTTGTATAGCGTGTGGCACGTAAGCGTCTGCTGTCCTTTCCGGCCTCCCTGACCCAGCCATTACTGGGCAGCTCGTCTTCTTGCTGCACACATCGGTCAAGGTCAGAGGTTGCCCATTTTTTCCCGGTTCCTACTGAAAATACTGCTGAAACTTGTGCTTGTTTGAAATAAGTTTTCCAGCCAAGGCTGAATTAAAGAATATGATGCTTGTAATTTTGTTTCTACATGTTTCCGATAATTGACTCTTCTTTTAAGTTTGGTGTTTGTCATTGAAATATTTTTAAAGATGTGTTTAGACAGGAATTAAAATAAGACTTCTTAAAGGGAGTAACACTTCAAAGTGATGCAGTTCTTTTAAGCTTCAGCCATATTCGAGTTTGCATTCTTTAAAGGTTTCTAAAGCAGAAAAGTTACAGCTTCCTTCCCTCAACCCAAATTACTGTGAAGAGTATTAGTTCAAATCCTTTCTGTCTGTCCTTTGATGACTTAGTTTCCCAGAGAAGATTTTAGCCTCCTGCATTTTAGAAAATTGGTGTGTTCGGTGTACTGTTGATTCTCAGTGTAATTTGCAAAGTCATGCTAATTACATCGAGAATGAACAGTATACCAAAAGATGAGATAACACATGAAAAGTACTTCCTGGGCTGCTTTATGTTGACACTGTGCTGCTGAGTAGGTGTCCATGGCCACGTGTGGTAGATGAGGAGGCCACGTTGAAGGTGTGGTCTGACGTGAAGCCGAAGTGAGAGAAAGCAAAAGCTTTCTGTGGGTACCTCTGGAGACCTCCACCTCATCATGCTCTTTCATCCTGAGCCAAGCCAGAGTTTCAGACGTGAAATGAGAGGGGAAGTGCATGGACAGGAGCCCACATTTGGGATCCAGCTAGTTGTTTATATGCTGAGGACAGCTTGCAGATTGTGAAAAGGGACTCATTGCAGGCTGCTGCTTCCAGAGTAAACTCGCAATAAGTACTTGCTGCTGGAAGCTAACACAATGAAAAAGTGATGTCAGCAGATTAAAAGGCAGTGCTGGTAGAAGGCACTAAAATGAGATGGGAAGAAACTTAGTTCCTGTGGATTTGTTTGTGGGAGGCATCTGAGAGCCATTATTGGCCACTGAATGCATGATTAAGATGATACTTAAAAAAAACTATTTTTTATTCTTCTAGAGATCGGATGTGAGGTTAGAACTTACTTGCAATTGATCATAAAGTATTGAGAACTTATATTAGTGGAGTGGGTTTTGGAAAGAAATTGCCAAAGAATTATAAATAGGTGGGGTGTCTGGGGGGCTCAGTCAGTTAAGCGTCTGCCTTCGCCTCAGGTCATGGTTCCATGGTTCCAGGATCCATGGGGATCGAGCCCCGCATCGGGCTCCTTGCTCAGTGGGGAGTCTGCTTCTCCCTCTGCCTGCCGCTCCCCCTGCTCATGCTCTCTCTCGCTCTCTCTGACAATACATAAAATCTTTAAAAAAATGAATTGTTAATAGGGCCAAATTTATGAGCCTCTCATCTAGCAGCTGAACCAAGGAACTGCTGGGAGCAAGTAGGCACTGAGTGAGGAAGAAGAGTCCGACCTGGCTCTTGGCCCCGTCTTCTGCTGTGTGTGCTCCCAGCACCCTCCGCCCTACATGTCAGTCTCGGCACACAGGTCAAGGCGACAATCGTCAAGACCCTGTGTTCATACGGGCAGTCTGACAGGGAGCCACCAGAAAGACCTCACAGATCAAAACTTGAAACATAGAATCTCCGGGGCATCTAGTTTTCCTTCACCTTGCACGTGGGGCTGTATCAGATCTTCAGTGTTGATTCTGGTGTCTTACCTCTCATTGTTTCTTGTTCCTGGAAACAATCCTACCTACCGCCATCTCTCCAGCTGTGACCAGCAGGGAGCGTCCATGGCGCACACGCACTATTGGCTTGAACTCGGAATCTCCTGTTACTGTCCGCACGCCAGCTGACCACATCATTTCCAGCCTTTTTTGTCTGCTCTCTTCTGGCACAGACCTCCTTTACATGTGTTTTTTATGACATGCATTTTAACACCTGAAATGGTCTGCCAGTGACCTCCAAACCCTGCTGCAGTTTAGCGTTCTCTTGGAAATGTTCTACCCTAAAGGGTTAATCTGGTCTTTCAAGAAAGTATTTCCGTATTTTTCAGAGATCTATATATATGAATAAGGTTTGTATTTGAGGAGTCAGGTCTCTACTTGATTTTTTCCCTCAATATTTCAGTAAACACGCAAGACTTGTTTTCGTTAACATGGACTAAAATCAGAGTGAAGGTTGTACTTAATTAGCTAAGTATAAAAATGCTCATGGGAGCCTGATACTTCAGTTCTCCTGGTTTTTGCTCTCTAGCTAGCACCCAGCCAACGGCTGCCCAAGCTTTTATGCACATCAGTCGAATGTCTGCTTGAAGACCCCATCCTGCCATCACTGAGTACAGCCTACTGGTTTGAGGTCACCAGTCTGCAAAGCGGCTGGGGGCTCCTGAGACCTCTGCACCTTTCTTTTGCTCCATCCACTGAACTAGTTGACTGAGCAGTTTGGTGGCCAGAGTCTATTATGGCCGCTGGGTAGGACCTTACCGCCTGACTCGGGTCTGAGGAGTCCGTTCCTTTGTATTTTGTTTTTTTGTTAGAGCCTGGTTCATTTTGTAGGAGACACTAGAATGAAAATTTGGAAAGCAGTAGCAAGTCATTTACCTCTAAAATGACAAAAATGTTTTTGTTACATTCTTTCACAAACTAAGGAAATGGGTTGTGGTGCCTCGTCAGAAGAGCATACAAATCGTTAACTTTTAATACTTTCTAATCCCAGCTGTCGGAATGTGACTTCAAGATTTAACACAGTAATTTATAAGGCATTGTCTTAACAGGTATCAATTTTTTTAATAACAAATGAGACAGGTGCAGCGACGTGAAGGTGGATACAGAGCAGTTTAGATTTCTCCCGCTCCTGTGGGAGCTCACGTGAGCTGAGGACACGTGGTTCGCATTTCGAAGCCCCTCAGTTCTCAACAAGTAAATGGAAATGATGAAGGATGCAAATTTTTTATTTTAATGGCCCTGTGAACAACAAATGGACATTTCATTTCTGTACAACTCTAACAGATCATACAGAAACTTATTCCTTACTAGGAAGTTAACATTGTACAAAGTAACCGAGATTTCTAATACGCTTTCTTTTTTTTCCTCACAGTTCGCAAAAGACGAGTTGAAGGAGACCACCAGTAAGTCCACCAAGATCCAATCTTTGGGAGACTTGAAGGGTTCACCAAGAGCTCATGGTGGTGATGTCAGATGTAACATTTTCGTGGGTAGAAGGGAAAAGACTGGAAATCTTTTTTTTTTTTAAACTACATGTATCTTTTTTCTAGTTTACGTTAACAGTTTCAAACTGTAAAATCAATAGTAGGGGGTATTTTGTATTTTATAACATTTTTTCTTTCTGCTAAAATCAATTTTAATTTAGCTTAATTAAATGGTTTGTGATGAGTCATGAGTTAAAAAGTACAATTGTGAAAGAAGTTTAGGAAATCATTTATGTAAAATACTATGAACATTTTAAGGACCAATCTTTTTAAATCAAAAAGGGACCTGACTGATACGAGAATTACTGTTGCACCTGGTAGGTACAAGACCCTCATCAGAGCTTTCTTGCCTTATCCCGTTGCATGGAGCCCTTGCCGTGTTTTAGAATACATAAACTTGGCGAGAGTGTGCTTTCCGTTTCTATCAAGAAAGCAAAATGCCAAAATTTTAAAACCGATGACTCAAGATCTGGTCCTCTGTTCAGGAGTACCAGCCCATCTCTGGGAGAGGGAAAGGGGCCTCCTGCACATTCCAGGTCACCACACTTGTCTGATGGGTGTGAGTCGGCAACACCTAGACTTGTTTAAACAAAGTCATCGGCTTGGCCACGTTCCGTACTTTGTTTAAAAGTATAGTTATGTCTAAATTCATTATAGTTTTTTATTTTAATTGGGCATTATTAAATTTTTGTGAAAGCTCGTAGTAAAAAGCATCTAAGTAGGCAAGCTGTTTTCTTCCCTGTAAAAGCCATAGGGCCAACTCTGTTACTTTAGTAACAGCCTTCTTTTTTCTTATTATCTAAACACGTGAAATCAAAGATAATAAACATGATGGAATTTGAGCCTGAGGCACATGCAAACGGTCATTGAAACTGATGATTACTGTAAAGTAAATGAGCACCTGGCCTGTGTATGAATTAGCTGTTGCACAGCATTGGGATTTGTGTGCACACAGAATTGCATAGATGGTCGTGACTCAGCGGTCGCTACGAACTGTCTGACCAGTAAGGAAAACTGTCCTTCGTAAATCTAATGTTTATTATGTTTCCTTTCGTCTTACACTTTTTTGTCCACATTGTGTAAAAGTAATCTCTCGTGAGAAAGGGTCTTCCTACTGCTGATGCTCACAGTATTCAAATGAACACGCGAACAGTGTGCCCCGGGGAAGGCTGCCTCCAGCCTGGATCAGACCTGGACTCCGGCCCTGTTTCGGGGCAGCCCCTGGAGAAGATGGCGGAGACCATCCTGACCTCCAGCGTTCAGGCCTGGCTAGATGATTTACAGGGAATAAAGGGAAGAATCCCATTTAAGAGTAGGGGAGAGGTCTGTTGATTTTTTTGAAATCAAATTACAAAGTGTCCCTCCTTTGGCTTGGGCTGGACAGTTTACTCAGTAAGCCACGGAGCATCTTGTGTGCTCTGGTAATAAGCCTTCTCAACAGGCGAAAGCTTCCCTTGTAAGAACTGGTGGTCTTTATTTTTTCGGAGTCAGTATTGGTGTTTCAAGGGGGCCAGAGATTGACTTTGCACTATTCCTTTTCAGTTAGAGACCACTGATATTTTTTTTTTTTCTAAGTTAGCAAGTGTTTCTGTCTATCTTCTTTTCATATACAACTTTGGAAATCTACTTGATTTTAGAGACTGCTCACTTGCTGCAGGGTGGGGAGTGAGCGTGCAGCAAGTCTTTAAGGGTCCCCATCACACCAACAGCAAGGCTTCCTTGCTTGCACTGTCCTGTAAGTTTTCTTTTTTTAATATAGGTAGGTGGGGCCCTACCCAGTATGTGTATCGTACTTATGGGTAGTATCTTTTTCATTTATGACTTACTGAAGTATGAAGAAGTGTTTTGCTTGTACCATTCCAGTTCTGAGCTATGACAGTTATATAATTGAAGGAAACATTTTTTCATAAATATCTTTAAAGATGACCATTCAATCCAATTGAATACAGAAAATCAATTATAATTACAAGGGAGAAAACTGATGTTTACTTTGATCTTTAAAGTTCTGGCACCTCTTAACCTTTTAGTAACTTACCGTATTTCTCTATAGCTTTAAAACGTTATAATAGATTAGGGATCTGAAATAATCTTGATTTTTAAACCAAAGATTTTCTAAGGCCTTAAAACATTCTGTAGGCTAACCAATTTAAACTTACCTGGTTATCTAATCAAAGAATATTCTTTGCATTTTTAAATTGCTGTTTTTAAAAATCTTTTAATTTCCCATTTTGTAAAATTTTACATTCATATTTGAAGTTGATTTTGCAGGTATGTCTACATGAAATTATACGTATTGAAAAAAGCAATATTAATACTGGTATTATTAAAATGGATTTTGGTGCTATAAACTTGTAGCTTAAATCTAGTAGAAGTCTTAAGTATAGGTGAAATACATTTCGTAAGGGTGCCTGTCATTTAGAAGACCAAATAAACATTTTGCGTTTAAAAAAACTAGCAGATTGTTAGAGATTTCAAGGAGAATTATCTCACTTATTAAATTGCAAATTCCTGTTATTTGAATGAAGTAACCCACATACTCATTTTGTGCAATAGGTACACTCTGGAAAAGTTACATGTAAATAGAACTTTGTAAATTGTTTTTCCTTTGACAGTGTCTGATGTATTTTCACTTATAAAGGGGATTCCATGGTATAATAAAAATTATAAAAGAAAAATGTTTTGATAAAATGTTAGTCATGTTCTATTCGTACAGTATATTTAATCCTTGCTGCCATTAAAATAAGTAAGTTGAAAAGATTCATGAGATTGCATAAATTCTGCTAGTTTTAGTTCTGTGCTCGCAGGGTGTGTCTCCCTGGCCCTTACGGAGTCGGGAAGCACAGGCCCCTTCCCGCAGACCAGAGGGTGGGTCGTTCTCCGGTGGGCCCAGCAGCTTCCTTCCTCTGCGAGTTCAGTCCTGTCCTTTCACCCCTTCACTCTTTTAAAAAAAATGTTTTTCTAATATTGATATAATTAACATATAACTTTGTATTAAAGGTAGACAACATGATGTGACATACATATATATATCATGAAATATCTACCCCGAGTTATCCGTCAGCTCACACAAAAACAATGATTTTTCCTTGTGATGAGAACTTTTAGGATCTACTCTCTTAGCAACTTTCAGATATGTAATACAGTATTGTTAACTATAATCACCATGCTGTCCCCAGGATATATTCATCTTCTAACAGGAAGTTTGTAGCTTTGACCACCTTCACCTGTGTCCTCCACTCTCCACCCCTACCTCTGGTAACCACCTGGCTATTCTGTTCTGAGATCAGTGTTTTTAGATAGTCATATAAATGAGATCATACAGTATTTGTCTTTTTCTGGCTTAGTTCACTTAGCATAATGCCCCTATGGCCACTTAACTTGTGCATAGTATTAGCTGAACACAAGGCACCCACGGAAACCAAACACACGGATGTACCAGAACCACTACTATTGCCCTTGGACAAGGGTGTGAGTTCTTGGGTCTAACCATCTATCGAACTGTCTGTCTTCTGTCCACTCTCACTGAGCATTCATGTTTCTAGATCATTCTCACCATAAGACTTGCTTACCAAAGAAATGCTTCACTATTTTTGAGAAAATGTTTTTATAAGCAAAGATTTTTTATATTTTTATGTCGTTTTTATTTGGTCATTCTTCTATTCAACATTAGAATTCAGCTCCATAAGTCTGATACTCAAATATTACTGATTAATATTAAATATACTTAAATATTGTATTATTAAACTTGATTCATAATAGTGAAGTTTCTTTTGAAGACTATGTACTATGGGCATTTAGAACTTACCACGTCATACTGAGGTAATTTCAATAAAGTTTATCAAATATTCTATAGACTTGGACTTTTTGAAATATCCCTTTAGTTCTTATGTTCTAAAGTTATATCTTACATACCCCTTCGGGAACAAGTTTATTTCCTATAGTTACTCTATCCCAGTCTATTACATTAAGCCATATAAAATTGTCACTACTTGACCATTTTTACCCATAAAAATAGTAATTTCACATGGTTGAAATACCGTCCGGTCTTGGTCTGGTCTGGCCATAAAGGTGAATTGACAAATGTGAAGAAACAGAATCCTGTGGACCTGATGGGAGCCAATCCTAATAAACGAGAGATGATTTTTACAGCAATTCAAAGACATCTCTTGAACCAGTCACCCAAATCTACCAAGCAAAAGAGAAAATCTGTGAGATGTGTTCTCATGGGTTTGAGGAAGCTTTTAGGGATAAGTGTCAAATAATTTAAAAATTTCACAGTTGTGAAACGTAGGGGAATGAAGACCTTCCCATTGTATCTTTAATGTTGGCCGGCCTTCCAAGGACGGCTGTTGGGCTTCCTTCCTCCTGCAAGAGGTCTGGATGCCTGTCCTTGGAAGGCAGGGCACCTCCAGCTCCTGTGCGTCTGCGTGGCCCTGAGGAGACAATGTTCTCATGCCCAGCACGGTGGCCCCTGCTCTTCTAGGGACCAAATGATGAGGGTGGCCGACCATATGTGGGTCCAAAATCACGAAACATCTTTTGTCCTTCAAATGTGAAGCTTTCCAGGGTGCCTGGGTGGCTCGGTCGGTTAACTGTCTGCCTTTGGCTCAAGTCATGATCCCGGGATCCTGGGATCGAGTCCCAGCTCAGTAGGGAGCCTGCTTCTCCCTCTCCCTCTGCCTGCCACTCCCCCGCTTGTGCCCTCCCCCCTTCTCTCTCTCTCTGCCAAATAAATGAATAAAATCTTTTTAAAATGTTTTTTTACTTGGGAGGAAAAAGCTTTGGATAGAGGTCTTTTAAATATTTTCTTAAAGATTTTATGTATTTTAGAGAGCACGCTAGCAGGAGGGAGGGGCAGAGGGAGAGAGAGTCGCAAGCAGACCCCGCGCTGAGGGCAGAGCCCAATGTGGGGCTCGACCCCACGACGCTGAGATCATGACCATGCCCATGGAAATAAATGACAAAGCACAGATGGGCCCCAAACCCAGCTTGGCAGGACAGGAGGCCATCCCCGAAGAGGCGATACCTGACCTGAGCAGAAGCCCACCTCTGGGCCCAGCCAGGAGGATGAGATGGGCCAGCGTAGCCAAAATGCACAAAAACCTAAGACCCAGAGCAGTTACCAAAATAAGCTTCTTGTCAGGGAAAAATGGATTTTCTAAAGCCACAGACTCTTGCTTCTGAACATTTTTTATTCACAACTAGGATTATGCGAAAGCGACTCCACTCATCATTTCAGTCAAAACAAGTCATGTCATCATTGCTTTAAAACAAACTGTTGAAAACAATATACAGCTGACTCTTGAGTAATGGGGTTAGGAGCGCCAATTCCCTGCACAGTTGAAAATCTGACTATCACTTTTGCCTCCCCAGAAACTTAACTACTAATAGCTTACTGCTGACCAGAAGCCTTACTGATAACAAACTGTTGACTAATACCTGTTTTGCTTGTTAAATGTATATAATAAAGCTAAAGAAAATTTATTAAGAAAACCATAAGGAAGAGAAAATACATTTACAGCACTGTACCATATTTATCAAAAAAAAAAAAAGGCTGTAAGTGGACCCGTGCGGTTCAAACCTGTGTTCCTCAAGAGTCAGTACAATGTATACAATGAAGGCACATTTCATACTTCAGTCGTTTTCTTCCTCTTCACGCCCCGCTTTCCTCTTTCTGGAGGCCTCACCTCCTGAACAGATACAAGAGATAAGATGTAAAATTCAGTATCAAACGTTTCTAGAAATTTTGTCTACATTTGTTCTGAGCTATCCTCAACAAAATACTAGCAAACCAAATCCAACAATATATATATATATTTTGGGGGGGGTTCCAGTAATTTTTTTTAATTTTTTTATCCAACAATATATTTTAAAAAATCATTCACCAACTGATCAAGTGGAATTTATTCCTGGGTTGCAAGGGTGGTTCAATATTTGCAAGTCAATCGGGACACCTGGGTGGCTCAGTTGGTTAAGCATCTGCCTTTCGCTCAGTCCTGGGATCAAGTCCCACGTCGGGCTCCCTGCTCAGCTGGGAGTCTGCTTCACCCTCTGCCTCTCCCCCCTGCTTGTGCTCTCTCTGTCAAATAAATAAAATCTTTAAAAAATATATTTGCAAGTCAATCAATGTGATACATCACATCAATAAGAGAAAGGATAAGAATCGTATGATTGTTTCAGTTAACGCAGAAAAAGCATTTGACAAAGTACAACATCCATTCATGATAAAAACCAACAATAAGTTTAGAGGGAACGTACCTCAATGTAATAAAGGCCACCTATGAAAAACTCACAGTTAACATCATCATCCTCAATGGGGAAAAACTCAGAGCTTTTCCCCTAAGGTCAGGAACAAGACAAGGATGGCCACTCTCACCACTTTTATTCAACATAATACTGGAAGTGCTAGCCTCAGCAGTTAGACAACAAAAAGAAAGAAAAGGCATTCAAATCAGTAAGGATGAAGTATTAACTGTCAATATTTGCAGATGACATGATACTGGACGTAGAAAACCCAAGACTCCAAAAAACTGCTAGAACTGATAACACAAATTCAGTAAAGTTGCAGGATCCAAAATCAATATACAGAAATCTGTTGCATTTCTCTACACCAATAATGAAGCAGCAGAAAGAGAAATTAAGAAAACAATCTCATTTACAATTGCACCCAAAATAATAAGATATCTAGGAATAAACCTAGCCAAAGAGGTAAAAAAAAAAAACAAAAAAAAAAACTCAACTCTGAAAACTATAAAGCACTGATGAAAGTGAAGAGGTCACAAAGAAAGGGAAAGCCATTCCATGCTCATGGATTGGAAGAACAAATATTATTAAAATGTGTATATTATCCAAAGCATTCTACACTTTTAATGCAATCCTTCTCAAAATACCAACAGCATTTTTCACAGAAGTAGAATAAATCTAAAATTTGTATGGAACCACAAAAGACCCTGAATAGCCAAAGCACTCTTGAAAAAGAAAAGCTGGAAGCATCAGAATTCTGGACTTCAAGTTCTATTACAAAGCTGCAGCAATCTGAACAGTATGGTACTGGCACAAAAACAGACACACAGATCAACAGAATAAAAACCCAGAAATAAACCCACAACTATATGGTTAATTAATCTTCGGCAAAGCAGGAAAGAATATCCAATGGGATAAAGTCTCTTCAACAAACGCTGTTGGGAAACCTGGAGAGCTACATGCAAAAGAATGAAACGACCACTTTCTAAATTCAAAATGGATTAAAGACCTAAATATGAGACGTGAAACCATAAAAATCCTAGAAGAAAGCACAGGCAGTAACTTCTTTGACATTGGCCATAGCAATTTTTTTTTTTTTAGATAGGTCCCCTGAGGCAAGGGAAACAAAAGCAAAAATGAACTATTGGAACTTCATCAAAATAAAAAGCTTCTGCACAGCAAAGGAACAACAAAACTAAAAGGCAACCTACTAAATGGGATAAGCTATTTGCAAATGACATAGCTGATAAAGGGTTAGTATCCAAAATATATAAAGAACTCGTACAACTCAGCATCTAAAAACCAAATAAACCAATCAAAAAATGGGCAGAAGATATGAACAGACATTTCTCCAAAAAAGACATCCAGACAGCCAACAGACACATGAAAACATGCTCATCAGCACTCATCATCAGGGAAATGCAAGTCAAAACTACAACGAGCTATCACTTCACACCTGTCAGAATGGCTAAAATCAAAAAACACAACAAACAAGTGTTGGTGAGGATATGGAGAAAAAGGAACCCTGTTGCACTGTTGGTGGGAATGCAAACTGGTGCAGCCACTGTGGAAAACAGTATGGAGGTTCCTCAAAAAGTTAAAAACAGAACTACCCTGTGATCCAGCAATCGCACTACCGGGTATTTACCCAAAGAATACAAAAACACTAATTCAAAGGGATACATGCATCCCTATGTTTATAGCAGCATTATCTGCAAAAGCCAAATTATGGAAACAGCCCAAGTGTCCATCGCTAGATGAATGGATAAAGAAGATGTGGTGTATATACACTGGAGTATTACTCAGCTGTAAAAATGAATGAAATCTTGCTATTTGTAATGATGTGGATAGAGCTAGAGAGTATAATGCTAAGTGAAATAAGTCACAGTAAGACAAATACCTTAGGATTTCATTCATGTAAAATTTAAGAAACAAACAAAAAAATGAACAAAGGGAAAAAAATAAACCAAGAAACAGACTCTCAACCTTAGAGAACAAACTGATGGTTACCAGAGGGGACGGGGGGTGACAGGTGATGGGGATTAAGGAGGGCACTTGTGATGAGCACCGGGTGTTGCATGGAAGTTTGAATCACTATATTGCACACCTGAGACTAATATAGCACTGTATGTTAACTAACTGGAATTAAAGTTAAAACTAAAAAAAAAATTAAATAAAGTGGTTCTGAGCTGATGGGGGAGCCAGCCCTTCACATCAGAAGGCCACCCCCCAGGAGCAACCCATGTCCACAGACACTGTCTCCAGCCGGTCAGGTCCCACGAACCTGGGCTTCCCTGGGCAGCAGTCAGGGCAGAAGAGACGCTTCCTCCTCACTCTACACTGACTGACATTGCAATCATATTACTTGAAATACATTCCCCTGCTTCCTCACTATTTCACTTTTTTAATCTAGAATTCAATATTTTAAAGCCTGTGGGTTTTTAAAAAGGACTGCTTGCATTTTATGTGCTTTCTCAGTATACTTTTGAAGTTTTATTTTATTTTTTTAAAAGATTTAATTTAGGGGTGCGTGGGTGGCTCAGTTGGTTAAGTGTCTGTCTTTGGCTCAGGTCATGATCCTGGGGTCCTGGGATCGAGTCCTGCATCGGGCTCCCTGCTTAGCAGGGAGCCTGTTTCTCCCTCTCACTCTGCTGCTCCCCCTGCTTGTTCTCTCTCGCTCTAATAAAAATATTTTTAAAAAATAAAGATTTTATTTATTTTAGAAAGAGAGCGAGCAAGTGGGGGCGGGGAGAGAATCTCAAGCAGACTCCACACTGAGCATGGAGCCCTACTTGGGGCTCAATCTCACAACCCTGAGCTCATGACCCGAGCCGAAATCAAGAGTCAGATGCTCAACCAACTGAGCCACCCAGGCGCCCCTAAAGTTTTAAATATATGTGTGTGTATATATATATATATATATATATATATATATATATATATATATTTTAAAGATTTTTATATATTTTTATATGAAAAATGAATGCCTCCCTTAGGTGACTCGTGCTTAACTGACATGCTTAACATTTCTGTTACTGTGATGTTACTGTTACCAATCTGTGACTCTAAACCTAGAGTAAAGCATATTAAACATTCAGAAAACAGTGAATCAATTAAATGGTGTGTGGGCAATAATATAGTGATTCCCTGTATATTTAAGACTTAAAATGTATTTGTACTTACGACATAAGTGGAAAAGGAGATAATTAAAGGGAAAGTATTTTAGTAATGTGAAAATGGAATAACCCTCAATTACTATTACACCCAAACAATAAAGACGGCCGGTTACCACGAGGACCACGGTACGCCCCTTGCTCTACCACACTGAATTACTTTCGGGCGTGGTGGTGCCTCAGGGCCCCGCACGTTTTCTCACAGGCCTTTCCATCCTCCTCGGACGCCCACCAGGCCCGTGTGCCCTGCAAGCTAACACTTTCTTCCACACCCAGCGAGAGGTCTCCTCTGAGCAGCCTTCCAACACCCGCCGGAGCACAGGGGTCAGACCCTCCTCTGGCCGCTCCCGCTCCTGTCACTGCATTTACCTCACTGACTTCAGTGAAGCCTACAGACATCTGTCTGTGCTCCTGGGCTGGGAGCTACTCTTCAGTCCAGGAGTTGGCTCCTGGGTTCAGAACAAACCCCTCAGAGTTGAATAAATTTGGTTCTACCTCATCACTGGTAAGTTCCCTTGCTCTCGGTAATCTTTAAGCCTTTTCTTCTTCTGATCCCTCATCGCTGTCTGAAGAATAGATTCTGGCTCGTTCCTCTGAAAGCAAAGGAACTTCAGACATGGGACTGACCCTCAAAGATGAAGACCTGTTCATTCCCGAGTTTTTCTCCTGAATGTTGTTGCTTCCCACTGTACATTATCCCTTCAGGAGCCAACAACATTTTTAAAGTTGTTTTTTTTTTTTAACGATTTTATTAATTAGTTAATTTATTTATTTGAGAGAGAGAGAGGGAGGGAGGGAGAAAGAGGAAGAGCACCATGGGAGAGTGAGAGGGAGAAGCAGACTCCCACAGGACTCGATCCCCAGGACCCTGGGATCATGACCTGGGCTGAAGGCAGAGGCTTAACTGACAAACCCACCCAGGCGTCCCAACATTTTTAAAGTTTTGATGAGAAGGTATATATAACTGTCAGACATGCTGAAATGACTTTGATTTGAGAGGTTTTGTTCTGAAAGCGTCATCACTTTTGAACACCCAAGAGGTTTTATGCCAACATTAAAAACTACAAAGTTTAAATACTGGGTCAACTACATAAGCAGGCAAACTGCTCATTACCACATTTTCCTCCATAAGGACATAAATTATTTAATTGATTTTATCTGGGGGGGTGCCTTATTTTCCCAGCTAAGCTTTTCTGTGGGAAAGTGGCCCCAACAAAAATAGTAAAAATAAAAGGCCTTCGTACTGTTGCCCTAAGTAAATCACAGCAGGGCAAGCCTCTGCAGCCCTCAGATGAGATGTGACCTCCATGCCCAACTCACCTTGGAGCTCCCTTTGGTAATGGTTTTTAATGGCTTCGGCGTCTTCCTCCTCCTCACGGACACTGTTACGGTCCTGGTAGGGGACACTCAGCCCCTGCTGGTTCTGCTTCTCCCATAGACGGGATGTCTCGTGAGTAGAAGCCCTCAAACGTTCTTCTTTCTGTAAAGAAGGAAATCAACTTTTTAACTGAAAAAATGAACTACCTTTGTGCCCACTTGAACCTACATTTACTACATTTCTTGTCTTCAGAGAACAGTTCTCCCCATTCCACACCTGTTATCACACACAGCGATCACTCTGTGCAGTTTAGTTCTAAGGCGTGAAGGCAACACAGGGTGAAGGGGCAGAAGACTCCCTCGCGCCAACTGCCCCATCAGAACGGGCACAGACATGGCCTTGGGAGCCGCACGGGGGGCGGCCAGCCAGAGCCCAGAGAGCAGCAACCAGCCTGAGGAACCTCGGCCATGCCCGGTGGACACCTGAGGGAGGCTGTGTCTGCTAACCCCTGAGACAGACACCCGGCTTGCGCGGGCTCCACCAACTACAGTGGTGCCCAGAGGTTCCTATCCGGGCCCCTCCCCCCAGAGAGCTTCCCCAGAGCTCCCAATGACAGGACGGGGAGGCGCTGGTAGGGGAGGGTCCCTGAGCCCCCGAGCAGAACAGTCACGCCCTTCCTCCGCCTGCCAATCCACACACTGGTGTTCACAAGGCAGAGCTGGTGTCCAGGAGTTAGGAATGTCTTTTTGACCTTCCTAGCCATTTCCTATCCGGCTGACAAAGTTTTATGATATCTGTCAAAGGTTACATTTTCTAAATTATCAGATTTCCCCTGAAATCTCATAAACTGAAGAGAGAGCACAGGAGTGTCTGGTTTGCTGTATCTCACCAGCGGTCACTGACATCACTATGGTTCACCACACGCTTGGGTTTGAGCTGGCTCCCTGATAAATCACAACAAGAAATAAATTGGTTGTGGCGATACAAAATTGTGAATTAGTATTCTGAAAAGTACAGCTCTTCATACCCCCAAAATCCCGGGATAAAGCTTAGCCGACGCACCTTCATCATTTCAGTGCGCTGGCACTCAGGATCACGCCCAGCCATCGGTAAGACTCTGATCCTCTGTGTCTTTGAGCATCTCTTATCAAGTGGCAGGGTCATCTTCCTGTGTGTGGCACAGTCTGTAGAGTGAGGTCTGCTGGGAGACAGACAAGAATGGCTCGCTGTAGACTACGGACAGGGAGAGGCCATTACATCAACGGCACAGACGGCTGCGGACAGTGGCCACTTCCCCTTCAGCGGATGCGGGAGGCCGGGCCGCGGGTCCTGGCGCTCGGAGCGCCCTCACTCTAGCAGGCAGCACCCCCCCCAGGACCATCAGAGAGAAAAGAAGGGATGGGAAATCTCGGTTCTGTGAGGGTGAGGCAGAGGCCAGGAGCCGTGATTCAAGAACTACAGAGGCGTCCCTCCATCTGCAAACGACTAGAGGGAAGGTCAAGGCAAGGAGGCCTCAGGACAGCGCAGGACAGTAGCAGCGAGAATGGGAGTCCCTGGGGCAGAACGCAGTACATTCCTGACCGGACGGAGGCATGTTTTCAGTACATCAGAAAGAAGAAAGGGAGATCCTTAGGAGAACGTCTCTGAGACTGGAGAGAGATGGGATGTAAGGAATGTGGAACTCGGAGCACAGTGGAAAAAAAGGACGCCGTGGAATCGTCTGTCTCTTACACCACCATTCGAGAAAGCTCAGGAAGAGGCCGGATTTGAACAGCATTTATTATGCCAGGTCTCTGCACTGCATGACCTCTTATGTATTATTTGACTTAACTGACAGACATCCCTGTGAAGTAGGTATTATCTCCATTTTATAGATAAGGAAACTAAAAATTAGTGAGAGTGTGGGGCACTGGGCTGACTCAGTCAGTTAAGCGTCCAACTCTTGGATTTCAGCTCAGGTCATGATCTCAGGGTCGTGAGATCGAACCCCGCTTCGGGCTCTGTGCTGAGCGTGGCGCCTGCTTGAGATTCTCTCTCTCCCTCTGCTCCTCCCCCCAAGTCACACACACTTTCTCTCTCTAAAAAAATAAAATAAAAATTTAAAAAAAGAAGTGAGATTGAGACTCTCCTTCAAGCTTAGACAGAAGTGAGACACAACCTCAAAGCTGTCTGTCCTTAAAAAGGAGTAACAGGGCGCCTGGGTGGCTCAGTCGTTAAGCGTCTGCCTTCGGCTCAGGTCATGATCCCAGGGTCCTGGGATCGAGCCCCACATTGGGCTCCCTGCTCAGTGGGGAGTCTGCTTCTCCCTCTCCCACTTCCCCTGCTTGTGTTCCCTCTATCCTGTCTCTCTCTCTGTCAAATAAATAAATAAAATCTTAAAAAAAATAAAAAAGGAGTAACAGATTTATTGAGCGTAATTTACATACCATAAAATTCAGTCATTTTAATATACAATTAAACAATTTTTTTAAATTATAAAGTTGTGCGACCATTATTACAATATGATTTTATTTATTAATAAAGATTTTATTTATTTATTTGAGAGAGAGAGATAAACAGAACACAAGTGGGGGTGGGGAGGAGCAGAGGCAGAGGGAGAAGCAGGCTCCCCGCTGAGCAGGGAGCCCGATGAGGGGCTCGATCCCAGGACCCTGTGATCATGACCTGAGCTGAAGGCAGATGCTTAACCAACTGAGCCACCCTGGCACTCCTACACTCTGATTTTAGAACATTTCCATGACCTCAAAAAGAAACCTTGTGCACACCATTAGTCTGCTAAGTGCCCACTTTGAGGAGAGCCGCATGAAGGATAACAGCCTGGTGTCCTTAGAGGGAAGGTATGTGAAGGAGCGGAGCGAGTGGCATCCAGCGAAGAGGTGGCAGCGTGGGTATGAAGCACGGGTCTGCCTGGGGTCAGGCCACAGCCCCTCCCGTCATCTAGCCCTTTCCTCTACTGGGTGCACACGCCAATAACATGCTCATGCTCGGCCGGCCTCCCAGCTAAACTCCACTGAAGGGAAAGGACACAGGCCGGCTGAGCGGCAAAGACCAGTCTTCTAGGCCTCCTACCAGGTGCACTGACCAATGTGAATCCATTCACTGGTCTTCTGGTTTATACAGTGTCGCAGGTTGGTTTTGACAGCATGAACTGGCTCCCTGAGAAACAGCAATTTGTAGTAAAAGTGAAAAAATAGCATGGGAACCAGACCACATCCCTGGTGAGCTGCACCGTGAAATCATGTCAGTCAGGGCTGAGTCAGGCTTTCTGCACGACTGTCTGCTTGCTGCTCTTTAACTACCAGTAACAACATGTCACGATGAACAGTTACCTGAAGGTGAGTTTGGATTTAAAGACAGCTTGTCCCCGTAGACCAGTGTCTTCTCGAACGAACAGGTGGTTGTGATTGCCCTGCATTGGGGCTTTGTAGACATCAAACACTTCACTGCCTAGATGCAGGGAAAGGCTGCAAACGAGAAAGTGTTCAGTACTGGGGTGGACATTCAACAAATCCCACAGTTTCCATTCTCCCCTATCGGCTTTACTTAAAATGCTGTGGAACTGTGTCCTGAATTCATGAGAAAAACAGAGGCACTGTAAATAAGGTATTCCCTTTTAAAGCAAAAGGTGCTAAAATTCATCCTTCCTTTAACTTGAAATCTAATTGTTTTGTCATTCTCCCAATCTCTACCACTTCATTAGTAAGATAAAAACAATTTTTTCCCAAAATACCAGTGTATACTGCCCAATAGTACCTCATACATGTGAGCTAGCCTTAGGCTTTCCCCCGGAGACGGCAGCTACCATGAATCTGATCACATCCTGGGCCCACTTCTAAAGTGTCCTCCCAGAGGCCTAGATTTCGTTAACTCTTTAATGAAAGATGGCCCCAAAGTAAGGTCCTGCACAGGGAACCCCGTTCCTCCCAGGTACCCCTCTGGGTTTCAAGTGCCCTCCGGGGATTATGGGCTCACCTCCCATCTGACCACTTGACCACCCGAGCATTGCTTTCCTTAATTTCATTTCCTTCCTCGTCCCGGCGTTTCCTCCATCTTATCGTATTTTCTACCTGGTTCAAAACACAAAGGCATTAGAAAACCAATGTAACTAAACTGCATGTTCTTTTTTCCTCCAGGGACTTATAATCACGTGCCAAGAATTCGTATGTAGTGGTAAAGGAAGCTCACAAAAGAACTAGCCCACCAGGCAACACTGAAACCCTCCCACTACAAATACCTAGAGGTACTGGTTAAACCAACCATTTTGTTAAAAGCTTTCCTAAGCTCTAGTTCACAGCAGTGGAAGCAGAAGCTAAGTACGATGCAGGATGGAGATATTATCACACACACTGGGAGCTCCAAAGAAGAGAGGATGAGGCTTTGGGTCCACAGGCATTAGGCAGTTAAAATGGAGACCTCTGCCTACCGCACGTCCGCAGGAAGGGCTATGAACCCAATGAAGGAGGGACTACTAAGCCTGACCTAGTAAGACAGGGAAGCTCTGGGCATTAAGTTAAAAATAAAAAGATAAAAAAAGACTATACAATTAAGAAATCAACAACAATTTAAACTTGAGACTTCCACTTTGCTCTGTTTTTCAGTTCAAATGTGTCCTACCCATGTAGTAGGGAACTCCAAATCACAAAGGTAGCCTAAAAATTGGTTCTGCCCCAGCAGAAGCTCATCCCCAACCCCAAGCAAGAAGACAACAGCCCTGTGAGAGCACAGGCATGTCCTGCCATCCCAGGCCTTCTTGAGAGGAACTGCCTGAAGACAAGGCCTCTCTTTGTACATAGTCTGAATTCCGTAAAGAGCCTGAGAGTTATCTCTTGTGGGAAGTTGTGAGGATCTACCCACTATAAAAAATGTAGAGGCAGCTCCCTACACCTAACTATATTTAACCTAAAGGAAGTAGCTAACAATTTTCAAGAATTTGTATTGTTACTTCCATTGAAAAATTACAACTGGGAGAAAAAAGTTAGAAAAGTGACAATTACAGGGATTAAAAAAAGGGTATGTAACCTCTCCCCTAAAAATATTCTGAAAAGACATTTCAGTCCTTGTTCTAAAGTTATTTATTGACTGAAGAGTAAACACAAAAGATCATTTCATAATCTCAAGTCTCAAGTCATTATCTCTGTTTTCCTTAACAAAATACTTCAAAAGAAAAAGAAAAAATCAAGTATAGAATGGTACCTTTAATCTTAACCTGGTTCTATCTTCCTCGTCAAGCACTTTCTCACCTTCAAATTCATCTTCATAATACTGAGGATCGAAAGGTCTAAAAATCGTTTTTTAATCTCATGTTAGCCATATTTAGTAATGAATATTATTAATGCTTATAAAATAATCATCTTTATAACATGTACCAATGTTAAAAGTCACAGTAGACAAATAACTTCATGTAAAATTTCAAGAAAGTATGCAAACTAGTGTAGTTTCTTGAAATTTGATTTTAAAACATTATCTGAAAAAAAATAAATAAATAAAACATTATCTGAAAAAAAATCCAAGTGTGACTAATAATTCAAAGTCTTGTTTGAAGAAATATGTCTTCTAAAATATAAATAAGACAATGGTCTATCTTTTTTTTTTTAAAGAAAAGTATACTGTTTAATTACACAAGAGCTTATTATACTCATGAACCTTCATGAAAAATACCCATCAATACTATTTTGTTGTCCAAAATCATTGTCTTTTCTAGCCACAGTGGCTTTTGCACTGAACATTTATGATTTCTCTAGCAAACTTTCTCAATCTCATTTTCTGATTTTTCAGCTTTACACTAGTGAAAAACACCTCTGTCAACTCTCATGTGTTATATTTATAAGTGCCAAATGCTAGAAGAATCATTCACATTAAAATTCTCACACAAGGGGCGCCTGGGTGTCTGAGTCAGTTGGTTAAGCATCTGCCTTCAGCTCCCATCCTGATCCCAGAGTCCCGGGACCGAGTCCCACATCAGGCTCCCCACTCAGCAGGGAGTCTGCTTCGCTCTCTGACCCTCCCCCCTCTCATGCACTCTCTCTCTCTCTCTAATAAATAAATAAAATCTTTAGAGACACCTGCGCGGCTCAGTGGGTTAAGTGTCTGCCTTCGGTCATGATCCTCAGGTCCTGGGATCGAGTCCCGCACTGGGCTCCCTGCTCAACAGGGAGCCTGCTTCTCCCTCTCCTGCTCCCCCTGCTTGTAGGCTCGCTCTCTCTCTGACAAATAAATAAAATCTTAAAATAAAATAAAATAAAATCTTTAAAAATAAAATTCTCACACCAGTAATTCATCATTTTTTACCACAGCACATCCTAAACCTACTTTTCCAGAGGTATATGAGGAATCTCCTATCTTTATAATTAGCCAACTTATGATAAGAAAAACATTTACATTCCACATATTTTAATTTAGTATCTTGAAAAAAAACTTTAATCAGTCCTCTTACTTGGGTTCTATGCTGAGAAATTTAGGTAGTTTAACAAAGTACAATTCATTTCCTAAATCAGAGTTGATACTGGGGATTTCTACTTCTATTGTGGTTTCAGAAATCGGCTCTTCCTCCTGTTGGTCCTGAGGCACTCCATGTTCATCCTAAGAGAGGAATCAGGATGTGAGAGCTTGAAGTGAAATTAAAACTGCTCTAGCTCTTCTAGAGTACTAGGAGATACAGGGGTGACCGAAAATAAATGCAGACACCACTTTCGGAACAAAACAGCAACCCCTCCAGGCCTCTTCCTAAAATTTCATCCTCTCCCCCAAAACTACCACCATGGGAAAAAAGATCTGTTAGCCTGCATTACCAGAAAAAATATTTATTTTGTCGACATACCTGGTTTGCATAAGACATTAAATGACAGAACTGTGAAAATGTACAACCCCACAGTACTAAGTAACTATTAAAATCGGAGAAGAAAGTCAAATAGCACATGCTTTCTGGCACAGGTTTGCATTAAGAAAAATCAGGGGCACCTGGGTGGCTCAGTCGGTTAAGCATCTGCCTTTGGCTCAGGTCATGACCCCAGGGTCCTGGGATCGAGTCCTGCATCTGGGGAGCCAGTGGGGAGGCTGCCCCTCCCCCTGCTTGTGTTTTCTCTCTCTCACACACAAATAAGTAAATAAAATCTTAAAAAAAGAAAGAAAGAAGAACTTAAACCAAGGGGCGCCTGGGTGGCTCAGTCGGTTAAGCGTCTGCCTTTGGCTCAGGTCATGACCCCAGGGTCCTGGGATTGAGCCCCAAATCGGGTTCCCTGCTCAGCAGGGAGCCTGCTTCTTCCTCTCCTCCCTGCTCATGCCCTCTCTCACTATCTCTTTGTCTCTCTCTCAAATAAATAAAATCTTTAAAAGAAAAGAAAAGAAAAGAAAAACTTAAATCAAAGGTTTTCAATTACGAGTCCTCACAGTTTAGCCCCTAAAGTTTGGCATCACCTCATTCTGAGCAGTCCCTTCTGTGCCCTCAAATACCCGCAGTTCCCAACCTAGCTGAGAAAGTCCCCCATTCCTCAGATGTTTCAGACCGCTACTCAATTATCAATGTCCTCTCTCCATAGGAGTCAGACCCTTCAGCCTTTGAAACTTTTTTAGCCCGGTGATGGGTATTAAGGAGGGCACGTACTGCATGGAGCACTGGGTGTTATACGAAAACAATGGATCGTGGATCACCACATCAAAAACTAATGATGTATTGTATGGTGACTAACATAATAAAATTAAAAAAAAAAACTTTCTTTTTAACTTCGAACACTGGGACCCGTTGAGGTTAGTGATTGTACTTACAGCAGGCTGCCCTGGAATAGTTTGTTCACTGTCCCCATCGCTCTCTGAAGAAATGTCATCTATGTCTCCAAACAGATCCATGAAGCCTGGGAGGAAATATACAGTATTAATTTCTCTCAGTGAGTTTCTTCCCACAGTTCTTAGCTCTTCACTTCAACATCCCAAGACTCAGAAACCACACCTCCACTAAGCCAACCTTGAACTGGCTCCCTGAGCCTAGCCCCCTGAAGCGTGAGAAGCATCTATGGAGAAGGAAGGTGGCCAAGTTGGTTGCTGGGAGGCAAAGCTGCCGTGATAGCCAGTGTTCAGCGTAGTTCCTGGTGGTTCCTGCCTCTGGTATTCCTGCCCCTGCAGTTTCCTCCAACACGTGTCATGGTTGGTCTATGTGATCAATAGAATACAACCTCACTTCCAAGGCTAGGCCATGACACTGTGGCTTTTCTGCCTCACTCTTTCTCTCCTTAGGCCGCTTGCCCTGGAGAAGCCAGTTGCCAAGACGCGAAGACACTCAAACTGCTCTGGAGAGGCTCATGTGGCAACTAACTGAGGCCTCCTGCCAAGGGCACACGAGTGAGCCATCTTGGAAAGAGATCCTTCAGTCCCAGGCAAGCCCGTAGATAATGCATTCTTAGCCACCATCTTGACTGCAGCCTCATCAAAAGACCCTGAGCCACAACTACCCTGCTAAGCCCATCATGACCCTCAGAAATTGTGGAATGTTAAATGTTAGTTGTTCTCATCTACACTTCTCGGGAGAAGCTGAGTAGCTGGAGAAGGGGTACCTGGAGAAGTACCTGGAGAAGGTGAGGGGTGGTATGCAGGTAACACAAGATTACGTCTAATGCCCTCTGATCTCCCTAAGCCTTTGGATTCCCTCCCCATAATGCCAGGGAAGCACTGAGTTTGCTGTAGCTAACCAGCCCCGGAGCCCGGTCCTGCTCTATGTGCTAACACATCAGATCCTGAATATGTAAGTGCACCCAAACCAGTCAGTTTGGCCCAAGCTAGTGTTACAGTCTGTCCTTCATCTCACATTCTTAAAATATATTTCCATACATACTCCCTAGGCTTCTCCCTATATCAGCAAAACCTTGTAGTTCTTTTGGGGTATAAGCTATTTCTTCTTCAGTTGGGAGTTTGTGCTTTCTTTGTCAGAGTATGAAAAGATCCTAGTGATGGGTCGACTGGTGACAAGTGGGTCAGACAGCACGCAGTTAGCTAAGTCTTGAGGGGAATGGAAACTGCCCCAGGTGAGGTTATTACAGTGTTTTCAAGCAAGGAAAGACCAGTTTCCCCAGACACAGGGAAGCAAACTGCTTCTCACAGACAAGGAAGAGTGACTAGGAAATTGAATTTTTCATCTGAGTCCAAACAATGTCCTTTCACATGAGAGACTTCAAGAGGCTGTGAATTCAACTAATGTTGCAATTCTGCAACCGCAAAAGTGAATGTTTAATATTCAGCTACCTCAGCCCTCTGACTGCGAGATAGGAGATTCTTTTAGGGCTGTTAGGAAAGCTCACTGGTTCTCCAACCCTGACCTGAGCTGAATGTTTAAAGACCTAAGCTTGTAATATTCTTCCGTAAGTGCTCCAGGGCACTCGGAAGTAACCACCCCACACCGTAGTCTGCGTAATCATCACTACTGCCTAACAAGCGTGGCAGCCACCTGAGCCCTCAACCAGAGGGGATACTCCCGATTCATCATGCCACCACACCGTGCATTACCAGTATCCCATTTCACTGGTGAGGAGCTCAGACCTGCATTCAAACCCAAACTAACCTACAAATCACATCTTCGAGGATGTGTCTCCTGAACTACCCAGTCAGGTCCAAGTTGGGGAACAGAAAACATATCGGCTGTCTATACGGATAGAATTTAATTAAAAAAATTTTTTTACTCAGGTTTCTACCCCCTTAGAAATGAGGGAACAACGGGAAGAGGTGGAATTATTAAACTTAAAAACTTATAGTATGGAGCTGAAATTCATACCTGAGGAAGAGAAGTATCCAGCTGGCACTGATGTGGGGGGGGGTGGAGGGGGGAAATACAATGAAGCTGACTCTCCAAGCTTTGGTAAAGCTGCAAATTGGATGAGCTGCTGCAGGAAGGAACTGCCTCTGCTGAGGTGAAGGTGTTTGTGGACCCCCTTAGAAAAACTGCAAGTTGACAGGAAGCTTCCAGAAATTCCATGAATAAACAGGAAGGAGCAATCTCTTCTTTGTTATTCAGTCTTCCAGTCTCCCTCCAGCGCCCCCTAACAGGGGGCAGCTGGCAAAGATGTAATGTGCTCGCAGAATCTTGGCCCCAGCATCACTGAGCTTGGTATAAAAGGGTGGGTTTGGAGATGAAAGGATAAGAGCTTAATTATGGATACACATGTCTACTAGTTAAAAAAACAGAAACAAAGTATATTGCCTTAAAAAGGACAGCCAGCACGAAGGCTCTTAAAAGCCAGGCATAGGAGTTTCAACAATTTGATAAGCCAAGAAACAGCAAGAGACTGAAGGTTTTGGTGTTAGGGAAGTGGCATGTTAAAAAAAAAAAAAAAAAAAAGCAAAGGGACATTGGTGATTTAGGACCTTCTTTTTCAATGTCACTTTTCTTTCTCTATAGTTAGGTTTCAGGTAAGCCTCCCACAGCCAGCACTCCCAGACTGTACCAACAGCATTAGAAAGTAGGGTAGAATCCATTCATAAGGGAAAGATTAATTAGTATATGTAGAACACCACAGAAAAGACAAATGGTAAATGCGTGTGGTAAATTTAAAACATACCTGCAGGGGCGCCTGGGTGGCTGTCAGTTACGTGTCTGACTCTTCGTTTCGGCTCAGGTCATGATCTCAGGGTTGTGAGATCAAGCCCCGAGTCAAGCCCCCGGAGTCAGGCTCCATGCTCAGCAGGTAGTCTGCTAGATAGACTCTCCCTCTGCCCCTCCCCCCCACTTGTGAGCGCACGAGCCCCACCCCCCAAATAAAGAAATCCTTTAAATAAAAAATAAAAAAATAAAACATACCTGCAACTTCTTTGCCATCCCAACCATCAAGAGGAGTCAAATTTCCCTCCCTTTGAATACAGGTACACATCAGTGACTCACTTTTAATGAACAGGTGTCGGATTTTGATGTGACTTTCCATGCTAACCATAAAACCTCAAAAAGGTCATACAGCTTTTACCTGACTCCCTTTCTTAGGGTGCTCATCTTTGGATCCCAGCCATTATGCTGTGAGAAAGTAGGGCCAGGACTGGGATGCAAAAGTGAGACACTCACCTTGAGTGAAAAATATAAGGGGTACCCAAATCTCTGTGATCAAGACAATGATAATGCAATACAATGTTTTTTATTTTTTAAAAAATATATTTATTTTAGAGAGAGTGCACACACAAGCAGGGAGAGGGGCAGAAGGAGAGGGAGAGAATCTCAAGCAGGCTCCAACTCCCTGCTGAGCACAGAGCCCGATGAAGGGCTCAATCTCACCACCCTGATATCATCACCTGAGCAGAAATCCAGAGTTTGCCACTTAACCAACTGAGCCACCCCGGCGCCCCAATACAATGTTTTTTAAAACTTCATGTGAAAAACCCATGAACAAAATATCAAAATTTTAAGAAAAGCAAGGATCCATCCAGCTCTGTACTTGTGCAACTCTCCTCACTTGCCTTACCCTAATTCCAGCCATCAGATCCTGTTTACGTAAAATCCTGACATTTTGTTCATCATGGATTTTTGCATTAGTTCCAATTTTTTTAAATGTCGTATCACAATACCATTTATCTTGATTACTATAATGGACTGAATAGGGACCCTCTCACAAAGGTTCATATATACCCAGAACTTCAGAATGTGACTTTATTTGGCAGTAGGGTCTTTGCAGATATAATTAGTTAAGATGAAGTCTACTGAATTAGGGTTGGTCTTAAACCCACTGATTGGTGTCCTCATAAGGAGAGGAAGACCTGGAGACATACAGAGACACAAAGCAAACAAAAGGAAATGAGCCATGTGAAGACCAAGGAAAGACTGGAGTTCTGTTGCCAAAAGCCAAGGACTGCCAGGAGCCCCTAGAAGCTCGGACAAGGCAAGGCAGGATTCTTCCCTAGAGCTTTCAGAGGGAGCCTGGCCCTGCCAATACTATGATTCAGGATTTCTAGGCTCCAGAACTGTGAGAATACATTTCTGCAGTTTTAAGCTACCCAGTTTGTGGTACTGTCTTATAGCAAACTGAAATAAGTACAGAAGCTCTTTTTGGGCCCCTTAAACTCTGCACCCCAGAGGAATGCCTCAACTTGCTTCCCCTGGCCCCGACTAGGAGGCTTCTTTGTGGGGGGCAGGGGAGGGGCAGAGCAGCACGAATTCAATGAAACCTAAGACTTCCTGTGAAGCTATTTATACAGAATCAACTTGCTTTAGGTAAAGTAGATTTCCTGAACAGAGACTTGCTTTAAAAATTTTTTTATTACAATTAAAATTACACAAAAGCAAATCAATTCATTTCAATCAAAATAACTCATGTTTACATCGTATTTAATAAACTGTACAAAAAATACATAAAATGTTTTCACATTGTGCTTCAATCATCATCTTCTTCCTCTTCATCACTGATCACATACTTCTTATGCTTTTTACTTGCTTTATCATCATCTTCTGCTTTTCTCTTTCCAGAGGGTTCCCCTTCCTAGACAAATAAAATTTTTAAAAATCTGAAAGTCAATAGGAAATATTTCTAGGAAGGTTTATCAAAAGTAGCTCTGAGCTGAATGATCCTCTGAAAACACAAAATCAAATAATTTTTAAAATAAGAACATTCACCAAATGAATAAAACCAGTGCTAGTTTCCAAATCTACAAGTACTAGAAGCATTAAAAAATGACAACTATCTAGAGCTAATTATAAACTAACTATAAAACAACCCAACTTCAGGACTGCAAGGAGGAGCTAGGAAATTATAAGCAATCTCTTGGAAGGGAGACCTTGTACATGGAGAAGGGAACTGGAAACTAGGTCTGCCCTGGGAAGGGTCAGGGCTCTCCAAAGAAGTCTGCCTGTTATAACCACTGATCCTGTTGAATATTTTTACTGTTATCAGGTGACTGATTAAACTTTTCCTCTGCTTCCTCAGCATTTCACCTCTTATCTAAAATTCAGTATTTTAGGGGCGCCTTGATGGCTCAGTCGGTTAAGGGTCTGCCTTCGGCTCAGATCATGATCCCAGGGTCCTGGGATCGAGCCCCACATCGGGCTCCCTGCTCAGTGGGGAGTCTGCTTCTCCCTCTGCCCCTCCCCCCTGCTCGTGCGCTCTCTCATAAATAAAATCTTAAAAAAAAAATAACATTCAGTATTTTAAAGACCATTAATTTTTTAAAATAATGATTTCCTATTTTGGATTTACTAAAAACTCACATCATAAAGGTTTTAAAAATATTTGAAGAAGTTAAAGGTTTATTACACAAGTCTGCATTACTTAAAATCATGTACGATGTTCTGATAGAAACAAACAATTCAGTTTTGAATTTTTACAGATAGAACTCAATATATCAACACCTAAATAATATCAAATATTGACTAAAATGAATTGATACAAAATATGACACTGCAGAATTGCCTTCACTGGCTTCCTCACCAAAAATTAAACAGGGTGGATAGTCTGAAGGCTGAAATTGGGGAAGGCCGGGCAGCTCTCGCTATGACCCGAGAATGCTTCTGGATGTACAAGCTGGCCTATCATCTACTTTTTCTGATGGTCCCTATGACTGGCTCTTTGAGGAGCAAGATACCATCCCACACTTGCTTCCTGCCTTATTATCCCAAACGCAACCCCACAGACCTGAAGTGCCATAGGAGAATTCAAAGGAGAAGGTTATGAATCCAGAAAGAGATCCAGAAGTCCTCCTGCACTTACTTCCTAGCCGGCAACGGTAAAGTTATCCAAACAGCAAAGCGGGAATATGGATCCCGCCTCCAGGGTGTGACTAGTGCTCGCTGGTTTCTACTTCTATAGCCTGGAGCAAACCGAGATACTTCCCTTCTCTCCCAACCCAACATCAGCAAAGGCAAAGAGGACATTCAATCCTACCATTGGTCTTTTCATTTATTTTCAACTGAAAGTCTTATTTTAAACACTTTACATGCAAGCCCGCTTGTGGCAACCTTCCCTACATAAACGTCAGTTTTTTCTTCAGCTCTAAACATCTTCAGCTCTAAAATTCTGTAGGAGTTTAGTTTGAGTGAACTAAAGAACTGGCATGGTACTTCTCAAAGGTGGTAGAGCCTGAAACCAAGAAAGAGACTCTTAACTACAGACAACAAACTGAGGGTTACCAAAGGGGAGGGGGGCAGGGGGGTGGGTGACATAGGCGATGGGGATGAAGGAGTGCACTTGTGGTGAGAACAGTGTTGTATGGAAGTACCGAATCATTAAATTAGCTGAAACTAATACTACACTGTATGTTAATAACCTGGAATTTAAATAAAAACTTTAAAATAAGTAAGTAAGTAAAAGGTGGTAGAGCCTGTCCTCAAGGACGCAGGGCAGGGCCCAGCACACTAGAGATGATCAGGGCTCTCCAAACAGGTCTAACTGGCACCAATCCTAATCCACGGTCTGGGGTAAAACGCTCCAGCATTCTGCTTGGGAAATCCTGCCGGGACTGATTTCCCCAGCAGCTACAGGCAAGCACAGTAAAGCACAGCAAAGGAATGCAGGACTTAGGGAATGGCATCCTTCAGGAGACCTCATATTGTGCAACTAAAAACGTGGGATTCTACTCTACTGAACTGCGCTGGAATAAATCTCAGTGCCATGTATAAATGCAACAAATGACAGAAATATTCCTATTAGACTGAAGTTTGCTAACATAACCATGAATGCAAGTCCATATAAAGCAATGGCAGCAGTTTTGAAGGAATTATCTTCCAACAATTTAAAACTAATGGTAACTAATTGTAATTGTTTTTAAAACTAATTGATTTTTTTCATACTAATAAGCCAGCTCCCAGAGTTATTTAACACAAAACATACCTAAGAATATATATAAACAGGAGTGTCTTAAAGTATGAGAGACCAACACCAAGAATGTCAAAGGCTTCCAGGGAAATATATTCAGAATCCCTATCATGGGAAATCCTATACTAGAGGGCAAGCTGGGGCTATGCTAGTTCCAAGTCACCTATGGTCCCATAAACAGAGAGCAAGGACCTCTAACAGGTAAGGCAGGGTTGCCAAGGTGGGGAATGGAGGCTCCACGAGGGGGAGCTGGGAGAGGAACAGACCACTGGGTACTACCTTCTAAGTAATCCTTCTCAGCAGGTCACCTGCTCCATCTAAGAAAGCTGAGGACTGGTCATGATCCTTTCCTTTCCGTTGTCTTCATGTTTCTTCTACTTGGGTCTTTCCTTTTTCCACAGTTTCTCCTCTTACCCATTTTTCTACCTTCCAAGTTATATAGGTTTTCTAAAGTTGTTTACTGCTTACAAAAATAAGGGATGATAAAAAAGCTACTTTTCTCCTTTTTTGTAACTTAGACCCTGTTGGGGAAGGGAAACTAGCATTTCCTGTTCAGATACTACATGTTACCGTGCTACCCACTTCCGAATCTGTTATTATCATGCAACAACTTTGCAAGCAGCAAGCATAAATGCCATTGAAGAGATGAGGAAACAGATACAGAAATGAGATGACTTCATCAAGGCCATACGAGTGGCCAAGATTCAATAATCCAGTTCACTATAATCCAGACTCATGCCCTTTCCCCCCATATCACAGAAAGCTCTGCTGATAATGGTGCTTCTCTGGGAACTTAGAATTTGCAAGCTCTGCTGCATCTCACCCAGGCTCATGGCGTCTGGACGGGGCTTAGTGCACAAACAGCGAGAGGGACCTAGTTCAGGTCTGACACCTTACCTTCTCTCTCCCGCTGCAACCCACAGCCAGGACTTGAGTAGTGAGAAGCAAGTGGCCAGGGCATGGGAGGTCCAGGCAGAAGATTTTTCTGTTGTCATGAAAGGGGAAGGGAAGGGTACAGGAAACCCTAGCAGAGTATTAGGGTGAGGAAGAGGGTAGTTCCCATAATAGACAGTTAGGAGGCATTCACAAGAGGCATTTGTAAGTCAGGCAGTTACAGGTCTTCCCAGCCTAGAAGAAGGCTACTGGATGGATCACATTTAAAAATCTCACTTCTGAGAATACTAGAGATAAACAGAAGTTCCATGGCAAATCTCAATTTTCATTCACAGTTTCTGCTTGCCAAGAAATAAAATAGCATCTGCTTAGATGAGGATTCCCGTTTGCCAACAGTGCAACACACTATAAAATCATCATTAAGATGTTTCCTATGTAATTTAAAACAAATACGTTGCAGAATAATTTGATAATTTCTGTCCAGTTATCTTCCATAGCACGCCACTTCCAACAATGACTGGGAAACATTAAATGTTGTGATTAACAAACAATAATGCAACACAGAATTCTGCTTCACATAGGAGCCTCACGGAAGTTCATAGTTCACAGAAAACCAAAATGATCAAAATACATTAAAACCATGGATAACAGAAACACATCATCAATTTCCTTCAATATGACAAAAAATCCCTCCCTACCATGGAAAATACCTAACAATAATGGGAAAATATAAACAAATCAGTGCGATCGCAAGAAAATAAGGCATAATCAGAGGCCAAAACCTAAGTGAAACCAAGAGATAAGTAGAGCACTAAGGCACGCTTTCTCCCTGAAGACCTTCACCAAACTGTGAACATCAGCTTTGGTTTGTATGCTCCGCGGTTGCTGAGGACAGGGGACAAAGGCCAACTGGAGCAGATTAATAGCAGACCCCAAAGGACTACATCTTTAGTATAAAGGCAAACCAGAAATAAGCCCAGGCCCGCTTCTGTGAGGCAGTGGTCAGGGAATTTTTCTGGTAAAAGGGCCAAATAATAAACATCTTAGGCTTTGTTAAGACACACGGTTTCTGTCGTAACTACTCCACTCTGCCACTGTAGCAAAAAAACATTCACAGGCAATATGTAAATGAATAAGCATGCCTGGTTTCTAACAAAACTTTATTTAAAAAAATGGTTGGCAGGGATGCTGGGTGGCTCAGTCAGTTAAGCGTCTGCCTTTGGCTCAGGTCATGGTCCCAGGATTCTGGGATCGAGTCCCGTGTATTGGGCTCCCTGCTCGGCAGGGAGCCTGTTTCTCCCTCTGCCTGCCACTCCCCCTGCTTGTGCTCTCTCTCTCTCCCTGACAAATAAATAAATAAAATCTTAAAAAAAAAAAAAAAAAAACAGTTGGCAGGCTAGTGAGCTGTCATCTGCCATGAGCAAGTGTGTATGAGCCAAGCATAATATATAGAGTTACTGAATCACTATATTATACACTTGAAACTAATATAACATGGTGTGTCAACTATATTTCAACTTAAAACAAAAAGTTGGCATTCCTGACTTTCTCACATATATAAGCTTGTATGTAATTGAATTCTTCAAAGAATGAATAAGATTTTAGAGGAAAAAAAAACCTAGAACCAAGTAGTACGAGAAAGCTGTTTTCAGACAATGAGAGTTAAAGCTACTGATTGCATCACAGAGTATCAGTCATCATTATAAAACAGAAAAAATCAATTAATTCTAGGAAAATTCATAACATCAAGTCAGAACTCTTTCTTCCAGGTAATCTAAAAAGGCCTCATTCCTAGAGTATACTTTAAAATGATCCCAGGTGGCTGGGGCACCTGGGTGGCTCATTCGGTTAAGCATCTGACTCTTAATTTCGGCTTAGGTCATGATCTCAGGGTTGTGGGATCAAGCCCTGCCTTGGGCTCCACACAGGGTATGGAGCCTGCCTGAGATTCTCTCCACCCCACCCCCCTGCACTCTCCCTTCCCTCTCATAAATAAAATAAATAAATAAATAAATAAATAATAAATAAAATAAATAATAAAGTGATCCCAGGTGGCTGATACCCAATGCACCTGGCAGAGGCAAATATAAATCACCTTTATAGGAACCCAACAATCTGGACACCTCAAAAATTCCCATTAATCTGAGCTAAGTAAATCAATCATTTAATCTCAGGACACACAGAGAAATAAGTCATCAAGAAACAGAGCTAGTAAATGGGCAATAAAATCACACATGTAAAGATTTCAGACACTGGAATTATTAGACATAAAAGACTACATATACATAGGTTTAAAACATTTAAAAACATAAAAAGGAGAAACTGGAAATATGAGTTAGGGGAAGGAGTTTTTAAAATGACCAATTTGAAAAAGAAACTACAACTAAACATTTTTTAAATGGCCAATTTGAGAAACTAAACCTCTACAGATGAAAACTAGAACAATTAAAGTAAAAATTCAATGACAGATTAACAACATGAGACACAGCTGAAACAAAGGGGCAGTGAACTAGAAGAAGGCTCTAAAGAAATATCATAGAATGCAGAGACAAAGGGAAATATGAGAGTTGTAAAGGACAGAGAAGGAAACATGCATTTAATCAGTTTCACAAAGACAGAATGGTACAGAAGTAATATCTGAAAAATTGACGACTGAGAAATTTTCAGAACTGATGATGAATTCACATTTAGGAACAAATCCCAATCAGAAAAATAAAAGGTAATACCAAAGAGATATCACAGTACAATTCAAGAACACCAAAGATAAAAAAAATATCTAAAAAGACTCAACTAAAAGAAATCCTGGGGATGTAAGGTACAGCACGGTGACTATAGTTAAAAATACAGTATTGAATATTTGAAAATTGCTAATAGTCTATTAGACCTTAAAAGGACCTTAAAATTTCTTACCACAAGAAAAAAAGTTTGTACCTATGTGTGATGAATGTTACCTAGACTAACTGTGGTGATCATTATGCAATATATACAATTACTGATTCAATCATTATATTGTACACCTTAAACTAACGTTGCATGTCAGTTACAACTCAAAAAAAAAAAAAAAAAAAAAAGACTTAAAATTTCTCAGCACCTGTACTCTTATCATTTGGAAAGGATACTGTTAAAAATATAAGTTAAAATACTTTTAAATTACTTTGAAATAATTTTTTATTATTTTGATAGAAACTTATTTTAATTTATTGAATTACTCAATACTATTCAAATACTATTTCATCTAAAGGGAAAAAAACAGGTTTTTCTACCATAAGAATTATTTCTATAATTTAAAAAAATATATTGAAAATAAACAAAAAGGAAAGAAAGAAGACATAAACCCCCTGATCTACCCACGCTGAATGATTTCCAGTTTCTAGTCAAGCCTTGGTAGTGCAGGACCCCGCACGTTTTCTCACAGGCCTTTCCATCCCCCTAGGACGCCCACCAGACACTTTTGTCCACACCCAGCGAGAGGTCTCCTCTGAGCAGCCTTCCAACACCCGCCGGAGCACAGGGGTCAGACCCTCCTCTGGCCGCTCCCGCTCCTGTCACTGCATTTACCTCACTGACTTCCAGTGAAGCCTACAGACATCTGTCTGTGCTCCTGGGCTGTGAGCGGACTCGAGGACACAGGGTAAACTCCTAGCACTGAATACATTTGGTTTTACCTCATCACTGGTCAGTTTCTTCGCTTTGAGTAATCTTTGAGCCTTATCTTCTTCTGATCCCTCATCACTGTCTGACGAATAGATTCTGGCTCGTTCCTCTGAAAGCAAAGGAATGATTTGTGAGTAACTTTCAAAGACGGTGATCTGTTCATTTCTGGATTTTTCTTCTGATGAATATCTTTAGTTCCTTCTGTACGTTTTTTCCAGAAGAAACAAATCATTAAAAATTTTTTTATTTAAAAATAAATATAAGATTTAATATGTTGAAGTGAAGCACTTATCCTCTCAAAATACAAGAATGGTTCATCCGACCAGTTTTAAGTATTAAAAAGGCTGTGTGCAAGGTCACTAAAGACACAAACACCACTACTCTTCCAGAACAAGCTACTGACACCCGAGTCATTCTTTCATGGGGTAACTGTTAATTCCAAAATAAGCTTTGAAGATAAAAGCAAGTGGTGGCTTCCCGGTCCTGTAAAGACCATTTGTTGCCATATGGACCTTTCAAAAGGAGATGGAGATGAGTAACATTCTGCTCTGATGCCCCAGCCAAGGTGAAACTCAGGATGGAACCAAGAACAGCTGACTTTAGACCAACCCTTTCACAAGGGAACCCAGAGTCTTCCCCGGAACCGAACTTGTCAGGTTTTTAATCTCTGGTGAACTGAATATTATATATCTCTCTCCCTAAAAGCAGCCTCAATTTTTTTGTTTTTATTTAGTTTTTATGTGGTTTATTTCCACAATTAATCTTTTCTGTGGGAAATTAGCACTAAAAAAAAGTCTCTGTACTGTAGTACCAAAATAAACAACAGGCAAGAAGCGTGTAAGAGCTCACGAGAACAAATGCAGTCACCGCAAGAAAAGGAGAAAGGAGTTTTATAGGATGGTAGAGAGGGGAAATTTGAGTGTTCTTAAAATCTGTCACTTGATGGGGACAAAACTAGGATGCATGGACCCCCGTGGTATACCTTACATGTACTGTACAGTGGTTCCCAAAACTCTATCAGGTTCATCTAGGGAGGACTGGAAGTTCATTTCACAGATGGGGAACACAATACTCAGAGATATGAAGTCACTTGCCTGAAGCTGATGACTGGTAAGAATAGTAACAATGGTTTTAGGTTACGTTTATTTAGTACTCTTATGTGCCAGGTACTGGGCAAAGTACTTTACGTGTACTATGTCATTTAATTCTCAAAACAACCTCACTTTGTAAGTACTATCAATATTAATAGGTTGGTTTTTTTTTTCTGATGGAATAACAGAAGGTAGGTATTATAACTTTGAAAAGTCATACAACTAAAGAGTGGCAGAACTGAGAGCAGGCAGGGTCAGGTCAGGGACCAGGCCAGTCTTCTACCTCAGGTTTAGTCTGCGGGCTGTGGGGAAATCCCTGGATACAGTACTGTGGTTGAGACAGATGCCTCAGAAGTCAGATGACCCTGTTTCAAGAACTGTCCGCTTACCAACTATGCATCTTTGGGCAAGTTACTAAACCTCTCAAAGTCTCTGTTCCCTCAATAAGAACAAGACAGCAGTTCCCGCCCTTCTGCAATGTCTAGTTCAGTAGCCCTTGAAATATATCACTCATTAACACCGGTTCCTCAAAAATAAAAAGTCCATGGGCACCTGGGTGGCTCAGTTGGTTGAGTGTCCAACTCTTGATTTTGGCTCAGGTCATGATCTCGGTTGTGAAATCAAGCCCCAGGTCAGGCTCTGTGCTGGGTGTGGAGCCTGGTTAGGATTTTCTCTCTCTCTCTCTCTCTCTCTCCCTCTGCCCCTCCCCCCACCCTGCTCTCTCTAAAAAAAAATAAACAAAATATCCAGTGACTGGGCATTCAGAGTAGGCCAAATGCAAAGATAAATTCCTGAACCCCAAAATTATGAAATTTAACTTCTGCACACTCACCTCGAATGCCCCCTTTGTATCGGTTTTTAATGGCAGCCAAACTTATGGACTCCTCGCCTTCCTCCTCCTCATCATAGCGATCAGGTTCTAGGTAACTAGCACTCAGCCCCCGCTGGTGCTGTTTCTCTCTCATTCGGCGCTGCTGAGATTCCCTACGAATAGAAGCCCTCAAACGTTCTTCTTCTTTCTGTAAAGAAGCAAATAAAATACTGAACTTTAAAAAATGAACTAGTTTACTGCCCACTTAAACTACTTTTACTATAAAGAACATGTAAATGCCCAGCCCAGGATAAACCTATTTCTGCAGTTCTCTCCATTTTACACCTGTTATCACACACAGCGATCACTCTGTGTAGTTTAGTTCTAAGGCGTGAAGGCAACACAGGGTGAAGGGGCAGAAGACTCCCTCGCGCCAACTGCCCCATCAGAACGGGCACAGACATGGCCTTGGGAGCCGCACGGGGGGGCGGCCAGCCAGAGCCCAGAGAGCAGCAACCAGCCTGAGGAACCTCGGCCATGCCCGGTGGACACCTGAGGGAGGCTGTGTCTGCTAACCCCTGAGACAGACACCCGGCTTGCGCGGGCTCCACCAACTACAGTGGTGCCCAGAGGTTCCTATCCGGGCCCCTCCCCCCAGAGAGCTTCCCCAGAGCTCCCAATGACAGGACGGGGAGGCGCTGGTAGGGGAGGGTCCCTGAGCCCCCGAGCAGAACAGTCACGCCCTTCCTCCGCCTGCCAATCCACACACTGGTGTTCACAAGGTAGAGCAGAATATGAGAGAACAGGGATAGTATGGCATTTCTTTGAATTCCTCATTTAATTGCTCTCTATGACTGCACACAGCTCCGTTGCTCGACATTCTATGCAGCAAATTTTTCATTAAGGTTGTACGGAGTACAGAGTAAAAATAACTGTTGGTACAACCGGGATTAAGAACAAACTAGCTCATTCCTTATGCATTTCCATGGACACTGGGGAAGTGGAGGAGGGCTTGGGGGATCTTTTAAGGTGGTCCAGAGGGCTCTTCCAATAATGCTGAGACCAGAGTCTGAAGGTTCCTGTAGCTACCTTGGCTTGAGGAGAAAAGGCAGGGAAATGGAGCAAGAAGTCAGGCTCCAAAGCCAATGCACCTACACACCACTGGGCTAGGCACTACTATGAATCCGGTTTAGTTAACCTGCTTCCATGAATGAAATAGGAGAAGAGAAAGCAGGGGGCCAGGGCCAGACCATCAGCAGAGTCTGACAGTGAGATCGGTAAGAAAGGCCCGGAGGCAACCAGAGCGTCTTCGCCTCACTGTGCCCTGGTGCCCTAGGGAACGGAGTCCCATGAAGCAGGCAGGGCAATGCGTGAAATCTAGCAGGTATCAGAGAATGAAACTATTTGGCTGCATTCAGCTTCTTAAAGCAAGTGCCGCACCAAAGGACCATGGTGTCGACACCCCCCCCATCACTGAGGGACTACGCCCCAGAATACATTTGTGCCTCCCTGGTAGTTGTGGCAACTCTAACAGGTAGGACATTATAAACGGATCTTCGCTCCATTCTCCTCAGGCATGTTCCCAAACTTCCCGTTTATTTTTATTCTATTTCAGACTACATCTCTAGCATTTCCATGAATTTTTAACACAGATTCTAAGCCAGACAGAGCTCACTGAATCATCTTTGAAATTCTATACCAAAGTTCAGATCCTTTCAGTCCCCCAGTCTGTTCCTGAACCGTCAGGACCTGGTGAGAGAAACCCAAGCCCTTGCGTCTGTTTTGTGACCACCGCCACATCACTTTTGTCTGGCAAATGCTTCGGGAATTGATCCAGCTCCCTGTTCATGCTGGCACGTGAGAGAAAAGGTGCGTCAGTAAGAGATGAGAAAGTTTTGGGAAATGCTATTCTTAACATACAGCTATACCTCATTTTATTGCACTCTGCAGATACTGTGTTTTGTTCTGTTTTTTACAAATTGAAGGTTTGTGGCAACCCTGCGCCATGCAAGTCCATAGGCATAATTTTTCCAGCACCATTTGCTGTGTTTCTGTATCATATTTTGGTAATTCTTACAGTATTTCAAACTTTTTCATTCTATTTGTTATGGTGATCTGTGATGAGTGATTATGACTTGCTGAGAAGGTCAGATGATGGTTAGCAAAAAGAGTTTTAAACTAAGGTATGTACATTTTTTTTAGACATAATGCTATTGCACAGTATGGTGTAAACATAACTTTTATATGTACTGGGAAACAACAAAAACAATCATTTGATTCACTTTATTGTGAAATTCACTTTATTGCAGAGGTCTGGAACCAAACCCACAGTTTCTCTGAGGTATGGCTGTACCAAAAGTCCCAGGATAAAGCTTAGCCAACGCACCTTAATCATTTCAGTGCGCTGGCACTCAGGATCACGACCAGCCATTGGTAAGATTCTGATCTTCTGTGTCTTTGAGCATCTATCCGCAAGTGACAGGGTCATCTTCCTGTGTGTGGCACTGTCTGTAGAGTGAGGTCTGCAGGAAATGAACAAAAATGCCTGTTTACCACATACATCTGTGAACCAGTCATATCATCAACATCACAAAAACAAGCTACCAGAGACCATTTCCTATTCTCTAGAAAAAAATAGGCAGGAACACTCAACTACATATACTAGGTGAGGGATTCCAAACTTCATTCTGTGGCTCACTGAAACATTCTTATCTTACAAGTAAAGTAAAAAACAAAAGCTCGAGTAAAAAAGTCTTTGCAAGGCACAATCACCCTCCAGAATCAGTAAATACATAGATTCGAGGAGCACTTACTGAAAACTAAGTGCCAAGCAACATGCTTTGTGTTTTACAGGTTAAATGACTTCCCAGTCACAGCTACTCTATAATTATTAAATTTTATGTATCAGGGAAGTGGGAGGCAGAGAGGTTGAGAAAGTTGCTCAGGGTCACACAAAGGGAAATGAGACAGAAATATAGGTCTATCTGATTCTGAATCCTCTACTTCTGACCACTACAATTCTCAAAAAGCTAAGTCATAACCAAGATCGTTGTGCCCTCTTTAAAGATAAACATTACCCAAGGAGGATGATCTGCTTCGAATCAAGAAAAGAAAAATACACACATTTCAGAGTAGTGCCTACCAGTCTAAAGACGGGGAATGCTCTCACCAGCTGACCTGAGTGTCCTGGGCTGCTTGGGGGACACAAACCTGGAGAGGTACTGGGTGCAGCAGCCTCAAGAACGGGATGACCCCAGCCTTCACACCCAACTCATTGCCTCTCCTCTGATTGCATGCACACTACCAACCTCGTTCTCAGTTAGTCTTCCAGATCAATTTTATTAAAACAAACAAAAAGACACACTGACCAGCAAATATTCTGGACCCCTGGCAGTTATAGTACTCACTGGAATTAATAAATTAACACTGTGGTTTATATAACAGTCTCTTGTAAGTTTTATCATCATGACCCGGTTTCCCTGTGAAACAGCAATTTTTAGTGCACTGGACACACAGCCTTTGAACCCTCAGAGCTGAGAACCACACCTCGGTCTTTGGTGAGCTATACAGGTTACGTCAATCAGGAGTCAAGTATTTTGGACGATAGCTATAGTCACTGCTTTTACTGTAAAAATAGTAGTTCATAATAGTTACCTGAATGTGAGTTTGGTTTTAAAAACGGCTTGTCCCTGTAGACCAGTACCTTGTCTTATAAAAAGATGGTTGTGATCTCCCTGTAGTGGAGCTTTGTAAACATCAAACACTTCGTTGCCTAAATGCAGAGACATGCTGAAAAGAAGGAACACTTCACATTTTAAAGTCATAAAGCTTTCATTCTATCATTTCACTTTACTTAAATTGTGATTCAACTGCTACTTTCTCTCCTTACACAGAGTTCAGAAGGGAAGAAAAAAGGTGGCATGATGTGAGAAACCACCTACACAGAGTAAAACATGTAGTAGGTTTCTGTTTACAAACAAAGCATGTTGAGAAGGAAGGCGTGCTCTGATGGGTACTCATTCTCTACCACTTTCCCAGTGAAAGGTACTTTTTCTAACTTGTCACCTGAGAGTGAGCAGCGTGCGATGAGGAGGGGAGCTGGTCTAACATTTCCAAACTACTATGCTGTGGCAGGACAGAATGATCACATTTTCGGCCTACTTCTAATGCCTTTCACCAGCCTGTCCAACCCTCAACTACCTATCTACTTCTCTCAGGTCTTCTGTGCAATGCCAGAGACCAAGCAATGGAAACACTTTAATAAGACGTATCCCCCAAATAAGGTTTTCTTCTAAAGTCTGACCCCTCTTAGCCACATTCTAGGTATTTCAATGCTCTTCAAGGCATTTTGGGCTTACCTCCCATCTGACCACTTGACAATCCGAGCATTGCTTTCTTTGATTTCATTTCCTTCCTCATCCCGGCGTATCCTCCATCTTATCGTATTTTCTACCTGGTTCAAAACACAAGTGCCTTAGAATGCTGCAGTTTATGCTTCTTTTCTCCTCAAAAGACACATAATCATAGAATTTCTGTCACACACTTAGTGACAGAAAAACAGACAACACTGAAATCCTCTTGTTTTAATCATCTAGAAATGTTGAATAAATTAACAACAGAAAAACCAGTTAGCTTAACTCCTGAACTCCTAGTGCTGGAATCACAAAGGAAGCTGAGTGCCAGAGCATTTGAGTTAATGCTAAATCCATAGTAGCCCTGGGATATGTTAAGAAAGAACTCATGGTAAGAGCTATGAGGACAGGAAATAAGACTTGAGACCACAGGAAGTAGCAATTTAGGCCTGAGGCTCCCTCTATAAAGCAGGTTCTCTCACAGAGCTAACAACCTAATAAATATGGGACCAAAAACCTCTGCCCAGGGAAATAGGGAAACTCCCAAAATATGGGGAAGGAAAATGCAGCACCCTAGGAAGATTTAAAACCCAGGTGTTTGAGGAGGTTTAGAGTCTAACTTTATCTTGATTGCATATGGGGGAAATACCAGGCAGGTCTGGAAAACATTCAAGAGCTTCTAAAATGAAAACCTATTGAAATTAAAAACTCATTGGGAATGGGGCGCCTGGGCAGCTCAGTCAGTTAAGCATCTGACTCTTGATTTCAGCCCAGATCATGATCTCAGGGTCCTGAGATCAAGCCCCGTGTTAGGGCTCCACACTCAGCGGGGAGTCTAATTGAGATTCTCTCTCTCTCCTTTTCCCCCTGCTCCTCCTTCCCACCCCCAATCACTCTCTCTCTAAAATAAATAAATAAATCTTTAAATGGTAAACTAGTCTTCAACAAACAGGAAAGAATATCCAGTAGAAAAAAGACAGTCTCTTCAACAAAGTGGTGTTAGGAAAAGTGGACCGCAACATGCAGAAGAAACAGGACCACTTTCTTATACCATACACAAAAATAAATTCAAAATGGATAAAAGACCTAAATGTGAGACAGGAAACCATCAAAATCCTAGAAGAGAACACAGGCAGAAATACCTTTGATCTCGACCACAGCAACTTATTAGACATGTTGCCAAAGGCAAGGGAAACAAAAGCAAAAATGAACTATTGGGACCTCTCCAAGATAAAAAGTTTCTTCATAGCAAAGGAAACAATCAACAAAACTAATAGGTAGCCTACAGAATGGGAAAAGCTAACTGCAAATGACTTATCTGATAAAGGGTCAGTATCCAAAATCTATAAAGGACTTACCAAATTCAACATCCAAAAAACAAATAATCCAGTTAAGGAATGGGCAGAAGACATGAATAGACACTTTCCCCAAAAAGACATCCAGATGGCTAACAGACACATGAAAAGATGTTCAACATCACTCATCATCAGTGAAATGCAAATCAAAACCACAATGGGGTATCACCTCACACCTGTCAGAATGGTTAAAATTAACAACACAGGAAGTAACAGGTGTTGGCGAGGATGTAGAGAAAGGGGAGCCCTCTTACACTGTTGGTGGGAATACAAATGTGCAGCCACTCTGGAAAACTTTTTAACTTAAAAAAGTTAAAAAATAGAACTATCTTACAATCCAGCAATTGCACTACTAAGTAGGTTACAAGGGGTATCGAAGGGGTACATGCACCCTGATAATTATAGTAGCATTATCAACAATAGTCAAACTATGGAGAGAACCCAAATGTCCACTGACTGATGAATGGATAAAGAAGATGCAGTATATCGGGACACTTGGGTGGCTCAGTCGTTAAGAGTCTGCCCTCAGCTCAGGTCATGATCCCAGGGTCCTGGATCAAGCCCCGCATCTGGCTCCCTGCTCGGCTGGGGGCCTGCTTCTCCCTCTACCTCTCCCCCTGCTTGTGTTCCCTCTCTTGCGGTCTCTGTCAAATAAATAAAATCTTAAAAAAAAAAAAAAAAAAAAGACGCAGTATATATACACACACATACACATGATGGAATATTATTCAGCCATCAAAAAGAATGCAATCTTGTCATTTGCAATGACATGGATGGAGCTAGAGTATATAATGCTAAGTGAATTAAGTCAGAGAAAGACAAATACCATATAATCTCACTCATACGTGGAATTTAAGAAAGAAAACAGATGGCATATGGGAAGGGGGTAAAGAAAAAAATGAGAGAGGGAAACAAGCCTTAAGTGACTCTTAACAACAGGGAACTGAGGGTTGATGGAGGGAGGTAGGTAAGAGATGGACTAGATGGGTGATAGGTATTAAAGAGGGCACTTGTTGTGATGAGCACTGGGTGTTGTACGTAAGTGATGAATCACTGAATTCTACTCCAGAAACTAATACTGCACTACATATAAACAAAATTTTAAAAAAAGTTAAAAAATAAAAATAATAAATCTTTAAAAAACAAACAAAACTCAATGGGACTGGGGTGCCTGGGTGGCTCAGTCATTTAGCGGCTGCCTTCAGCTCAAGTCATGATCCCAGGGTCCTGGGATCGAGCCCCGCATCAGGCTCCCTGCTCAGCGGGAAGCCTGCTTCTCCCTCTGCCACTCCCCCTGCTTGTGTTCCCTCTCTCGCTGTGTCTCTCTCTGTCAAATAAATAAATAAAATCTTAAAAAAAAAAAAACAAAAAACTCAATGGGACTACCAGGAAAATATAGCACGTTAAACGCATGTAGTTTATCACTGCTGCATCCTGGAAACCCACTGAAATGGCAATGAAGAAATTAAAAAAGGATATACTCACAAAGATAAAGAGAATATAAATCAAGATGGCAACAAAGTCAACATTTTGAAAACTGACAGATCTAAGCCCATGCTTCCCTATGCCTATCCCCCAAACATCAACCTGAAAAGCAGCGGCTCCCTTTCCCACTTAGATTTTCTGGATCCCCACCGTTAGCTGTGATTGTCTTTGCAACAGGGTCCTAATGGTTCTCTTCCAGTTTTTCCCCTTTCCTCTTTATTCCTCACTAAATAAACACTATGAGGGCGCCTGGCTGGCTCAGTTGGAAGAGCATGTGATTCTTGATCTCAGGGTTGTGAGATCGAGCCCCACATTGGGTGTAGAGATTACTAAAATAATAAACTAAAAAAAAAAGAAAAAAGAAAAAAAAATAACCATGAAGCTGGCTGATGAAAAAAATCAAATTCATTAATTAAATATGACATCATATCTGAGATTGTTTCAAAAGTCTGGATAAGGTGTGGTAGGGAATATAGATAAAACAAGACTGTCCAACCTGATAACCAATGGAGTGAGTGATGGGTACATCAGAGTTCGTTATACGGTTCTCACTATATTTGTAATGTGTTTAAAATTTTCCTTAATAAAAGGATAAAAACAATCTACACTATTCCTACCCTCCCTCTCACACAAATATGCACACACATATAGGCCATTAGTGACTGAGAAGCCATTTTGAAAAATGCTATTATATAAAATGTTTCAAATTATAATAATGCTATGACAGGATATACTGCTAGGTCTTACCCTATTGGGATGAAAGACACAGTAAAGTAGCTTTAAAGATGGAGGACCTACAGAGATACATAAATAATAAGGAACCAGGTATAGTTTATTTTTAAAATTAATTAAATTTTTTTTTAGTACTCTCTATACCCAACATGGGGCTCAAACCCCCAACCTCAAGATCAAGCATCGCATAACTCTTCCGACTGAGCCAGCCAGGCACCCTGGTTCCTTATTCTTCAAAGAATTAATTACACCACCAACTGACTCTCTAAGAACAGTCTTCCTAGGGGCACCTGTGTGGCACAGTCAGTTCAGCATCTGACTCCGTTTTGGCTCAGGTCATGATCTTGCAGTTGTGAGACTGAGCCCCGTCAGGCTCTGCACTCAGTGCGGACTCTGTTTCAGATTCTTTCTCCCTCTCCCCACCCCTCCCTTCCCCACTTGTGTTCTCGCTCTCAAAAATGAATAAATAAAATCTTAAAAAAAAAAAAAAAAAGGAACGGTCATCCTAGTCTCAGGAACATCACTCAAGAAACAAAGCGTCCAGGGTTATTTTCCATCACACACCAAGGCTTTAAAAAACAGCAGTCTGTTACACATCGACCTTTGGTACTCTAAACACCAAGGTTTTATATATATATTTTTAAAGAGTATTTATTTAAGGGGGGCAGTGAGCACATGAGCAGGGGGAGGGGCAGAAGGAGAGGGAGACAAGCAGACTCCCCGCTGAATGGGGAGCCCAATGTGGGGCTCAATCCCAGGATCCTGAGATCATGACCTGAGCTGAAATCAAGAGCAGGATGCTTAACCGACTGAGCCACCCAGGTGCCCCTAAGCACCAAGGTTTTGGTGAGAGAAATGAGAAATACTCATTTCTAATCTTTGATGCCTATACTAGTCTGATATTATATGGCCTGAAAATAGACATATTGATTTTGGCCTGAAAATAGATATATTGATATTTGCTGTACCCTAATAGAAGGTAAGGCAAAAATGCAAAAACCAATAAAGAGTAAATGAGGAACACATTTTTTCTTTTTTAAAAATTTTATTTATTTATTTGACAGAGAGACAGTGAGAGAAGGAACACAAGCAGAGGGAGTGGGAGAGGGAGAAGCAGGCTTCCCGTGGAGCAGGGAGCCTGATGTGGGGCTTGATCCCAGGACCCTGGGATCATGACCTGAGCCGAAGGCAGACGCTTAACGACTGAGCCACCCAGGCGCCCCTACTACATTAATTTATATAAATGATGAGAAATAATGAAAAGCAGAATATCAGAGGCACTGAAACAGGCATGAAAAACTCATACTGTTAACCCTATATCAATAGATACACATGCTTGAAGGAAAAATATAAGCGGGTGAGCTAATGGGGGAAGAGAAGAGGCAAGGAAAAGGACAGCAAAAAATAAATAAATAATAGTCTAAGAACTACGCCTATTAATTCTGTGTCCTGGAGCAAGTTATTGGTGTCTATTTCCATTTTCTCATTGAGAGGAAGGAGTAGTGGGGGGGAAAAAGATGAAGGAGTAGTGAAATTTCACTGAAAAGCTTTGGAAGCCCACGCACTTTGGATAGAAACCATCTCGTATAAGGTTCTTTAGATACTTGTAGATCTATCACACTTGAAGAGATGGAATTATTCTAAAAATTCAGCCCTTGAATTCTAAGAATGCCAGACTGTTACTTCTTAACATTCAAACACCATATACAATATCCACTGAAAAAATGAAGTATTTACAGGAAATCTTTTGGATTTAAGAATTCAAAAAGCATAGCTCCAATTATAATACCACGAGTTCAACTGCTTCTCATTCTCTGGTACAACTCAGCTTTAAAGCATCTGCTTAACCTACATCTTCCTTGATTAAAGGAAGATTAGAGGCCCTTCACAGACAGACAGCTAATATAAGGTATCAAAGAGAAACATTAGTAGGAATGTAGTACAATAAAAATCTCTCCTAATAGTCAAAAAGAGCAACTGGAAGGCACTAGGAGTAGATTCTCCTTTTGTCTACGATTCTTCTATCACAGATCAAGGAGCCTGAAGGATTTCCTCTTGCAGGAAGTTGCTAGAACGTGACCCACAGTACACACGGAGGTAGTCACTGTAAACACCAAACCACAGTGCTACTTACTCCGAAGGAAGAAGCTAGTAATTTGTTTAAAGCATCAAAATAGTGTAACAGTGGAAAAGATGGAAAAATGCTACTTTTACAGAGAAAAAGCTATATATTTTCTTCCTACGAATATTCTGAAAAGACAATTTGTTTGTAAAACAAAAAACATAAAAAAATCTTTTTTAAAAGCTCAAGTCTCAAGTGACTATCCCCAGGCTTTACTTTACAAAAGAAAAAACTAAATGAGTACAGACTGGAAGAGTACCTTTAATTTTAACCTGGTTCGACCTTCTTCGTCCAGCATTTCCTCATCTTCAAATTCATCTTCATAATACTGAGGGTCAAAAGGTCTACAAAATGTTTTTAAAATAAACTTACTAATCATATTTCTAAGGAATATTATTACAGCTATATAATAACATCTCTATTAATAGACACCGTTATACTAAAAATCATAATTAAAAGTTAAAAATTAAGTCATAATGGTCAAATATCTTCATGTTCAACTTTAAGGAAGTATTCAAATCTCTACACCTTCTTGAAAGTTGGTGTTAACACATACTGCTTGAAAGGTAAGGCTAAATAGGTAAGAGTAAAGAATATTTTTAGTAAGTCTTCCAAAGAACAGGCCACACATGCTCTAGCTTTCCACATCAGTTTGCCCAGAGAAAAAAAATTTAAATCTCACAACAGCTTGCATGTGACTTAGTGAATAACAGCCATCAACACTAACTGTCCCAAACCGTTAGCTTTTCTAGATCCACAATGGCAGCTACAGTGTGCATTTGCAGTTTCTCTAGCAAAGTTTGCCACTCTGGATTTCAGCTTTTTCAGGGCTGCACTAGTCAAAAACAACCAAAGGCTGGTGATTTCTGTTAATTCATAAGAAAGTATCAAACTGCTAAAAACAATTACAAGCATTAAGTCTCCTTTACCCATGGTCCATACTTTTTCCACCACATGATGCTTATTTTTTCAGAGACACATGGTGAGTTAACCATTTTGTGATTAGTCACCTTGTGTAAAATCAGAAAAATATCAACATTCCACATATTTCTATCCAACATCTAGAAACACTTTTAATTGACTCCCTTACCTGGGCTCTACACTGAGAAAGTTGGGCAGTTTAACAAAATATAAGTCGTTTCCTAAATCCGTGTTTACTTTGGGTATTTCTACTTCTATTCTGGTCTCAGGAATTGGCTCCTCCTCCTGTTGATCCTGAGGCAATCCATTTTCATCCTAGTAAAAGAGTCAATTTCAGAGCTTGAAAGAACTTTGGAAATGCTCTAGTCTAGCTCAACCTCCACACTTTAATGACTTAGGTAGACAAGAAGCATACTGAGACTTCGGAGCTAAAGCAGCCCTCAGTCTCTACACTACCCACCCAAGCTGCCCACCAAAAACCAAAAGATGTCTTTTGTGATAATCTGTTTTCCATATATTCACCAACAAAAGTCACTCTATCAATTAAAATCAGAGAAGATTTTCCACACAGCACACTTCTTGGCATGAACAAGAAAAACCCTAAATATCAGTGGTTCTCAAATCACAAATCCTTGTAGTCTTGTCTCTTCAGGTGTGTCACCAACCTCTTGCTGGGCTGTTATTTCTTTTTCTTTGTTTTTACAACCAGTTTCTCCCAGTGGTAACATTTTTACAAACTATATAGTACAATATCACAACCAGGAGACTGACCCTAATACAATGAGATACAAAACACTTCCATCACCACAAAGATTCCTATCACCTTTTCCTATAGCTACATCCACTTCGTTCTTACCCTCATCCCTCCTTAATCTCAGGCAACCATTGATCTCTTCTCCATTGCTGTAATTTTGTCATTTCAAGAATACTATGCCAGGGGAATCATACAGCATGTAACCTTTTCGGACTGGCTTTTTCTCACTCTGCATACCCTGAAATTCCATCCAAGCTCTTGTGTATATCAATACGTCAATCTTTTTCATTGCTGACTAGTATTCCATGGTATGGATGTACCAGGGCGGCTACTTCTACTCCCCCTTATAAACAAGATTTCCCTACCTAAGAAAGCCATCTGTTTCTTGTATTTTCATACTGCAAATCAGTTGGCAACTTCCTCTTCTTGGCCTAACAGCAACCTGAAATCTCTGAAACGTCTACTTAGCCTTCAGTAAGGGCCCAGTTCACACTGGCAATTTTACTTACAACAGGCTGCCCTGGAGTAGGTGGTTTATCTTCTCCATCACTCCCTGACGATATATCATCTGCACCTCCAAACAGATCCATGGTTCCACTGTTATCTTTAATATTGAGGGAAAAGTCACAGTATTAGTATCTATAACAAAGGTTCTTCAAAGCTATCACTTCCACATATTCCCAAGGTTTCTGGACCAGGCACCAGGAAACCACCCAAGCACAACTCTGTACCTGGGTCTCAAAGATAGGACCAGAGAGCCTGTGGAGAGGGAAGGGGCAAATTCAGTGAAAAGCAAAACTTCACAGAAGACGTCTTTTTCCCTTCATTTATTGCAACCTTGTTCTTCCATTTTCCTTTACTTTCCGGGAGCCCAAATGTCCTCCTACAGTCTAGATACTCACATTTGGGGCTTAAGCACTCAATACATGCCTATTCTCTACATACTCCCTCAAGTTTTAAAACTGCAGACCCTGGCCTACCACCTGAGGCAGAACTTCACCTAGGTTTGACAAAACAACAATAATTTGTAATAAACCAATAAACCAAGGTAGGGTAGAAGAGGGGGTAAAAAGAAAGATAGGAAGGTGGTCAGAAAGTAGACTGCTTGCAACCAGGACTATAGAAAAGTTACAATTATTGGCAATGACACAGTCTAGGATAAAACTAGGAGAGTGAGCTATTGAGACAAGGGGGAGGACAGATCACTGAAAAAGAAGAGACAAGCTATTAGAATGGCCCAAATCCAGAATACCGACAACACCAAATGCTAGCAAAAATGTGGAGCAACAGGAACTCTCAATCACTGCTCATAGGAATGCAAAATGTTATGGGCACTTTAGAAGACAGCCTGGCAGTTTCTTACAAAACTAAACAAACTCTTACCATATGCTCCAACAATCATGCTCCTTGGTATTTACCCAAAAGAGTTGTAAGCTTATGTCCACACTAAAACCTACACACAGATGTTTATAGCAGCTTTATTTATAACTGCCAAAACTGGGAAGCAACCAAGATGTCCTACAGTAGATGAATGGATAAACTGGTACATCCAGACAATGGAATATTGTTATTCAGTGCTAAAAAGAAGTGATCAAGCCAGGAAAAGACATGGAGAAAATATATATTTCTAAGTAAAAGAAGCCTATCTGAAAAGGCTACATTCTGTATGATTCCAACTATAGGACATTCTGGAAAAGGCAAAATTAGAGAGACAGTAAAAAGATCATTAGTTGCCAGAGGTTAGGGGGAGGGAGAGATGAACAGGTAGAACACAGAGGGTTTTTAGGGCAGTGAAACTACTCCATATGATACCAGATATGATACCATAATGATGGATATATGTGATTACACATGTGCCCAAACACACAGAATGTACAACACCACAGTGAACCAGAGTGAAGGGTAATATAAACTATGGGCCTTGGATGATATATGATGTATCAACATAGGTTCACTAACTGTAACAAATGTACCACTCTGGTGGGGAATGCTGTTGATGAGGGAGATTATGCATGTGTGGAGGCAGGAGGTATATGGGAAATCTCTGTATCTTCCCCCAATTTCACAGTGAACCTTAAACTGCTTTAAAAAAATAGTAATAATAAAGCCATAACAATTAAAAAAAAAAAAAAAAGGCGGCAAGGAAGGCCAGGGTATTGAAAGTTCATCTATATGGTAAAATCAAAATGAAAACCCCACCCACAAACACTCTCCTGCCTCCCTCCTTCTTTTAAAGATTTTTATTTACTTGCCAGAGAGAGAGAGAAAGAGTGCACAAAAGCAGGGGGAGAGGCAGGTACAGGGAGAAGCAGGCTCCCCGCTGAGCAGGGAGCCCGATGTGGGACTTGATCCCAGGACCCTGGGATCATGACCTAAGCCAAAAACAGACGCTTAACCAACTGAGCCACCCAGATGTCCCTCCCCCCACCTTTTTTTTAAGACTCATTTGAGAGAGAGGGCACACGGGCATGGGGGAGACAGAGAGGGAGAATCTCAAGCAGACTCTCTGCTGAGCGTGGAGCCCCGACAAGGTCTCAATCTCAGGACCCTGAGATCATGAGCCAAAATCAAGAGTCAGACACTTAACCGACTGAGCCACTCAGGCACCCCTCATGTCCCTTCTTGATTCATTTTCTTCCTAGTTCTTATCACCATCTGACATACTATATATTTAACTTACTTCTTATGTTGTTGTCAACAACCTACCCTGACCCCAACCTATCCTGACCCCATCAGCATTTGAGTTCTACAGGGAAAAGGTCTTTATCTGTTTTGATCAATGCTACATTCCCAATGCCCAGAAGAGTACTACTACACAGTAGATTCTCAATAAATAACTGAATAAAATGAAAGAATGAATATATCTAATTCTCAACCCTCTAGGACGATTAGCATCATCTCCCTTTTATACATCAGAAAACTAACTCTCTGACAAATAAATAAAACCTTTAAAAAAAGAAAAAAAGAAAGATGCCCAGGTGGCTCAGTCGGTTAAGTGTCTGCCTTCGGCTCGGGTCATGATCCCAGGGTCCTGGGATTGAGCCCCGCAACAGGCTCCCTGCTCAGCAGGAAGCCTGCTTCTCCCTCTCTCTCTGCCTGCTGCTCCCCCTGATTGTGCTCTCTCTCTCTTTCTGACAATAAATAAATAAAATTTAAAAAAAAATAAAAGAAAGAAAGAAAATTGAAGTGTAGTAAGTAATTAATTTGACCAAACTCATACAGCTAGAAAGTGGAGCCATGAAAATTCTAAGTGAGATCATCTGATTCCGAAGTCCGGGCACATAATTGCTAGCTGTCTTTAAGTGAATCCAGAGCTTGCTCTTCTGCCAGCCCTCTCCTTTTCCTTCTAGCTGACCCTCTAATTACTTTAGTTGTAGTGTTACTTATGATAATTTATATAAGCTATTTAACATTGTCTAATTACCATTCAGTACAATGATGGTTGTGCATAATCAAACTATCAAAACTGTATTTGTAGAAACGTTTACACTAACATCTTTATTGTATAGCAATCTGCCATTTGAAAGAGTCATACATAGAGATGTATAGGTAGATTTTTTATCCTTACAACAAACCTACTTTACCTAACCCTGGGTTTTTATGACAAATTCTTCATCTAACCCACAGCTTGAAGAATCAAGTTCTTTATGTGTTATTAACCTGTTAAGGACTTAAGAACAAGTTGTCCTGAAACTATCAGTATTCAAACTAAAGAATGGAGGTTACCACCTCAACCAGAGCCTCAGCCTCCTAGCAACACATTCATCTAACTATAAATGAAGCAGGAAAAAAAAAAAAGAGGGGCTCTTGGCTGGCTCTCTTGGTAGAGCAGGAAACTCTTGATCTCAGGGTCATGAGTTCAAGCCCCGCACTGGGCAAAGAGCTTACATTTAAAAAAAAAAAAAGAAGTAGGCTCTTCTTCAACTGATTAAGCACAAACAGTTTTCAATATCCATACAACCTCCCCGTGTACACTAAGTGTATGCACACTCCTCTGTGGGTCTTGCAGTCTGGGGTAAATGCCCAGAGTTGGCAGTGCGCTACAGTTAAATGCAGAAAGAGAGACAGAAATATATACATATGTATGTAAAAGAAGTAACTGGAATACCTTTTGGTACCTCAGTGTCACTATCTGCTTCTGAGTCAGAGGCAATTGCATTCTTGCGTTTCATTCGTAAAACTTCATCTTCACTATCACTGCCTCTTGCAGATTCTGTAAGAGTAGAATTAGAGGTTCTTCATAATCACAGTCATTTCTTAGCTTTGAATTATGTGCTTTAAAAGCAACCCTAGGGATAAACAAACTGTGGTATAGCCATGCAATGGAAAATTACTCAGTAACAAATACGAAGGAACTATGGATACATGTAACAATTTGGAAGAATCTCAAATGCATAATGCTAAGTGAAACAAGTCTAAATGAAAGAAAAAAGGCTACATACTATATGATTTCATTTTTCTGATGACATTCTCAAAAGAAACAAAACTACTGTGATAAAACAGATCAGGAGATGTCAGGGGATGGGGTGGAAAAAGGATGTGACTACAAAAGGGACAGAATGAGGGAGTTTTTTAGAGTGACAGAACTATTCTGTGGTGGTGATTACACAAACATAGGCATTAACATTAATAGAACCGTACATACACATACAGACTGTAGTTAATTTAAAACTAAAACTCATTAAAGGAACATTGGTTTCTATAAGCAGAAAAATTTGATAGAATGAGAAAAGTAGTACTAAACTTATGACCAAATTTATAGGACTCATTACAAAAAAAAAGAAAAAAGAGGTAAAAATATTGCAATGGAAGAGACAAATACAGTTTACCCTTGAACAACATGGGGAGTAGGCGCACAGACCCCCCACCAAACACCCAGAGTCAAAAATCCATGTTTGACTCCCCCAAAACAACTACTTATACCCTACTATTGACTGGAAGCCTTCCCGATAACATAAATAATAGATATTTTATATCTGTATTACACATTGTATTCTTACAATAAAGTAAGCTAGAAAAAAAGAAAATATTAAGGAAATCATAAAAGTACATTTACAGTAATGTACTGCATTTAATGAAAAAAATCCACATATAAGTGGACCCACACAGTTCAAACCCATGTTGTTCAAGGGTCAATTGTATAAACATATCTCTGGATGGTACAATTGTTTATCTAATTGTAAACTTTAAGAAAATCACTGTCCATCTAGGTAAGAGTTAAGCAGAATGCCCAGCTATAAGATTCCCTACCATAACCCTAGTCTTATGTTACTCTGCTAGTATTGGGAAGTAATGCATGAGCCTTAATGATTCTGCTACCAGTAAAAATAACTCTACCCAGAACCAGTTATTGAATACTTATTGTAGCCCAGTAGTCTAGATAGATCTATATCCATCTCTCCAAATTTTCTGGCCTCCTCTCCTAAATAATGCCAAAATGTGGTCTTGAAAGCTATCCTGTGAGGTAAGTATTACAGGGTTAAAGACTTCCTCCCCCATATATAAGCTAAGATAGGATCAATATGTAATTATAATCAGTCACCTATGGAAATGAAACAATCCAAGAATTACTTGAAGAAGAATTCTAACCTAATCAAGATTACTTCTACAATACAAAGAAATAAGACCTCTAAATTTCTTTAATATTCTATATGAAGAATGTGTTAACTTGAGAATAGTGTAAATGGACATTATAAAAAGGGTACAAGAAGCCAAAGTTTGGCTACGTGTTTCCTGTAGTCTCTAAGGAATGAATATTCTGACCCAAGCACATCTCTCTAGGAGGATGCATGTATCAAGCTACATAGCACACTGAGGTCAGCAAGCCATGTTTTCATTTTCTGGATGTTATACTTCCCAGGCAACCTCCTGATACTATCATTTGGCATCCAATGTCAATTTTCCCCAAAGGCAAGAGAGAAATAACTGATCCTCCTGAAACAAATAATTCTGCAATTTGATTTTTATAAATTAGTTTGTTATGCATTTGATTAGTCTGAGTGAACTCCTTGGAGCCTAATTACCTCTGGATGATCAAATTTTGGATCTCAAAAAACTGAGCTGAAACATGGTATTTACACCTCAGTACAGCTACCCTATGGAGACGTTTCATAGGCATTGGTTTTTTTCCCCAAGCAAATCTATTCTCACCTGAGGCATGCTTCTCAGTTATCCACCAAAATGGAACCAACTCTATTCATTATCTAGCTACTCAAGCACCATATATCTTTCTCTTAGGCTGTCCTCTTTTTTTTCTTCTTGACCTATCAATTAACAAATGAAGGGGGTAGAAATAATAAATGCATTACAAAAAATTTTTTAAAGCAAAATGTACACTTAGAAAAGACTGAAATGGAGGGATAGAAGAGAAAAACAGGGCACTAAAGGTGGGAAGGCAGAAAGAATAAATGGGCCACTGCTGCATCTGGGTGCTTCTACTAAACCATTCTGGCTCTCCTAAATGCATTACCTGATTTATGATCCTGCTCCTCTTCATCATCTGAATGCCTGTGTTCTTCATCTGAGGCCTGTGGCCTTTCATCATCAGAATTTTGCATTTTCTCCTCATCAGACATCTGTGGCCGTTCTTCATCATCAGAATTTTGTTTCTCATCATCATTATCAGAAGCTGCGGGCCGTTCATCCTCAGAATTAGCCTTCTCCTCCTCAGACAGTTGTCTCTCATCATCTGAAAGCTGAGGCCTGTCCTCATCATCTGTGTTCTGCATCTTCTCATCATCATCAGAATTCTGCAGCTTATCTTCATCAGATCCTTGTGCCCTCTCCTCATCATCTGAATTTTGCATCTTTTCATCATCTGACTGGTCACTTTTATCTTCTCTGTCCCATTTTTCATCATCTGAATGTGCTTTTTCAGAACCTTCTGCTTCTGAGTGATGGCTCCCTCCATCTGACCTATGACCTTCATCTTCATCATCATTATGGGCTTCTGATCCACTATGCTGATCTACATCTGAGGGGTCATTGTCTTCACGGTCAGAATGCTCAGAAGCTTCTGATCTATTGTCTGATCTTTCAGACTGATTATCACTCCCACTGTGATGTGAAGCTCCCTCATCCTCACTGTCATCTCCAAACAGTTCCTTATTACTTGGCTTTCCTGAATCACCCCTTTCATCTTGATCGCTTTCACTTCCAGAGGCATTACTGCCAGAGGCAACATTCTCTTGATCAGAATCCGAGTCTGATCCAGAATCAGAATCTATGAGATCACAAACACAGGGTGATGTCAGTGAAAAAGGCAGAGTAAAGAACACCAAAAGTCAATCTCAACATAAAATGAACTTAAAAACATGTAAAAACTGTCAGAATCAATTTTCTCTCTACTCAGGAAACTAACCAAAAGTTGCAGCAACTGGGGGAATGCTTAACAAGAAAAACCAGCTGAATCTCAGTAAAACTTCAAGGTGTTTTAACTTACCCCATTCCTCCACCTCAACCCCCAGCTCCATAATGCCTTAAAGACAACCCACATTTCTGGTACATGAACCACTACTAGAAGGAGGCACCTCATTCACAAAGAACCATGGTTGTTAATTTTGATCTGCTTGGTGGATCACTGAAGGACTGGCTCAAAGGGCTGACTTAAGCTCACTTAGAACTTTCTCAGGGCTGAGGCAATTACCTTGGAATGTTTGTCAAAAACATTTATAGGTGAATGTATTAGTTGCCTCTGCCTGGGACAATGGATAGTAGTTGGGGCAAGTAATAAACTAAAAAGCTTGGGAGGAAAGGCTGGAGAATTACATAATATGGGGAGTAAAGGCTTTTAAAAGCTCTCACATATTACTAGAGATCTGGAAGGCCACACACTTGCCCGGGGCTGTGCACATGCTCAGGAAAGAATTGAGAGGGCACTAAGCTCTCACTTCTGGCTGACCTTCAGGCTCTGCACAAGCAAGAAATGAAGGCAAAAACAGGTTGTAAACTGCCTCTCTGCAAAGACTGGGAAGTTTTTTGTTTTGTCTTTTTTTTTTTTTTATTGTTTTTGATTCTAGGCATTTAAGGAAATCTCTGTCCAATCACAAGTTGACCACTAAGTTAATAGGACAGATTTTAGTGGCCACACACAACAAAGATCGTGGACTTTACTGAATTAATTTAAAAGAATCACTAAACAAGAACTACTATAACAAACAGCAACAACAAATCCTGAGGAGGGGAGAATGTGATTTCCTGAGTTGCCACATTATAATACTCAAAATGGCCAGTTATTAACAAAAAAGGAGGGGCGCCTGGGTGGCTCAGTCGTTAAGCATCTACCTTCGGCTCGGGTCATGATCGCAGGGTCCTGGGATCGAGCCCTACATCGGGCTCCCTGCTGGGCGGGAAGCCTGCTTCTCCTCTCCCTCTCCCCCTGCTTGTGTTCCCTCTCTCGCTGTGTCTCTCTCTGTCAAATAAATAAATCAAATCTTTTTTTAAAAAAAAGTATAAAGAAATGTAAAGAAACAAGGAAGTATGGCCCATACGTATGAAAAAAAGGCTAGAAATTGTCCCTGAAGAAGCCCAGACAATGAAAATGTTTTACCAGATAAAGAATATCAATAAAAAGATAGATATTTAAAAAAAAAAAAAAAAAAAAGATTATTTTAAAAGAGCCAAATAGAAATTCTGGAGTTGAAAAATACAATAAATGAAGTGAAAATTTCACTAAAGGAGCTAAACAGCAGATGTAAGCAGGGAGAAGAATCAGCAAACTTTAAAACAGGTCAATTAAGATCAAAAGAGGAACAGAAGAGAAAAAAATTAAGAAAAATGAATAAAATCTAAAAGATTTGTGGGATACCATCAAGTGTACCAACATATACATAATGGGAGTCCCAGAAGAACAGGGGCAGAAAGATTATTTGAAGAAATAATGGCCAGATACATCCCAAATGTGATGAAAGACATTCAAGAAACTCAGTGAATGTCAAATAGGATAAAGTTAAAGAGATCCACACCCATATACTTCATTATCAAACTGTTACACACACACACACACAATGCTGAAAGCATCAAAAGAAGCAACTTGTCCCATACAAGGAATCCTGGATAACAATGATTTCTCATCAGAAACCATGACATATTCAAAGTGCTGAAAGAAAGACTGTCAACCAAGAATTCTATTCCCAGCAAAACTATACTTCAGAATGAAAGTGCTATGAGTGACATAAGAAGAAATAGATAAATTGGACTTCTTCAAAAAGAAAACCTTCTATTCAACAAAAGACATCATCGAGAAACTGAAAAAACAATCAAAAGAATGGGGGGAAATATTTGCAAACCATGTATCTGCTAACTGTCTAGTATCCAGAATATATAAAGAATATTTACAACTCAACAACAAAAAGGCAACGCAATTAAAAAATGGACAGAAGACTTGAAATGACATTTCTCCAAAGTAATATATACAAATGGCCAATGAGCACATGAGAAGTTGCTCCACATCATTAGCCATTAGGAAATGCAAATTGAAACCACAATGAGATACCACTTGACACCAAGAGGGATGGCTACATTAAAAAAAGAAAAAATGTGGAGGTGCCTGGGTGGCCCAGTCGGTTTAGGGTCCAACCCTTGATCTCAACTCAGGTCTTGATCTCAGGGTGGTGAGTTCAAACCCTGTGTCGGGCTCCATGCTGGGCATGGAGGCTACTTAAAAAGAAAAAAAAAAGTAAACTCAGTGTTGCTGAGGATGTGAAAAACATGAAACTCTCAAACATTGCTGGTAGTAACGTAAAATGGTCCAGCTGCTGTGGAAAATGGTTTACTTACTTGTTCCTCAAAAAGTTAAACAAAGAATTACCATAGGACTCAGCAACTCCACCCCTATGTATATACTCAAGAGAACTGAAAACAGGCACTCAAATATTTGTACACAAATGTTCATAGCAGCACTATTCAGTCAAAAGATGGAAACATTGTAAATATCACAGAATTGCTCACTTTAAAATGGTAATTTTATGTTATATGAATTTCACCTCAATAAAAACAAATTTGCAAAATTAAGACATTCCCAGATAAACAAAAACAGTTGGTTGCTAGTAGGCCTGCCTCCTAAAGGAAACCCTCCTAGCTGAAATAAAAGGACAGTAATTTGAATCCACATGAGGAAATAAACAACAACAGTAAAGGTAACTAAAAAGGTAATTATAAAAGTCAACATCAATGTATTTCTGGTAACTCCTTTTTTAATTAGGTTTAAAACATAGTAACATAAAACAATTATAAAACCACATTACTGGGAAGACAATGTATAAAGATGTAATCTGTGACAATAACATAAGGGCAAGAGAGAATGAGCTATGTAGAAAAAAATGTTTCTGTATACTACTAAACTTAAGTAGGTATTAATTAAAAATAGATTATTATAAATTAAGATGTTATCACCAAAGTAACTAAGAAAACTAAAAACTATACAAAAAAAAATAAATAAACAGGAAGGAAATCAACAGGACCCTAAAAGACAGTCTTAAAAGATGAAATCATATAGGAACTGAGGAACAAAAAAAGATATGACACATAGAAAATAGCAAAACGGGGGCACCTGAGTGGCTCAGTCAGTTAAGCGTCTGCCTTTGGCTCGGGTCATGATCCCAGAGTCCTGGGATCCAGCCCCACATCGGGCTCCCTGCTCTGCAGGAAGTCTGTTTCTCCCTCTCCCTCTGCCCGCTTGTGCTCTCTCAAAAAAGTAAAGAAAATCTTAAGAAAAACATAGCAAAATGGCATAAGTCCTTATCAGTAATCATTTTAAATGGGAATGGATTAACTTCAATGAGAAGGCAGAAATTGGCAGAATTTTAAAAATGATCCATCTATGCTTTCTACAAGGGTTTCACTTTAGAACCACATACCCAAATTGGTTGAAAGTGAAAAGATGAAAAAAGATATTTCATGTAAATAATAACCAAAAGAGAGCTATAGTAGTCATACTAATATTAGACAAAATCTTTTTTTTTTTTAAAGATTTTATTTATTTATTTGACAGAGAGAGAGACAGTGAGAGAGGGAACACAAGCAGGGGGAGCGGGAGAGGGAGAAGCAGGGGGAGCGGGAGAGGGAGAAGCATGCCTCCCGCTGAGCAGGGAGCCCGATGCAGGGCTCGATCCCAGGACCCCAGGATCATGACCTGAGCTGAAGGCAGACACCCAACCGACTGAGCCACCCAGGTACCCCAAAATAAATCTTTTTTTAAAGATTTTTTATGCATTCATGTGAGACAGAGAGAAAGAGCAGGGGAGAGAGACAGAGGGAAAGGGAGAAGACGACTCCCCGCTGATATGGGAGCCCAACGTGGGGCTCAATCCCAGGACCCGGAGATCATGACCTGAGCCAAAGGCACATGCTTAATCATCTGAGGCACCCAAGCACCCCTGGACAAAATAAATCTTCAGACAAAATTGTTATAAAATAAAAAAGGGCATTATGAAATCAAAAATGTGTCCATCTGACATGAAGATATAACAGTTATATAGGCACCAACAGAAAAAGTGCTCAACATCGCTCGGCATCAGGGAAATACAAATCAAAACCTCAATGAGATACCACCTCACACCAGTCAGAATGGCTAAAATTAACAGGTCAGGAAACGACGGATGTTGGCGGGGATGCAGAGAAAGGGGAACCCTCCTACACTGTTGGTGGGAATGCAAGCTGGTGCAGCCACTCTGGAGGTTCCTCAAAAAGTTGAAAATAGAGCTACCCTACGACCCAGCAACTGCGCTGTTTACCCCAAAGATACAAATGTAGTGATCTGAAGGGGCACGTGCACCCCAATGTTTATAGCAGCAATGTCCACAATAGCCAAACTACAGAGAAAGCCTAGATGTCCATCAGCAGATGAATGGATAAAGAAGATGTGGTGTATATATACAATGGAATATTATGCAGCCATCAAAAAAAAAAAAGAAATCTTGCCATTTGCAATGACGTGGATGGAATTAGAGGGTATTATGCTAAGTGAAATAATTCAATCAGAGAAAGACACGTATCATATGATCTCACTGATATGAGGAATTTGAGAAACAAGACAGAGGATCATAGAGGAAAGGAGGGAAAAATGAAACAAGACAAAACCAGAGAGGGAGACAAAGCATAAGAGACTCTTAATCTCAGAGGTACAGATCTGAGATTCAACAGTCTTGCACAATTCACAGCGCTTACCAGAACACATACCCTCCCCAGTGTCCATCACCCAGTCACCCCATCCCTCCCCCCCCACCCCCCACTGCAATATATGTTAAGAAAGAAAAAAAGAAGAAGAATGTAGCAGGAGGGGAAGAATGAAGGGGGGGAAATCGGAGGGGGAGAAGAACCATGAGAGACGATGGACTCTGAAAAACAAACTGAGGGTTCTAGAGGGGAGGGGGTTGGGAGGATGGGTTAGCCTGGTGATGGGTATTGAGGAGGGCACGTTCTGCATGGAGCACTGGGTGTTATGCACAAACAATGAATCATGGAACACTATATCTAAAACTAATGATGTAATGTATGGGGATTAACATAACAATAAAAAAATTTAAAAAAAAAAGAGACTCTTAATCTCAGGAAACAAACTGAGGGTTGCTGGAGGGGAGGTGGGTGGGAGGGATGGGGTGGCTGGGTATGGACACTGGGGAGGATAAGTACTATGGTGAGCACTGTGAATTGTGTAAGACTGATGAATCACAGACCTGTACCCCTGAAACAAATACATATGTTAATTTAAAAAATTTAAAAAAAACCACACACATATAGGCACCTAAAAACAAAAACTGACAGAACAAAGGGAAAATAGTCCAAAAATAATAGTTGGAAACTTCAATACCCCACTTACAGTAAGAGCCAGAACTAGACAGAAGATCAATGAGGAAACAGAGGACTTAAACACTATTAAGCAACCAGACATATAGATAACAATAGAATACTCCACCACCACCAGAGCATACATTCTTCCCCCGAAGTGCACATCAAACATTCTCCAGGATAGACCATATGTTAGGACCCAAAACAAATCTTAATAAATTTAAGAAAGTTGAAAACACATGAAGTATCTTTTCTGACCACAATGGAATGAAACTGAATTCAGTACCAAAGGAAAACTGGAAAATGAATATATGGAAATTAAACAATGCACTCAAACAATCAAGGGCTCAAAGAAGAAATCACAAGGGAAATTAAAAATATTTTCAGATAATGAAAATATAGGACACCAAAAGGTAAGGGATGTAGAGAAAGCAGCGCTGAAAGGGAAATCTATAGCTGTAAACACCTACATTAAAAAAGAAAAGGGGAGCCTGGCCAGCTTAGTCGGTAGAGCATGGAACTCTTGATCTCGGAGTCATAAGTTCAAGCCCCACGTTGGGCATAGAGCTTAAAAAGAAAAGAAAAGAAAACTTTCAGACTGATAACCTAACCTTTCACTTTAAGGAACTAGATAAAGAAAACTAAACCCAAAGCAAGCAGAAGGAAAAATAAAGATTAGAGCAGAAATAAATGAAATTGAGAAGAGAAAAATAAAAGAATCAATGAAACAAAAAGTTTGTGCTTTGAAATACTAACACAACTGACAAACCTTTAGCCAAACAGACCAAGAAAAAGATGACTCAAATTACTGATAGTGGGAACATTAACACCAACCCTACAGAAATAAGGATTAAAAGAGAATACTATAAACAATTCTATGCCAGCATATTAGATGATTTAGATGAAATGGATTAATTCCTAGAAACAGAGTACCAAAACTGATTCAAGACAAAATAAAAAATCTGCGAAGACCTGTAACAAGTAGGGTTTGAATCAGTAATCAAAAAATTTCCAACATGGGGCACCTGGCTGGCTCAACTGGTAGAGCATGTGACGTGACTCCTGATTTTAGGGTCCTGAGTTCAGGCCCCATGTTGGGTGTGGAGCCTACTCAAAAAAAAAAAAAAAAAAAAAAAAAGAGGGGCGCCTGGGTGGCTCAATCCTTGGGTGTCTGCCTTCAGCTCGGGTCATGATCCCGGGGTTCTGGGATCGAGCCCCGCATCGGGTTCCCTGCTCCACGGGAAGCCTGCTTCTCCCTCTCCCACTCCCCCTGCTTGTGTTCCCTCTCTTGCCGTGTCTCTCTCTGTCAAATAAATAAAATCTTTAAAAAAAGAAAAAATCCAACAAAGAAATGCCCGGGACCAGATGGTTTCACTGGTGAATCCTATCAAATGTTTAAAGAATTAATGCCTATCCTCAAAGTCTCCCAAAAACTTGAAGCAAAAGGAACACTTAACTTATTCTTTGAGACCAGCATTACCCTGATACCAAAGTCAGGCAGGATGTCACACAAAAAGAAAACTACAGACCAATACCTCTTATGAATACAAATGCTAAAATACTAAACAAAATACTAGGAAACTGAACCCAGCAGCACATTAAAAGGATATACACCATGACCAAGTGGGAGTTATCCTAGGAATACAATGGTGGTTCAACATTAATATGACCATACTAACAGAATAAAGGAAAGTGAGCATCTTAATTGATGCAGAAAAGGCATTTGACAAAATCCAACACCCTTTCATGATAAAACTACTCAACAGACTAGGAACAGAAGGGAATTTCCTCAACCTGATAAAAGGCATCTACAAAAACCCACAGCTAACATATGTAATTGTGATAGCACGGATGCTTTCTCCCTAAGATCAGGAACAAGACTAGGATGTCCATTCTCACCACTTCTATTCAACATTGTACACAAAGTTGTAGCTGGGGCAATTAGGCAAGAAAAAGAAATAAAACTACCCAAATTAGAAAGGAAAAGGTAAAATGATCTCTATTTGTAGATGACATGATCTTATATGCAGAAAATCCTAAAGAATGCACACACACAAAAAACAATTACAGCTAATACAGTCAGCAAGGTTGCAAGGTACAAGACTGATGAACAAAAATCAGTTGTATTTCTATACATTAGCAATGAACAATCCAAATATGAAATTAGGGTAACAAATTTGCCTGCAATAGTATCCAAAAGAATAAAATACTTAGGAATAAATTTAACTCAGGAGGTGCAAGACTTAAACAATTAAAGCTACAAAACATTGTTGAAAGAAATTAAAGACACCTGGCACAATTGCACATAGAAACACGCTGGGCCTAGGTAGAGATTCTACCTATTGTTATGGCAAGAAATTTGTCAGGTGTAGTTATTTTCCACAACTCTCTTAGTTATTATCTCTGTCATTGAATAATGAAATATGCTAGGCCTAACCGGAATTACCCTGTCACATCCATACTACCTTCAAGACCAATAGCAACCTTCGAGGACAGATTTGGAAGTAAATCCTATCATATCCTATTACCTAATGATAACATGGAAGAAAGCAGCAACAGACTCACAAGAAAGTAAAACATGAAGCCCAGAGAAGCAACCGCCTCCATACGTCACTACCCATACACTGAGTTTGCAATAGGAAAGCAATGCAGGGTACACTTACTAAACTACTGCTTCTACCCATCCAACTATTTATCAAATATGTATTAAACATCCGTCTAAGCTGGTGGGGCAAGAGGAGACAATCTTTTCATCATTCTATCCCCAACACCTAGCAAAGTAACTGGAACATAATATGGGGATCAATAAGTATTTATTGAATGAACAATTTCATGATAGTGAGTCATGGGAGAGTTCACATGGAACTGTGCCTTGAAAGGCAAAAGGGAGACAAAAATGAGGGGAAAATGAAAACCTTAACAAAGATAATGGAACAAGAGTATACAGGACTCTATACTTCCAGACTCATCCTGACTAGAACCTCCTGGACGCGCATCTCCATAGAGCCCTCACTTTACATTTCCACCTAATGCTCCCTTCACTACACTCTTTAAAAACAAAACAAAACAAACAAAAAAACAATAAATTGGAGTTAGAGGAAAAAAGAGCAACCTCAATAACGTACTTTGCTAAGGAAAAAAGATAGGTTACTTTGAGCCTGGAGGGTTGCAAGAATTCTGAACTTGGTCTTGGGGCGCTTTCTCACTTCAAATAACTCTCATTCATATCTCAAACTCAAACTATCTACAGTCCTTGTGCCAGGAATATTTCCATGCACCAATTATCATTCATTTCATCAACAAATCCTTTATCTCTCCTCTCCAAACACTGATCCCATACGCTCTCCAGTCTAATACCATAGACTTAAGAAATTCCAGTTTCTGCACAGGCTCTCAGAAGACACATTGTCTCCGGTGCGTAACGCCTATGTACAGTCCTATCGCGGTATCCTGCCAGTCTTCCTCACCCAGACATTTCAAACTCCGCATCACGCTACACTCTGGTTTCAATCAAGTGGCTTTTCCCAACCCCTCTGTAAATTCATCCATCCCAGCCCCATATTCCCGAGCACCTAATGTCCATTCATTCACAAACAGCTCTTACTTGCGCTAGCCTCTGCAAGACAGGACAGAGCTGGACTCCAAGGTTCCTACGCGGGCTGCGCAGGCTCGCCCGCGCCGCCACCCCTGCCCCGCGCCCCCCTCCTCCCCACACGCTCCCAGGCACCGCATGCTCCACGGACACCAAGAACCCCGAGGCTCACACTGTCTGTCCCTCCATTCCCGCCAGCCCTGGGAGGCTGGTACCGCCGGGAGTGCAGGGGGCGCTGAGGAAGGAGTGGAGGAAGCGGCACCACTGGTCCGCAGTGCCTGAGGGTTCGCAGACCCGGAACTGGACCGCCGTCGGGCTCCCGCCGCAGAAGCCCCTACACGCACCCCCTCCCCTGAAGCCCAACCGATCCCACCTTTACGCTCAGCATCGCTGTCGGCGTCGCTCCCGAAGAGGTCCTCCATATCCGCCATTGCCCCGCACGTCTGCCGCTGCCTCGGCTGGGGGCGGCTCCGCGACTGCTTTTACGGCACGGAACCAACGAAACGCGACAGTGTCGCAAAGATTCGCTAAAAGCTTCCTTTCCTTCTGTGACCTGTTTTCCCCTGCAATTGAAACCTATACTTGTGCACTGTTATACGTCTACACAGGGGACAAATCCTGCCCTTTCCGTCGATATCTGTTTCTGTTTGCAAGGACTCTCGCCGAGGGTGGGGCGTCCCCCGTCTGGGTGTCCGCGGAGTGGGTGGTGCTTGAGGCTCTCGGCTGAAGGGCCTCAGACCGAGTCAAACCTGCCACGAGTCAGGCCTGAAGTCCTTTGTTTCATATTGACCAGCTGTTCTCAAATGGTTGAGAGCTCCAAAGCGCTTCTCGTGTAGGTTATATCTATTGCTATTTACCGTGTTAGTAATTAAAGCAATTAATTATATTCATATATTAAATTTAAATTCAAAGTGTTCAAATAACAAACATTAACATGAATAGCATTTTATTTTATTTTATTTTTTTTTTAAATATTTTATTTATTTATTTGAGACAGAGAGAATGAGAGAGACAGAGCACATGAGAGGGGGGAGGGTCAGAGGGAGAAGCAGGCTCCCTGCCGAGCAGGGAGCCCGATGCGGGACTCGATCCAGGGACTCCAGGATCATGACCTGAGCCGAAGGCAGTCGCTTAACCAACTGAGCCACCCAGGCGCCCCGTGAATAGCATTTTAAAATTTTAAATGACTATATTGTTTCCCAAACCAAAAAATAAGAAGAGTGGAATCGTTTTATATCTTTACTGCCTGATTCTAAAGAAGACCGCTCCATTCTCATAGCTGCTTCTACATTAAATCTGCTGAGAAAGGTTTTGGTTGAAGCATTTGGATGAAGAAAATCTGGCCTCATACAGATATGTACGTAATTGAGGAGAGGGAGGATCTCTCAGACTCCTTGAAAGGGTCTTCCTCGGACCGCTTTTTGACAACTGCAACTTTAGAGCAGTGTATCTCAAACAAATTTTCCATCTTAACCCAGTACACACTTAATGTATAAAATGAAATAAGTATTTCACAAAACAGTACTTCCTTTACCGCTAAAATACAGTCTGAGATTTACTATTCTCTTTTATTCTATTTCAGCTTTTGTTTTGGTTCTAATGCCCGCAAGCGGTACGCCCACTAAATGCTCTCATGTTTTACTAATGGATTGCAAACTGGAGCTAGAAAAACCCTGTTCAGAGGATTCCATTGTATTTATTTTGCTGGCAAAAGTTTTATTTTGGTAGGAAGTGTGGCTATCATTGTACGTTATAAAATCAGACCGTAAGAGAATTTTCACAATAGTGCTAGGTAAACCCTCTTGCTTCATAGAAGCTTAAAGAAATGAAGTGACTTGCTCATGTTAAAGATCAGGTCTTTTTTAGAAAGCTTACATTTTGGTTTTTAAAAATGTACATCTTGTGTTAAATTATTATTTTATTAGTCTCATATAAGAGTTTTGATGTTGGACAGGCAACAATGGATTTTTAGTTTGGAGATTATGAGATAAAATTTTGTTGCAAATAAGAGTGCCTGACAGGGTTCAAATTGGCAAGAGGTGGGACCTGGTATGTTATCAATCCTAGAGCTGTTGTGTATAAAGTGGAAAATGTAAGACTGGGTAGATGGGATCACTTTAAAACTTTCAGGAATACTGGAAAAATAAGTATTCTATTTGATTGTGATTCAATTTCATTTTCATTCAGAGTACTATCTTTGAAAAGTGCACTTATTAAATCTCACCAAATTGAATTATAGTGAGGCCTACTGAATCACCATGCCTATATTTATGATTAACAGAATTTGTGTTTATTTCATATGAATACTGGAAAACAAATAACTTCTGGTTCTTTAATTTTTTTTGTTGTTTTTGTTATACCTTATCCTGATCATTGTTCTTCTATTCATTGTCTTTCTTCATACAGAATACAATATATTCAGTTAGATTTCAGCCAAATCAATCACAATCGATGTACTGCTTGCCTGAGGCTACACTCAGGTCACTTTCATTGATGTTTAGAGTATTAAAATAATCTTTCCACTTACTACCAAAGACAGAGAAGTTCATCCTACTGGGTTTGTGTTTGATTAATTTAAATTTGGGTGTTAAGATTATCTCTTGATTTGCTCCCAGGGATAGAGAATTTCATCTATTAGATGTGTAATTAAATAAAACAACTGCAGAGCAGCTTTACCTTGTTTCCAAATTTTTAAGAGGTTGTCTCTTTTTCCCTGTTTTTTGCCTTTATAAGGTGAAGATAGATCCTCAGACTTGTGACTTTTGAGACACCACGATATCCCCAAAGAACAGAGACTCAACCAGGTTGATTACACAACACAACACAATTATTGTATCATTACAGACATTTTTACAAGGTTAACAATACCTTTAAGACTTGTAGAATATATGCTAACATCAAGTTGCAAAACAGTATAACATCTTAAAGACTTGGAGGGAAAACAACAGCTTGATTAAACAACGCATTAGTTGAAATTTCACTCCATTTATGGTAAACTGCTGCTCCACAGGAGGATCATGTGACTTATTTCTGAATACTGTGGAAGGAGCTAGCCTTTATTTTTTATTTATTTATTTATTTAAAGATTTTATTTATTTATTTGACAGAGAGAGACACAGCGAGAGAGGGAACACAAGCAGGGGGAGTGGGAGAGGGAGAAGCAGGCTTCCCATGAGTAGGGAGCCCCATGCGGGGCTCGATCCCAGGACCCTGAGATCATGACCTGAGCCGAAGGCAGACGCTTAACGACTGAGCCACCCAGGTGCCCCAGGAGCTAGCCTTTAAAAGGGACAGGTTGGGGAACCTGAGTGGCTCAGTTGGTTAAGCGACTGCCTTCGGCTCAGGTCATGATCCCAGGACCCTGGGGTCGAGCCCCACATCTGGCTCCTTGCTCAGCAGGGAGCCTGCTTCTCCCTTTCCCTCTACCTGCTACTCCTCCTGCTTGTGCTCTCTCTCTGTCAAATAAATAAATAAAAATTCTTTAAAAATTAAATAAAATGGACGGTTGTTGAACTAGAGAGGAAGAGAGAAGTCCTGCAGTTTCTGTCTATAGCAGTAAGTCAACAATGGGGCAGCTCATTTCTTGGAATATGTGAAGCATTCACTCATAGTCTGCCTTTATTAGGTTCTTTACTGTATTGGGGCCCTGCAATCAGTGCTATGGGGATGTAAAAAAAAATGTATATATATATATGTATATGTATATATATGTAAAGAGTTTGAGGGAAATGAAACATGTAGTCTAAAACATCTGAAGAATTTAAGTTTTAGAAGTAAATTATAAACTACGTACAGGTTGGGGTGCCTGGGTGGCACAGCCCGTTGAGTGTCAGACTCAAAGTTTCTGCTCAAGTTGTGGTCTCAGAGTCCTGAGACCCAGCCCCATGTCAGGCTCCATCCTCTGTGCACGGTCTGCTTGAGATTCTCTCCTCTGCCCCTCCCACTCATTCTCTCTCTCTCTCTCTTTCTCCCCCTCCCTCCCTCCCTCCCTCCCTCCCTCTTGAATAAATAAATCTTAAAAAGAAAAACAAAACTTTACATACAGGTGCTGAAGAATGGAAAGCCAAAAAATGATCAACATGAATGGTGGTTAGTCAGGCAAGGTTTCTTGGTCTGGATATCTGTGTCCCCTCAAAATTCATGTTGAAATCCAAATGACAAAGTGATGATATTAAGAGGCTCCCGGGGAAGTTTGGGAGGTGATTAGGTCATGAAGGTGGAGCCCTCATCAATAGGATTAGTATTCTTATAAAAGAGGCCCCACAGAACTCCCTAGCCCTTTCCAACATGTGAGGACACAGCAAGAAGGTCCTGGCTATGAAGCAGGAAGAAAAGAGGGCTCTCACCAGAACACAGTCACTCTGCCACCTTGATCTTAGACCTCCCAACCTCCAGAAGTGTGAACAAATTTCTGTTATGTATAAGCTCCCCAGTCTGTGGTATTTTGTTAAAGCAGTCCAAATGGACTCAGGTTGATTCAAGCTAGATTATTGAAGTAATGGGAAGGAACCCAGTTTTCAGGATATAAAATTAAGCAGAACTTAAAATTCAACCAAGCAAAACTTCCATTGGTTTAATCAAATCTATGCCCTGATTTACATGAAGTTCCAAAACACTGTGGATAAAGAGAACATTTATCAGCTGACATAGAAAGGATGTGGGATGAAAATGACATTGGACTTCTCAACAATACTTCTGAAAGAAAACAAAATCCTGAAGGGAAATGATCCATTCTAGAATTCTATACCCACCAACCTATCATTAAGTACAAGGAAAGAATAATGATATTCTGTGTAAGCCAACCTCTATGTAAGCAGTTTAATTGCCCTGACGCTGCCATGCTGTGAGGAAGCCCAAACTAGACACACAGAGAGACAAAATGGAGAGGCCCTCAACTACATAAGAAGAAATACCTTAAAGAGAGAGAGACCTAACCAGCCCTCAGCTGCTGTAGACTTCCTGTGGTTCCAGCTCCATCTGAATACAACCTCAGTGAGAGACCCCAGGCCACAAAGGCCCAGCTGAGCCTTTCTGAAATTCCTATCTCACAGAATCCAGAATACAATGAGTGGGTGTTGTGGCAGAGTGACACTAAGTTTTGAAGTGGTTTGTTATATAGCAATGGCAATTGGAAGAATTACTAAAACATTTTACAATCTATGAATTGTGACCCACCAAAATGATGAACTAAACGAAGAGAAAAGCTTTAGGGGAGGGGCGCTTGGGTGGCTCAGTCATTAAAGCGTCTGCCTTCGGCTCAGGGCATGATGCCAGGGTCCTGGGATCGAGCCCCGCATCGGGCTCCCTGCTCTGCAGGAAGCCTGCTTCTCCCTCTCCCACTCCCCCTGCTTGTGTTCCCTCTCTTGCTGTGTTTCTCTCTGTCAAATAAATAAAAAAAAAATCTTAAAGAAAAGAAAAGAAAAGAAAAGCTTTAGGGAAAAAGGAAACCCAAGATTGGAAAGAGGCAAAAGATGGGGCACTTGGGTGGCTCAGTCAGTGGAGCGACCAACTCTTGATCTCAGGTCTTGATCTCAGGGTCATGAGTTCAAGCCCCATGATGGGTGTGGAGGCTAATAAAAAAAAAAAAAAAAAAAGGAAAGAAAGAAAGAGGCAAAAAGAATCCCTATTATTCTAGAAGGCTGCTGGTCCTGTATGGAGCAAGAGGATAGAAGGCTCCAAGAGAGAACAGTCTGAGAAGAAAACGAAGCTAATAGAATACCTGCTACATTCACTCATCCAATAGGGATTTAAGTGTGTTCTCTATGCCAGAAACTATTGTAGGCCCTTGAGATACAACAGAGAAGAAAATAGACAAGCATCTCGTTCTCAGAAACTTGCATTTTGGTGGAGGATGAGACACAATAAAGGAATATACTAATAAATTTATGAATAAATACACTTTCAGTTTTGTATATTTATATCTGATTTGTTTGAATATTTTGAATGGGTATTTTTCTGTAATTAGTATATAAAATATTTGTACCTGACACATTAAAACTAAGCAAACAGAAAACCAAGGCAATTATTACCTCCAAGAAAAAGAAAATGAATGTACATACAGAGTGCTATGTAGCCCAGCTGGTAATAATAATAACATAACACATAATACCTATGCCTTGTGCTAGGCATGGTTTTGAGTGCTTTTTATATAGGTCCACAGTTCTTTATCCAAAACTCTTAGAGCCATATGTGTTTCAAAATTCAGATACTTTCCCAGATTTTAGAAAGGGAATAGAGCACATATATAATTTATTACTCAACACATCCAATTAGGTCTGAGGAGTATCCTAAATCAAAATTAAATTTCTATGGTAAAATGTACAAAAATCCAAACTAAGAGGGATAAACAGAACTTTAAATAGCTTTAGGTCAGTTCCTCATGCAGCATTTGCCACCAAATGTTACCTACTTTCTATTTCAGAGCTTTTTGGTTTTCAGAATTGTGAATAAGGGCTTCTGGGCCAGAACTAAGTATTCAATCCTATTATATTCCTATTTTATACATAAGGAACCTGAAGGAAACACAGAGAACCTAAGTAGCTTTGCCCTTGGTTACACAGCTAATAAGACTTGCTTGGTCGTAATTATGTAAACACTGAGTTTAGTGTAGTATTTGACTTTTAAAATGTCACCCACACACTCATAATTTTAGTGAGGACTATTTTTTTGTTTTCATATGGAAAGATCCAAGACACATGAGTTCAGAGGAAAAAACATTCTGAATAGTGTGTATATAAAGCTACCATCAAATTTTTTTTTTTTTAAAGATTTTTTATTTATTTATTTGAGAGAGACAGAATGAGAGAGAGCAAGCACATGAGAGGGGGGAGGGTCAGAGGGAGAAGCAGACTCCCTGCCAAGCAGGGAGCCCGATGCGGGACTCGATCCAGGGACTCCAGGATCATGACCTGAGCCGAAGGCAGTCACTCAACCAACTGAGCCACCCAGGCGCCCATAAAGCTACCATCAAATTTTAAATGTGTGTATATAACATGTAAATGGATACACTGTCTCTGGAAGACTGCAACAGAAGCAGAAACAGAGGAGAGGAGCTAAGGGACTGGTGGAGAGGAGAAGAGAAACCTCACTTTTCACTATGTACTTTTCGAAACATTTGAATTTTATACCCAGTGGCTGTGTTCAAGATTAAATTTAATTTAATTTAAAAATAGTAAGAGGATAGATACCAAAATGTCAGTACTGCTTAGTTAACTCCAGATGCTCAGATTTTATTTTACAGTAGTCCTCCCTTATTCTTGCTTTCACTTCCCAAGGTTTCAGGTACCCGCAGTCAACTGCATCGGGAGGGAAGTAGACAATCCCCCTCCTGACGTGTCCTCAGAATTCAATAGGAGCCTAACGTTGCATCATAGTGCCTACGTCATTCACTTCACTTCAACTCATCATGTAGTCATTTTATCATCTTACATCATCACAAGAAGAAGAATGAGGACAGCACAGTAAGATATTTTGAGAGACCATATTCACATAACTTTTATTAGTACATTGTTATAATTGTTATTTTATTATTAGTTATTTCTTTGTACTAACATTTTTTATTGTTGTCAGAAGAGTGAAAGTTGTTTCAGAAGCTCCACACTCACACAAAATTCTATATTAATTAACACAAACAGATCAGAAACCCAAAACAGCAAAATGAGTAAACAAACTGAAGATTACAAATAGTCATCCTGCAGGAAAAAAAATGTTGCAATAAATAATGAAAGAACACAAAAATTTTAATTCTACAGCATTACTAATAATGCTAGTTATTGGTTGTTTTTGTTAATCTCTTACTTTGCCTAATTTATAAGTTGTACTTTATCTAGATACATATGTACATGAAAAGTCAGAGTGTCAATATAGCATTCACTAGGGGCAGACAACGAGGGGACTAGTGTATTTTGTTCTTTTCTATGTGTTCTAAATTTTCTACAATAAACATTTATTAGTTTTAGAGTAAGTGGGGAAAAATCTTTCTTTAAGAAGTACATTCTTCATTCAACTATATTTTTCCTACTACTTTGGTATCCAGGATCCTATGACCATAGAAGTCTTCAGATTCTGAAGAGTGAGTACATCTTGGGTTCTTCAGCTAATAATAAATGACAGTTGTTGTTATTGTGATAATCCACAGTGGGCCTCAAGTAATTTTTTATAGAAGCTCTGTTTACTCAGTTGGAGTTATAAAAGTTATTTGAATGACTGGGTAGCTCAGTGGGTTGAGCGTCTGACTCTTGATTTCAGCTCAGGTCATGATCTCAGCATTGTGAGATCAAGTCTCAAGTTGGGCTCCATGCTGGGTCTGGAGCCTGCTTAAGATTCTCTCTCTCCCTCCCTCTCTGTCCACCGCCACCCCCCCTTCCAGGTCCTCTCTTAAAAAAAAAAAAAGTTATTTGAATGTAAAGCTAATTACCTCATGGAAGAGTTTTCAGGCTACCAAGAAAAAGACAGAAATATACATCTCATAGTAAAATTTAAGCTGTTTTCCAAAATGATAGCAGCCCTTTTCCCACATCTCTTTTCTCTCACCATCATTAATCAAGTGTCAACTCCAAAGCACTAGTCAGTAATTGTTCCCTATGCAAATGAGAGTTTGGATAGCAAATACGAGCTTGGAAAATGTCCCAGTACACTGCCTATGAAAATTTGCACTTACGTTGAGAAAAAAAAAGAACAAAAGAAAAATAACGAGTCAGGTAATTATCCATTTCTTAGGACTGAAGCAAAGGTTGTCCTTTTGAAACCTTTCCTCCTGAGTCTAAGTTGGTTTAGAGAGTGTCTTCCTTGAATAGGTAGGATTTAGGTTTCTCCCTGAAGCTTCAGGGTTACCAGGGAGGTACGTCCTTAAAAGACCTATGCAGCGAGCACACGAGGTTGACGCACTCAACACTAGACGAGCCGGAACACCGACTGACTACCGGGGGAAGGAATTAAAGGAACAAAGAAAGGAGGACACAGAAAGGGGAGGCGGGGCGCTGTGCTTGTGGGTGTTAGTGGAGGAAGCCGAGTAAGCCATTGCGGCAAGGATACCAAAGAAGCAAAATGAGAAGCACAGGGAAGGAGAAATAGATTAAAGAGACAAAGGGAAAGGAGGAACCATCCACAAGAGTAGAGAATGGGGAAAAAAATTCTTTTTAGATAACATAATAAAGTAGTACTAAGGTAGGGAGAATATTCAAACCAAAGTGGGAAAGCACTCCCAACATTATAATCAAAGAGACAGACAAAAAAGTTAGGAGATTTACCAACTACCCTGCCAACCAGTATTTTTACAAATCAAAAGGAACCACCAAAACAGATTGGGCTCAAACCTAAAACAAAACTGAAAATGTCACTTTACAATAAAGCTAATCAATCTCTTCACTAGATTTCCTTATTCAATTGGTTGTTTTAGAATCAGGTGAGAACACAGTACAAATGCAAAGATAGCATCTCACTGTAGAGTGGGAACTCCGGGCATGCAGCCGGTATCTGGCCCTCAGCATATTTTATCTCATCCACGGAGGGATCACCAAAAGGAGGTACACTGTATTTCACACTTGAAATTGCAAAAAAGCATTCCCGTATTAAAACCTTAGCGGTAATATGGCAAAAGGCCACAAGATGGTGATGGTATACCCTGGAGAGACCTCATTCATCAGCAAAATGGGGCTAGAACACACACACACACACACACACACACACACACACACACACACACACACCCTTATCAGCTTTTCCTTAATAAAAAATTGGCTAGGGGAGGGACAGTGGCATGAAGAAAAGAGATTTGAAAAACACTAACTTTAGATAATAATAAAAACACTTACTTTAACAAAACTTAGAAGTACTTATCCATTTGGTTTCTCTTTTCTTCCCAATTAGAAAACAACAAAAACAAAAGCAGTACTCTTAACACTGGTAAACACCAAGAAAATTCTTTCTGTATCTGATTATTATGTATCCACTGATAAAGTGATACCTTTGAATAAAGTATTACATTTTTGGGAAATTTCCATTTTTTTCTTGGGCTCCGTAAGATGAAATTTTCCTAGAATCCAGTAAAGATTTTATTTTCTTGACTGCAATTTATTTTCTTACTCATTAAGGAAATGACAGGCAGGGTTAATCCCATAAATGGCTTACATTTTAGGTTAATAATGATTCATATTGATGTATGGGTCCCTTTAATTTTCCAACTTGCAAACACACATATGCATACTTTTTATTGCCATTTAACACAGAAACAAAATTTGGAAGGGGGAATAGGGTAGAATCCTGGGTCTAAAATGCTAAAGAAGAAACAAAAGGAAAATAGTGGAAAGGTATTCGAGAGCCTCGAGACTTTATCTCCAAAAGCAATAGTAGTCATTAGAAGAATTTTTTTTTCTTTTTTGCAGCAAGTAGATTTTTAAAAACCTTAAGTTCCAAATACTGACCTGAATCTGATAATATGTATCAAAATGCCATAAACATATTCTTACCTTTGACTCTCTAATTCCATATCAAAGACTTTATCTTGGGAAAATAAGAGATTTGCATGGAAATGTACAAGGGTCTTTATTATAGCATTATTTATAGAATTGAGAAATATTGGAAACACCATAGTAGGGAATGGATCAAATAAATTATCAGACATCCATAAACTGAAATCCTATGCAATCATTTAAATTATGTTTTTCAGGGGCACCTGGGTGGCTCAGTCGTTGAGCGTCTGCCTTCGGCTCAGGTCATGATCCCGGAGTCCTGGGATCGAGCCCCGCATCGGGCTCCCTGCTTGGCGGGAGGCCTGCTTCTCCCTCTCCCACTCCCCCTGCTTGTGTTCCCTCTCTTGCTGTGTCTCTCTCTGTCAAATAAATAAATAAAATCTTTAAAAAAAAAATTATGTTTTTCAGGGCATTGTCATACACTGGTGAAGGCAGTATAAAAATAAGACAACCTTTTGGAAGGGCAATTTGGTATCATCTATTTAAATTGTAAATGGATATGCACTTTGAGTCAACATTTCCATGTTTAGATATTTATCCTGAGAAAATGACAGATATGCAAGTATATATGAACAAAATGTTCACTGAAAGTTTATTTATAATAGCCCCAAATTGTAACCTACCAAAACACCCATCCGTGGAGGATTGTTCAAATAAATTATAATGCAGTCATGCAGTGAAATAGTGGGAAGGATTAGGTAGGTGAATGTGTATTGAAGAGAGGAGCATTATATATTGTTGGATTGCCAAAACCAGTTAGAAAATGGGATTTTTTTTTTTTACAGTATGGGGATTCCTCAAAAAATTCAAAATAGAACTAGCATATGATTTCCACTTCTGGGTATATATCCAAAGGAAATGAAATTGCTATCTCAAAGACATATTTGCACCCTCACATTCACTGCAGCAGTATTTACAATAGCGAAGACATGGGAAAAAAACCTGTGTCCATCAGTAGATGAATGGATAAAGAAAGTGTGGTAAATATACAATGGGATATTATTCAGCCATAAAAAATAAGGGAATCCTGGGCGCCTGGGTGGCTCAGTTGGTTAAGCGACTGCCTTCGGCTCAGGTCATGATCCTGGAGTCCCGGGATCGAGTCCCGCATCGGGCTCCCTGCTCAGCAGGGAGTCTGCTTCTCCCTCTGACCCTCCCCCCTCTCATGTGCTCTCTCTCTCTCTTTCAAATAAATAAATAAAATCTTTAAAAAAAAAATAAAAAATAAAAAAAAATAAGGGAATCCTGCCATAGCCAACATGGATGAAACTTAAGGACATTATGCAAAGTTGAAATAAATCAGACATAGAAAGACAAACACTATATGATCTCCCTTATATGTGGAAGCTATTAAAAGAAGAAGAAGAACTCATAGAAACAGAGCAGATTGAGGGCTGCCAGAGTCTAGGAAGGAGGGTAAGCGGGAGAAGAATAGGTGAAGGGGCTCAAAAGGTACAAATTTCCATTTATAAGATGAATAAGTCCTGGGGATGTAATGTACAGCATGGTGACTATAGTTAAAAATATGGAATTGTGGGATGCCTGGGTGGCTTAATCGGTTAAACGTCTGCCTTTAGCTCAGGTCATGACCCCCCAAGGTCCTGGGATCAAGTCCCATGTCGGGCTCCTTGCTCAGCAGGGAGCCTTCTTTTCCCTCTGCCTGCGGCTCCCCCTGCTTGTGCTCTCTCTCTCTGACAAACAAATAAAATCTTTAAAAAATATATTGAATTGTAGGGGCACCTGACTGGCTCAGTTGATAGAGCATACAACTCTTGATCCTGGGGTTGTGAGTTCAAGCCCCACATTGGGGGTAGAGATTACTTAAAAATAAAATAGTTTTTTAAAAGGCTTTATTTATTTGAGAGAGAGAGTGAGCATGAGTGGGAGGAAGGGCAGAGAGACAAGCAGACTCCCAGCTGAGAGCACAATGCAGGGCTCGATTCCAAGACCTCAAGATCATGACCCGAGCTGAAGACAGATGCTTAACCAGCTGAGCCACCCAGGTGCCCTAAAAATAAAATCTTTTTTTTAAAAGATTTATTTATTTATTTATTTGAGAGTGAGAGTACACAGAGGGAGAAGGAGAAGCAGACTCCCCACTGAGCCAGGAGCCCCGCTGCAGGGCTCAATCCCAGGACCCTGGAATCATGACCTGAGCCAAAGGCAGACACTTAACCAACTGAGCCACCCAGGCTCACCTAGGGCATTTTTAGGTGCCCCTAAAAATAAAATCTTTAAAAAATATATTGAATTGTATATTTGAAAGTTGCTAAGAGAATAACTATTAAGTATTCTTACACACACACACACATACACACTTTGTAACTATTTGAGGTGATATATGTATTAACTAACATTATGGTAATCATTTTGTAATATATACGTATATCAATCATTACTTTTATACCTTAAACTTATACAATGTTACATGTCAATTATACCTCAATAAAGCTGGGGGGAAAGAGAAAATTGAATATTTTCTATGTTTATGTAAACAAATATTCAGATACGCACAAAATGTCTAGGAAGATATACATGGTGATGTAATGGTAAAAGTTTAACATCCAGCTCTCCAGAATATAAGTGATGTTTGCCAATTTCCATGGTGTAAATAGTCCTGCCATGGCTGATATCAAGCCATAGTTATGGGACATGGATCTGGGAAGAAATGCACACAATTAGCTCAATGAGCCTGTGTGAGCATGTTCCAGCATATCTCTATACCTCTGGGAGGTGACATTATGTGAAGGTGTTCAATATTCTACCTTATAAATGCCTGTGTTTGTTTGCATTTTTTATAATGAAATTGTACCACTGTAATCAACAGCAGCAACAATAAAACGCCAATTCGGAAAAACAAAAAAAAATTTTTTAAGATTTTATTTATTTATTTGACAGACAGAGAGAGAGAGCACAAGCCAGGGGAATGGGAGGCAGAGGAAAAAGGAGAAGGAGAAGCAGACTACCCGCGAAGCAAGGAGCCAGGGGCTAGATCCCAGAACCCTGGGATCATGATCTGAGCCAAAGGCAGATGCCTAACTGACTGAACCACCCAGGCAAGGCACCCCAAAATAAAGATTTTTAAAAGAATACTTAGGGGCACCTGGGTGGCTCAATTGGTTAAGCGTCGGACTTGGATCTCAGCTCAGGTCTTGATCTCAGGGTTGTGGAGTTCAAGCCCCGTGTTGGGCTCCATGCTGGGTGTGGAGCCTACATTAAAAAAACACACCTTTTTTTTTTTTTACTTTTTAATATTTCCCATGTTTTCTACAAATGCTTTTATAAATATGTAATGCTTTCATAATCAGAAAACACATCACTGTATATAAAAATACTTAGCCCTGCTATCACTGCTTAGAAAGCAGTTTCTTCCCTTTAGGATTGCTATTACTAAGATCAGAGCATATGACTATCTTCAAATGTGGGTAAGTGGAATCTTTCATGTTTTTCCTCTCTCTCAAAGGACAAAGGAGGAATTAGTTTTTATTTATGTGACCCAAGATCTTGAAATATATATACATATTTCCTGAGTTGTATTAGAAAAATTTCCCAACCCCTTAACTTTATCAGTTACTGCCACAGACTCTACCCTAATTTTTGCCCAGATTATTGTAACAACCTTTAGCTACTCTCTCTTTCTCTCTTTGTTTCCATTTCTCCACTCAGTACAGTCCTTACTGTAATTAGAATAGATTAGGGAGAACTACATGCATGTTGCCAAAAGACTAATCATCTTAAAATATGGTTTTCCTTTTTATTTTGCTGAAAAGTCTTTAATGGCAGGTTGCAAAAGAATATTTAAACATGATCCTATTTGGGTAATAATGTATAAACATATTACTATATATACAGAAAATAATCTGGAAGAATATATACCCAGTTCTTAGCAAAGCTTTTCTCTAGGAGTAGTGGAATTATAGGGGAATTTTACATTCTAATTTTTATGTCTCTAAGATGTTTTAAGAAAAACCTAGATTACTTTTCTACTGCAAAAAGAAATAAAATGAGGAGGGAATTTGTTACTGAATTCTCACTGCCCAGAGGATGAAATCTAAACTCCTCTCCTTTTGTCCAAGTGTCTACCTTCAAAATCTACCTATGCAGTAAAACCCACCTAATCTACTCCAGCTCCTCACTAAAGATTACTCGTCTTCCTGAATTTCTGCAGTACTTCCTGACTTTGACATTTATCTGTGCATTTTATTACCCATTGGGTCATAATATTTTACAAACTGTTTCTGATTTAATTTATAGATACTTAAGGATGGAGTTTATGGTTATTCTTTATGTTCCCCCCTACAGAGTCGGTAAGTATTAGCTTCCTGTGGCTGCTGTAACAAATTATCACTAACTTGGTGGCTTAAAACAACAGAAATTTATTCTTTCGTATTTCTGGAGGCCAGAATTTCATTAGCTCCACTGGGTTGCATAAAGGTGTCAGCAGGGCTGTTCTCCCTCCAGGGACTATAGGGACGGTCTGTTTCTTGCTCTTTCAGTTTCTAGTGGCTGCCAACACTCCTCGGCTTGTGATCCTGTCACTCAATCTTTGCCTCCACAGTCACATTATCTTCTCTTCTTCTGTGTGTCAAATCTCCCTCTGTCTTCCTATTCAAAGGATACATGTAATTGCATATAGTGTCCACCCAGATAATCCAGAATAATCTCTTCATCTCAAAATCTTCAATCACACCTACAAAATCCTTTTTTGCCATACAAGGTAACATTCACAGATTCCAGGGATTACTGCAAAGAGGTCTTCTGGGGTGCCATGATTCAGCCTACCACAGGTATCTGTCAGGAGGAGTTCTATTAGCATACAGGAAAGCTCTTTGAGGACCCCAGCCCCTTTTTCTTGACCCAATTCTTACCATTTTGTGGCATGATATGGAAAGAGGAGCTTAAAATTCTTCAAATTGCCAACTCTAAAACCTTGGTGCAATGTCTATCAGACCACTAAGGATGAAGAGAGGTCTAAAACCAGTGGGATTAAGCATGAGGAGAAAAAACACGAAAAGTTCATATTTTTGGCTACTGAACACAGCAAGATCAGTAGTGATAGACTAGGGAAGCAAAGCACTCTAAGAGCAATTTGGTGAAATTATTCATTGCACATCCCTGTAATGTGCTATTATCATACACAAAATAATAATACAAAAGAGTTAGAAGACACCTCTAAGTCAAAGTGTTTACAATCGAATGATCGCCCCTGCAATAAACAGTTAAATGGAGAAAAGAAAATATGACAAAGTAGCCTAGATTTTTGATAATGCCCTACTTTGGGACAGATTATGAGAATCCAGGCTAAGACCAACACAAAAGAAGCAGGTCGGTCTTCTCTTGTAGTTACATAATTCCTATGGGGAGTGAGGAATTGGGGCCATCTCTCTGCAAGTGAAAATGATTTTATTCACTATGCAAAGTAAACACATACGTTCTAGAGAAAATGTCAACATTTAATAACGTCAAAACTGGAGACTCATGCTCCTTTTTTTCCTTTCCGAGTCTCCTGAACACTCCATCTATATCTGCTCTCTCCATATCTTCAATAAACTCTGCTTTCACCTCCAAAAACAAAATGCCTTCAAAACTTAGAATGCCATTTGGGCAGGATAAAAATACAGGTGTCCATAGGCCTATATGAATTTGCTTTGAGAGTAGATTTTATCTCTTGATACTCTAATGCAACCTAGTGCATCATGTTGGAAAAAAAGATGAACATCTTCACTCTCTTGTACTTTAGATGATAAAAGTAAACATCTTTCTCTTCTATAAGGTAGAAAATTTAGGTCTCATGCCAGAAAGGACTACTAGGAACTTTAACTGTTTTGAAGACTGAACTATGTAATGAAAAAATAATATAAAAAATATAAATCTTTATTATGTTTCAATTAAACATATATAGAGCCCCTACTATGTGCAAGTCCTCCATGGAGTAGATACGAAAAATTAATGGTACCTGTAACCTAAGGAATTAATTTCTGGCATCTTAAGAATGATGATTAGAATATGTCAGGAAAGGATATGTATCACAGATGCATACAAAGTTCTGTGGGGGTCCTGAATTGGGGATATTGGCAAAGGCTTTGATGGGAGGTAGCGTGTGAAATGTACCTTGCAGGATGTAGGGCTTTGACCTTTGGAGAAGTGATGAGAGGATGAACCGGATAAAGGCACATGGGTAGAACAGCTTGGGACATTTGAAGAGAGGTGAATAATCCACTCTTCCTGGGATCTGGGGTACATAGAGCTTTAGGACATTTGAAGTACCTTCCTATGAGAAAAAGTCTAGCAGAAAGTTAAAGCAACTGAGGTTCCATTTTTTAAATTTTTTTAATATTTTATTTATTTGATAGAGACACAGCAAGAGAGGGAACACAAGCAGGGGGAGTGAGAGGGGGAGAAGCAGGCTTCCCACTGAGCAGGGAGCCCGATGCAGGGATGCAGGGCTCGATGCAGGGCTCGATGCGGGGCTCGATGCGGGGCTCGATGCGGGGCTCGATCCCAGGACCCTGGGATCATGACCTGAGCTGAAGGCAGATGCTGAACGACTGAGCCACCCAGGCGCCCCCTGAGGTTCCATTTAAATGAACCTCACAAGATTAGCAGAGTGCTGTTAGGAAGAGGAGAAAAGGAAACAGGGAAAAGAAGTTGAAAGTATTGAAGCAAGATGCCCTTCCCCCAAATATGCTTGCCTATATCTGTGTATTATGCTGAAAACCCCACTGAAAAGAATGATGACAGAGGGGGATTTTCAGTTATGTATTGGCCTGTGTGAACCATCAAAATGTTTCTGGTAGAAGAGACGGTAACCGTCATAGATAAGGAATGACCTGAGCAGACAGCTCTCCCAGCAAATATAAATTTGACAGACATGATGCCGGAAATAGATCTATCCAAAAACTAAAACGGGAGTGAATCTCAGAAAAATTACTTTTTTAAAAATTAACTAAAAGATGAACTAATGTTCTGCTACTTCTTCCTCCATTTTTCCACTCTCTTCCTTCTTCCTGCAGAAATCAGTCCGAAAGTCATTACAGAGGCCAAGCAAGGTCTTTGGTAGGGGTGTGGTAGGGATGTGGAATCATGGTGGTCAAGAGGTGAAAGGAGGGCATCTGGGTAAGATGGTGACCTAACTGGGATGAGGAGGGTGTCCCCATAAGGAGGGGGATACCAGTGTAATATCATGAGCAGGGTGAGAATGGAGTCCCTGGAGGGGGGCAGCCTGGTGCCAGGTGTTGGAGCCCAAGGGCAGTAAGATAGCTATGTACATGAGGCAGGGAAGGGGAGTAGGAGAGAGGAGGCCTAGTGTGGGTGCAGAGACCCAGGTGGGTGAGGGGGGATCCATGAAGGAAGGCCACCTGGCACGGGTGTCAGAGTCAGATCAGGGAGAGGAAGGTGACCACGTAGGCTTCCTCATCCTGGTGGTCCATCTTGGGGCATTGGAGCCCAAGCAAAATGGAGAAGGTATCTGGGCAGAGCAGTAGCCCAGTGCAGAGCGAGGACCATGTCCACACCGGAGGGGAAAGGAACAATCACGGGAGGTTGTTTATGTGCAGAAGGACTGACTAAACAAGTAGAAATAGTCAGGATAATGAGAGTCAGTTTTCTCACTGGTAGAGATGGTAGTTAAAAATGTATGAAAAGTGAAAAAACTAGAATGAATTAGTTGGTGTTGGATTGGAATTAGAGGTATCAGTGTGAACTCATGATTTTGAATATGTGTACATACAGAAATAAATATAGATGCAAATGTGTGTTTATGTAAACATAGATAAATACAGATATCCATATACACACATGTGTATTTGTGTATATACATACATGTATTTCATGTAGTCCCTAGCTCTGTCCACTGAAAGGGCCTGAGAACAGTGACACCTCAACAGCAATGAGCACATCTAATGCTGAGATCTTAGTTTCTAAATGCCATTCTCCACCAAAGGGAACAAGAGCTCCTTGGAGAAATTGCTGATTCTAGGGCTGGGGCAGGGAAAGTATAAAATAAGCTTGGACTATCTTGTGCAGCAAGCAAGGCAGTGTAAAAAGAAGGGTGGAGACATGTCGAAAGGATAAAGGAGCAAACGTGAAGGGGCTCCCACTGGCCAAATGTGGAACAGTTTGAGTATCAAAATAATGACAGTATAGGAATTCCATAGCCAATAGGGATATAAATAAAAGAATAAATAGGAAATTTGATGAAGAATGGGATGTTTACATAGCCTCAAAGTACTTCTCCACAAAATACTTAATTATAAAGGGGAAAAAGAGTGGCTTTACGGTGGAAAAACCTAGCTGACATCACTTTAATCACACCATCAGTGATGGGACAAATCAGTCACGTGGCACCTCTAGGATGCAATGACAAGAACAAAGCACAACTCCTCTAATAGCTCTGCCAGTGAGGCGTAACCTGAAGGTAATCTTGAAAAAAAAAAAACAAAAAACCAGATAAACCCAAATTGAGGGACATTCTAAAAAAAAAAAAAAAAAAAAAATGGCCTGTAATCTAAAAGAGTGTCAAGGTCATGAAAGGAAAGGGAAGACTAGGGAACTCTTCAAGACTGAAGAAGACTGAAGAGACAACAAATACAATGTGTAATTTCTGGACAGGATCCTTTTCCCTTAAGAAAGACATTACTGGGGGGGGCGCCAGGGGGCGCAGTCAGTTAATTGTCTGACTTTTGGTTTCAGCTCAGGTCATGATCTCAGCGGCCTGAGATCGAGCCCTACGTCGTCGGCTACGTGCTGAGCATGAAGCCTGCTTCACCTCTCCCTCTGCCCCTCCCCAATCCCCCTGTTCACGTACACACACACACACACACACTCTCTCTCTCTCTGAAAAAAAAAAAATAAGGACATTATTGGGACCACTAACAAAATTTGAAGGAGGGCTGAGAATTAGATAGTAACATATATCAATGTTAAATTCCTGATTTTGATTGTTCTCCTGGGGTTATCTAGATGAAAATTCTCATTATCAAGAAACACATCCTAAAGTAATTGAGATGACAGGGCATTTTCACAGTTTAGCTTCTGCAGGAAGAAGACTCTGAGTCAGAGTTTAGTGTCCAGGATGTTTATTAGGGAGTGCCTTTGGTATTGACACCTGTGGAAGGGAAGAGGTGGAAACAGGCTTGGACAGAAAGAAAAGCAAGCTGCACGTAAGGAAAGGCTGGCAGCCTCAATTAACCTCAGCTCTGGAGCTGAAATGGCCTTTCATTATTGTCCCAAACCAGACTGCAAGGGCCGGGCTTTAAATTCAGGCCTTGATCTGGCATTGGCCATGGGCCATTTCCCAAAGGGTGTGAGCTTTGATGAGGCAGCTCTCTGCAGCTGTAGGAGCTGGTAACTGAAGGCTGTCTGCTGACGGTCCTCCAAGTGACCCGGACAAGAAGTGTTGCAAAGGGAAATCTCAGTGGCTCATCTCCATGTTCATTCCCTGTGCTGCTCTCGGATCTACTTCATTTTTGTTGAGGAGTAGCTTCTCCAGGTTTCTGATGAGCCTGTCCTCCTGGGAAAACTTAGAAGAGGAAGGTTTGTAGGACAAGCTACAGACCTCTGCTGCAGCTGGTTTGGGGTGTTAAAGGATTTCTTTTTCTTTAGTGCCCGTGGTTCTTGGTCAGGCCACTTCGAAGATTGAAGTGGTAGACCAGACAAAGAGTGATGGGTGGCAAAGCAGAGTTTATTGAGCGATAGTACAAAGCTCCCCAAGAGGAAGGGGACCTGAGAGGGTTGCAATGGAAATTTCTAAGTCTAGGGGTTTTTATGGGCTTGTTGGTGGGCTGTTTTAATCTGATTAATCCTCCATGCGCCTGTCATCCAAACAGGTTTTTGTCATCTATCTATCCTGTGGGAAAGGGTGGAGGGCTCCTTCCAGGGTGGCGTAAAATCCTTTTGAGGGTGGTTTCCTCTTAGGGTGGGGACCCCGTGTCCCTGCCTGCCTTTCTTCCACCTATTCTTCATCAATATTCTTCCCTACCCTTATTGTATAACAGCAAACCTAACTCCTTCTAATAATCAGGGTAAATACCCATGCCAAGATTGGTCCTCTACTTACAGCCCACTCGTTCCTGAATACTAGGAGCCCAAAGTGCCCAGGCAGCAGTTTTAGCTAGTAAATCAAAGCGACTCTTGCTGTACCATCTTGTAGAAATATTCCCCTTTTAGGAACCAGGTCCTCTGACCCTGTGGAGTCCAGAATAGCAGGAACAGGAAGCATAAATTCCCCAAGGGGCCATTGGGAGTGATGATAAGCAGGACCACTCCTACTTCCATATTTTGCCTCACAGACCCATGTATTCTTCCTATTGGGTACACAGCACCATATGAAGATCTTTTATTCAGTAGGTTTCACGTATCCTGGAAGATGGTACTCGGAGCATTTCATCTGAGTTAATACTTCAGCCGTGCCTTCAGCAAGGCATTCCAATGCTCTATCAGGCCAGGAGCTTTGGACTGCGGCAATAAGTGATATATATGACCACTAGATAACAGTGTCATAAGTTTACTCTCACACTCTTTTTTTGCTGTAAGTTGGGTTCCTTGGTCTGATGCAATGTTATGGGACGTCCCCTGCTGGTGGCTCAAACATTGTGTAAGGCCAGGGTGATGCCTGAAGATGAGACATTTAAACCCTTACCCATTAGGATAAATTACTGGTCCTTTCAAGGTAGAAAGGTCCCAAAGCAGTCAACTTGCCACCAACTGCGTAGTTGGTCTCCTTGAAGAATGGTGCTCTATCAGGAGCTCAGCATCAGTCTTTTGCTGTCAAGTCGGACATTTGGCAGTGGCAATAGTTAGATGAGTCCTGATAAGTAGGAATCCATGCTATTGACCCAGAATAACCTCAGTCTCTGTCACCATGGCCACTTCATTCATGTATGCATTGTCCATCAATGGTATGGTCAGTGATAGAAGCAGAATCAACTGGCTGAGTCATTTAATACATGTGGGATTTATATTTGCCCATCTGCCATTTTGCTTCCTTTCCTATATGCCATGTCTTTTTTGTTCCTTTATTCCCATGTTATTGCCTTCTTTTGTGCTAAAAAGATATTTTCCAATGTGCTATTTTAATTCCCTTGTCATTTCTCTTTCTCTCTTTCTATTTATTTACTTAGTACATATGTATCTATCTTTTGAGTTATTTTCTTAGTGGTTGCTTGGGGTATTACAATTAACATCTTAATTTATAATGACCTAGTTCAGATTAATTCCAATTTAACTTCAATAGTATACAGGAACTTTGCCCCCAAATATTCCATTCCTTTCACCTTCTTTGTTTTCTTTTGTTTATACAGACTGAGTAGTACCCTTATTGGCTGCCCATCTATTTTTCAGCAAGTGACACCATGTTTTATTAACTATCTCCATAATTCTCTGTAGGTCAGGTACTCACGGTTGCCCCTGTGATCTTGCCACTCATTATCATAATTGTATCCACATGATTTCTGACAGTTGCATGATGCCATCTGGTTAATTATTTCTGGGTTATATTATCTCCATTGCTAATAAGGAGCTCAGTTTTATAACAGCTTCCCCTACTATAAGTCCAGCCTTCAAAAGAAACCACCACTAGACTTCCCAGTGATCCTGGTGCCATTTACCAACACATTCTTTTTGCTTTGGTAGACACTGTACTCCAGGTCCTCCTGTGGAACAGTCATCTGGTGGGGTTTCTGATCTTACATAATACAGCCACACCAGCACTCCCACCTCCCTGAACCCTTTTTCACAAATTGACGTAACATGAACATACATAAAATTCTCCATTTTGAAGTATACAACAGTGGTTTTTATTTTTTATTTTTATTTATTTTTATTATTTTTTAAAGATTTTATTTATTTATTTGACAGGGAGAGAGAGAGCAAGAGAGAGCACAAGCAGGGGGAGCGGCAGGCAGAGGGAGAAGCAGGCTTCCCACTGAGCAGGGAGCCCGATGCGGGGCTCGATCCCAGGACCCGGCGATCATGACCTGAGCCGAAGGCAGACGCTTAACCGACTGAACCACCCAGGCGCCCCAGCAGTGGTTTTTAGTATGTTCACAAGGTTGTGCAGCCATTATGACAATCAATTTTAGAGTATTTCATCACACCAAAACATGACCCTGTGCCAATTAGCAGTCACTCCTCATTCTCCCTTACTGACAGCCCCTGGCAACCACTCATTTACTGTACATCACTATGGTTTGCTTCTTCTGGACATGTCTTTTGAATGGAATCATACATGTGGCCTTTTATGTCTGCTTTCTTCCACTTAATATAATGTTTTCAAAGTTTATCTATGTTGTAGCATGGATCAGAGTCTCATTCCTTTTTATAACTTAACAGTATCCATAGTATAGATACAGCATATTTTATTTATCCGTTCATTAGTTGATGGACATTTGGGTTCCTTCCACTTTTTGGCTATTATAAATAATGCTGCTATAGATAATTGTATACAGGCTTTTGTGGGGACATATATTTCAATTCTCTTGGGTATTACCTAGCAGTGAAATTCCTGGGCCAAATAGTAACTTTATGTTTAACTATTTCAGCAGTTGTCACTGTTTTCTCAACTTGCTGCATCGTTTTACATTTCTACCAGCAATGTATGTGGGCTCCAAGATGTAAATCTTCACCAACATTTGTTATTTTCCATTTTTTTCTAATAGTCATTCTGTTGGTGCTAAGTGGTGTCTCACTGTGGTTTATTTTATTTATTTATTTATTTATTTATTTATTTATTTATTTATTTATTTAGAGAGCGCATGCAAGCAGGGGGAGGGGCAGAGGGAGAGAGAGAATCCCAAGTAGACACTGTGGCGAGCACAGAGCCTGACATGGGGCTCCATCCCAGGACCCTGAGATCTTGACCTGAGCTGAAATCAAGAGTTGGACACTCAACCGACTGAGCCACCCAGGCACCCCTTAACTGTGATGTTGATTTGCATTTACTTACTGACCACTGATGTTGAACATCTTTTCATGCGCTTATTGTCCATTTGTGTATCTTCTTTGGAAAGATCTCTATTGAAATTCTTTGCCTATTTTAGAATTGGGTTTTTTCTCTTATTATTGAGTAAAGATATATAGATAGATAGATAGATATAGATACAGATATATATTCTGGATATTAGACTCTTATCAGATACATGATTTGCAAATAATTTCTCCTGTGGGTTGTCTTTTCACTTTCTTGATGGTATTCTTTTTTTTTTTTTAAGATTTTATTTATTTATTTGACAGAGACACAGCGAGAGAGGGAACACAAGCGGGGGGGTAGGGAGGGAGAAGCAGGCTTCCCGTGGAGCAGGGAGCCCGATGCGGGTCTCGATCCCAGGACTCCGGGACCGCGACCTGAGCCGAAGGCAGACGTCCAACGACTGAGCCACCCAGGAGTCCTTCTTGATGGTATTCTTCAAAGCACAAAGCCTTTCAATTTTGATGAAGTCGAAATTACCTATTTTTCTTTGGTTGGCTATGTTTTTGTTTTGTTTTTAAAGATTAATTAATTTAATCTTTAATCTAATCGCCACCGAGCAGGGAGCCCGATTCAGGGCTCGATCCCAAGACCCTGGGATCATGACCTGAGCCAAAGGCAGATGCTTAATCGACTGAGCCACCCAGGTGCCCCATATTTCTCTTAACATTTTAATCCTTTCCTCTACCACCTGCCAAGACATTTATGATATTTTGACTTCACTTAGCATGGGTCATCACTTTTACCATGCTTCATAGAAGCCATCTTACTAGCAAGTTTGCACCATTTCCTGGGGGCTTTCTCAGGGTGTAAATTTTATACTTTGGGAGAGCACACACAAATTGTTATCTAATCTCATGTTCTATCCCCCCCTTAATCAAGTACTCTCAGAATCTAGTCCCACATGTATTCCCCTACTTCCTGCAGTCTGTGCCGGTTAGATCTTTTTGCTCCTTTGGGGTCTGGTTTCTTAACTCCCTTATCATGCCTAGCATGTCCCCAGCTGGGTTATGCTGCCCCTTAACCCTAGTTATAGATTTAGTGGATAGGAGGGTAGGTGGGGGCAGATCCTGAGGGGTGACATGTTGTCTTGCCAAGAGGCCCAGGCATTGTCTCAAGCAAGGAGAAAATGCAGCTCTTAGTAGGGAAGGGTAGCTTACTTCTGCAGGCTCAGAGGGTCAAGAGAAATCTGGGAATTCAAGATTTTGGGGGGCATCAACTCAGATGTCCGCATTCCATGTGCCAGGGTCTCATTCTTTCCCACCCACAGTGCTGTCTCTAGCATAGGAGACCTACTTTAGTTGGTAGTTTAACTTTGGAGCTTGGCTACCTAATGATTTAGCTCAATCTGGTCCTCAGCTTTCTCTGCCATTCTGCTACAGGTAATGAAAGCCTCTTGCTATGAAAGAGACCTTCTGGCTCTCACACTTGGCTTTCAGCTGTCAGCTAGTCACTCTCTCAGCTTTTTTATTTCTTTGCCTGAAGTTTCAATGGAGCTAAACAATAGCCATTCAATCCCCTTACAGTTACTCTTTCCTCCACATAGTGCAGCAGCTAATACATTCTCTTTCACTGGTATACTATCCCAATTAACCACTGGTGAAAGTCTTAACAACTGGGCTACTACCTTGTGCCAGGGGTGATCTGTACTCCATCTATCACCAGTGACGAGGTCCTCCTACCAGCTGAGTGGCGAGTGATCCAGATCCAAAACTCCATTTTATTGTCTGCTTTCTCAGACCTCTCCTGGCTCCAACTGCAGCAGTTTGGGTTTCCTAGGAAGCAGACTCTGAGGCGGACTTCAGTGTTCAGGATGATTGTTAGGGAGAGCTCTTGGGATCAACATCTGTGGTTGGGAGGGGAAGCAAACGGGATTGGGCGGAGGTAGAAGTTGATCTGAGCTGCAGGTTGATAGGCTCAGCTAACCCCACTGGGAGCTTTTGAGTGGAAATGGCCCATCAAGGTTGTCTTACACAGGGCCAAAATAGCCAGTCCTTTCTATCTTTGCCATGATCAGCCGTTGAATTTGGGCCACCTGGGAAAGGGGCATCTCCTTGGGCAAGGTGGCTCTCTGCAGATGAAGCAAACCCTGAAGGAGATGACAGCTGACAGCTGTGTGCTGATCACAGTTCCCACAGCTGGGCAACAAGTCCTTCCTTGAAGGGCCTCTGGTCCATGCAGCTCAATGTCTGCCACCAGATAACATGTCAGGTTACTCTCAGATTGTTCAGATAAAAAAAAAGTTCATTATGCTATATATTATGCTATATGCACAACTTTTCTGTAAGTTTAATTTAAAAAATAGCAAAAACATACTTTCAAAATAAAAATCTTTTTTTTATTTTTTAAGATTTTATTTATTTATTTGTCAGAGAGAGAGAGCGAGCAGAAACAAGGGGAGGGCCAGAGGGAGAAGCAGGCTCCCTGCTGAGCAGGGAGCCCGATGAGGGACTCGATCCCAGGACCTGGGGATTATGACCTGAGCCGAAGGCAGATGCTTAACCGATTGAGCCACCCAGGCATCCCAAAAATCTTCTGTAAAAAATGAACATACTTATATAAATTAAATATGACTAAAGAAACACCTAAAAAAGAACGCCCTATTGCTGATACAAAGAAAGGGAAATGACCAATTATACCCAAATTTAAAAAAATAACAAAAATAAAAAATAAAAATAAAAGAAAACAAGCAAGGGGAAGGATGTTGAAAGACAAAAATTCATTTGAATGAGTAAAACACGGATCACCAGAAGAGCTGGTGGGAAATAAGGCTGAAAGGCAAGTTGAGGCTTCATCCTTGCTGACACGACATACCTCAGACTAGGGCAAGAACAGAAAATGCTTGTTTCATCACAGCTAGCCTGTGATTTTAATTTTACCTCACCTCTTCTGAATAGGTAAAGTCTTTTCCAGATTACCTTTAATAGTTACTGTTTCCTTTTTTCACCTTCCTTTTGTTCCCTCCCTGTCCAAGGCCATCATGGAACTTGGAATGTGAAGATGTGAGTCTTTGCTCAGCTTCCCCAAACGGGGATGAAAATTATTTTTAGGATGAATCTCTGAGTCACAGAGGGAGGAGGGAAAGAACCATTTTAATCTCTTCCTTTCCCCTCCTTCATAACCTGCTGTACAGATAAATCATTTTAAAATTTTGTCTTTTTCCCTCTTCCCCAGCAATCATTTGCCTTTTATTTTTCCTTTGGAAACAGTATCTATCAATCTTCATCAGAAGCTTCTAAAAATGGAAGACATTTGTCTTTACTGAATGGACCACAGACTAAATTAAAGGAGATTGCCTCAAGCCACTTTCATGTAAGTAAATTTATTTATTGTAATACTGATTGTTGGGATCTGAGAGGTTGTACACAGTTACTCCTCATCCCCTCTTCACTGTCCCCTCTGCTGCACCTCTGCTGGGCTCTCCCTCCTGTCTCTCCTAGCTTGAGAGTAGTAGAAGGGATTCTTGCTTTCAGTGGGGAGATGCAGGCAGAGACTGTGTTCTGGCCATCCACCTTTGCAGCAACAGGCTTGAGCATGTCTCATGCTTCACTATTTGACCACATTTCTTTGAGAGAGAAATAAGCATGGAAACAGTGAACGTTGCACTTTTTAAAAAGTTTCTACCAATTTACACAATAGACAATGGGAAAAAAATCTTAGCCAACTAAGTTACCAAGAAAGTGGGGAGAAAGTTCTATTTTGGATAAAGTAGGCACTGGAAGAATATCTGTGGAATGAATTGAATGAAAGAAGAGAGAGCTGGCTTAACTTCAGAGAACCAAGCTTTAACCAGGCAAGCTTCTGGATGAAAATGTTAATAACACCCCTTATTTATGCGGTTGTTTAGCATTTTCAGAGTGCTTTCACACACATTATCTCAGGTGATCTGTGGAACAACCCTGCAAGGGAGGTATTATTGGTACCATTAAAAAAAGAAAACAAGATTCAATGATTTGCCTGAAGCTTAACAACTAATAAGTGGCAGAACTAGGGCCAGCACTCAGGTCTGCTATCTACTGTTGGTGCCAAGATACCAGATGGATTTTTCTGATTTCAAAGTGGAGCCCTCAAAGATTACTGCTGGGGGACTTGTCTTATTTAAAACTTTCAGGGAGGGCGCCTGGGTGGCTCAGTTGGTTAAGCGACTGCCTTCGGCTCAGGTCATGATCCTGGAGTCCCGGGATCGAGTCCCGCATCGGGCTCCCTGCTCAGTGGGGAGTCTGCTTCTCCCTCTGACCCTCTTCCCTCTCGTGCTCTCTGTCTCTCGTTCTCTCTCTCAAATAAATAAATAAATAAATAATCTTTAAAAAAAAAAAACTTTCAGGGACTGCTTGGAAGCAGGCTCATATAAAAAACGTCACTGGGCTGAGATGTCCTTAGGCTCTCCAGTGTAGTAAATACCAAGCAGATGGATCTAAATTGAAGAAAAGATAAATTGCACAAAGTTATGTGAGTGGACAGAAGTATGGCAAATGAGTTTCATTCTATACTAATTTTGGATAATGTATTTAGGATTGTTAGTCTGAGGCATACTTAAAAGAAGATGAGTTTGGAGCTATGTTTTATTTCAAGAAAGAGAACCATGGGGGGCGCCTGGCTGGCTTATTTGGTAGAGCCTGCAACTCTTGATCTCAGGGTCATGAGTCTGAGCCCACATTGGGTGTGGAGCTTACTTAAAAAAAAAAAGAGAGAGAGAGAGAGAAAGAGAACCACAAGTTATTGTTGACTGTTTCTTAAAGTCATATAAAATGCTAGGTCTTGTTGCTAAGAATGTGGAAAATAAAACTGAAAGCATTGTTTTCTCTTACATTCAACAAAATGATAATGAAGCTATACCCGGAATGATGCACCGAATTCTGCCTCAAAACTTTAAAAAAAAGGAGCCTCATAGATACATGAGGTCATAATAAAGGGCCATTAAAATAATCAAATACATTCCCAAGAAGACAGTTGCATTAAAAAAAAAAAGTATTAAATAAGTGGATATTTGGAGGAAATCCTTACCTTTCTGAAATTTATGTCATAGAGAGCAATTACAATATTCAAAAACACTTCATTTTCAACAAATATTTCTTGAGAGAACATTATATTCAGGCCCTATGCTCAACTTTACAATGAATAAAACACAGAAGTTCACAACCATTGTCAGAGAATACCAGACTGGTTGGATCTTTAGTCCAAATGAGCACAGCTTTTCTTGTGTTCTTAGTGGATTGGCATCTGGTTTGCGTACACAGTCTCTAGGGTTTGGTAGGCATGTGCTGGTTGCCAGAGGCCAATCACCCCTGGTGAACCAGCAGTCAAGTTGTTCCAGCTACAAATCTGCAGGATTGGACTCTTCATACCACTGAGAGGATAAAGTGAAGTTATTGCATTAATTTTATTGATTGATTGATTGACAGTATGCTGTGCATGAACAGGGGGAGGGGCAAAGGGAGAGGGAGAGAGAGAATCTTAAGCAGGCTCCACGCCGGGCGTGGAGCCCTATCTCATGACCCTGAGATCACGACCTGAGCCAAAACCAAGAGTCAGACGCTTAACTGACTGAGCCACCCAGGCGCCCTATGAAGTTATTACTTTTAATAACCTTCTCATTAACGTTTAGTTGTTTACATAGGTCTTACAGACACCATCCTTCTCTGTGGTTAGCATTTCTGAGCTAGGAAGGTAGAGACAGCTCCTGTAAGATCAAGGTATGTTCCCAAAAGTTGACTTCTAACTTGGTTGTTTAAAACTGAAAATACATTTTCCCCAGAGAAACAATGTGACAAACCGGGGTTAGGTTCTCAGGCCCACTCTTAGGAGCCCATTAGCACATAATCAACTCTATGAGAGAATGAGAACTGTGACCACAGCATTGTTTCTACGGTGAAAATGTGCACCAGCAGCGGAAGAAGGTCTTCCTTCCTCCCCCACTTCCTACCTCCATGAGTAATGAAGCCAGTGTGTTTACTACAGGAAATGCAGCTCCTAGTGTGGGTGGCTGGGCGCTGTGGCAGCCTCGAATGCCTTATCCACTGGGCAGAGATAGTCTCTCATCTCTCCTGCCCTAAGCCTGTCAGTGAGGAGAGTGGGAGAAGGTGGGGAGTCTTTCCCCAACTCACCTTTTTCAGAATAGGGCTGTTGGGATTCTTTTGAGGGGTTCAAAGCCATAATTTCTGGGGCCCCTTGTTCAAAAAGAAAAAAAAAATGCGTCTAAAGGTACTAAAACAGAAAGCTTTTTTCCTTTCTTCTGGTCTTTCTCTCTGTCTCGACTTGTCCTGGTGTTTTTAATTTAGATAGACAGTTTATTACAACTATTTAATATCATTCCAAGTAAGGAAATATTTTGGTTATTAGCATGAATTTTATATTGTACAATGCCAGTTTGAAATACAAGCGCATTTAACTCCTATGTGAAATCACCAAAATGACACAATTTCTGTTTTGTAGTTAGACACGGATATATATTTTCTTCTTACTAGAGCAGTGGAAACACTGCAGAAAACTGACTTAACCATTATTATTTCACTTCTTGATACACACACATTCCACCAATACTGTCTGAGGAGTAAGAAAGGACTGAAAGGAAACGAAAATGTTTTCAGCATAGGTGGCTGGCTAATACAGGGAAGAAACGCAAGAAAGAAAAGGTACGATAGGGTTCCTTGGTCTTTTGTGTTTCTTAGAATGCCATTCCTTCTTTCTGTGTTCAAAGCAAGTTCTGGTTTCAGTGGAAACATGGCCTTTCAGAGCTATCAGCACCGCCACTTATTTAGCTGTAGGCATAACACACCTTGTATTAATTTGCTTTGTTTCACTGAACCCCAGCCCGTTGTGGGTCTACCAGAATTCTGTGCTTATGGGGCACCGGGAATGCTGTATGTGAATGGGGCGGCAAGGCACAGTGGACGTGCATATTGTGTCCTCTCTTGCTCACATGCATGCTCCATTGTCTCATCAACAGCACTACGAAACACGAGTTCAAAGATAAAATTGTTAGGCATTTCAAGGTGGCAGCAATGGAGTATTAAACCAAGCATGGGATCTTTCTGAATGTGGCGTTCTGTATTATGCCCTGGGAGTGGGAAGGGTGGGGGAGGGGGCAGAGGCCTGTGGCAGCCTAGAGTGGGCATTCACAAAGATAGAGCTACCCAGGGTGGGCAGATGGATCCTAGGCCTCCTGAGGGCCTGGGCAATTTCCTTTCAGGACACCACACCTAGGGTATTATTCGACACCGTGATGGCTTCGGTCAAGCCCCCAGAGGTGGGCACTGACCTCTAGGGATGATGACATTTTCAGGAAAGGGTATGCCGGTCGTGCCAACGACCGGGTGGCAAAACATTAGTCAAATAGAAGGTGAAAGATAGGATTGTGGAAGGCAGACCTACTACACCATATTATAAACTAGTTGATTACTTGAGTACTCAGAATGATCAATGTAAATAATCTTCCACACAAGTTTACTTAGAGTTACAGATAGCGATTCCCTTCTTCCCCAAGTGACAGATAACTTGTCTATTTTGGAGTACAAAAGGGAAGGGAATGACCTTGTATAGTGAAAGCTGCTTTGTCCCCACAGTTCAAAATATTTATCACTCTCTGTGGATGAGCTAAAGGACATCATGTCTATTCTTTCCTTTTATTTACAGTAGTCATGTGGCAGAAGCCTGGGTTGTTCTCAAAATTACTCCAGTAGGTATTTCCCAGTACATTTAAGTGTTTAGTTACATAACCATTATTCAAGAAGAGTACAGATTTTTGTGTCAGAAAGCAATTTTATTACACAGAAAGCCTGGCTTTGTCTAAAAAATTAAAGTAGCTTACTGCAGCTTTTCTACAAAATCCCATTTATTATAGCCTAAGAGAATGATATAATGTTTATAAAGTGTTTACCTGAAACAGGCTACTTGGTTGGAACTTGATAAATGATACTATTACCATTCTCCCTAGGGGAAAGCTCTTTGTTGTCTCATCAAGTTAAATGTGGGATCTCTGATTTTCATTTATAGGTGTCTCCCATGCAAAAGAGCATCCAACTGATCTGCCTCTTAGTGAACCTTACATACAGCTTCAATTGATTTTGACTGAAAATATCCTCTTCATATTTTTTTTAAATTTAAATTTATCTGAGAGAGAGAGAGCGCGCGCACACTCGCAGGTGGGCCAAGGGGCAGAGAGACAGAATCTTCAAGCAGACTCCCTGCTGATCATGACCTGAGCTGAAACCAAGAGTTGGATGCTTAGCCCACTGAGCCACCCAGGTGCCCCCCCCCCAAAGATTTATTTATTTATTTAAGAGAGAGAGAGGGAGAGCGTGTGCGTGTGTGCACAGGGGAAAGGGCAGAAGGAGAGAATCTCAAGCAGACTCCCTGCTGAGTGCCGAGCTCAATGCAGGGCCTGATCCCATGACGCATGAGACCATGACCTGAGCTGAAACTAAGAATTGGCCGCTTAACTGAGCCACCCAGATGTCCCACCCTTCATAATTTTTAACTACAGTCAATGCTCATTATTCACAGATTCTGTGTGCAAATTTAACTACTTGTTTCAATTTATTTGTCCCAAAGAGTATGAACTATAAACCAGATGTCAATCCATTAAGAACACAAGAAAAGCAAAATCAATTGTCAGTATTTTCACAGTCATTCGCCGACATGCACAGAGTGGTGAAATATTTGTTGCCCTATGTGTATGTTCCCATTGAGGTTGAATGAGGCAGTACTCTGCCTTCTAGTTTCAACTCTCATGCTATAAACAAGTGTCTTTTCCATGGTCTATTTAGTGCCATGTTTTTTGTCTTTTTTTCTTCTTTGTTGGTGATTTAGCTGTTTAAAATGGCCTCTAAGCATAATATTGATGTGGTGAGTAGTGTCCCTAAGTGTAAGAAAGGTGTGATATGCCTTCCAGAGAAAATATGTTAGATAATCTTCATTTAGCATGAGTTATAGTGCTTTTGGTCATGAGTTAAATATTAACGATCAACAATATATATTAAATTAGGTGGCTCTAAAGAGAAACACACATAAAACAAAATTATATTGACTGGGTTGACAAAAATGTTGTGTGTGTTGTGGCCAGAGGCTTGCAGGAACCTAATCCTGTAGTTCCCCTAGGAGCAATGGCTCAGCAGTCACTAATTCAGTGTTCTTGATGACTTTATAGAACAAAGCTACCATGAACAAAGAATCAACTGCACCCGGCAATGAATTTCTTCAGTGGAAAGTTATTTTATTTACAAATCAAATTACAATATGTTCTTTTAGAAACCATGTCTAAGAGAGCAATTATTTTCAATTAAGAGTACACATAGACACATAGAAGCTTTACATTAGAGAAGACCTTGGATATTATCACCTCTCTGCAAGCCCGTCCTCCCCCCATCAATTCCTTTTATAGCATCCCTGACAGGTGGCCATTGTTTTCTGATTGAATGCTTCCAGTGATATGGAGCTCACTTCACCAGGAAGTCCTGTCCACTGTGGCTCAGTTCCAATATTCAAAACTGTCCTTTCTTACGCTAAGCCAAGATCTTCCTCTTGAAAATTGCCCTCCTGATTGTTTAGATTTGAACTCCAGAGCAACACGGAACAAATCTACTCTCTCCTCTGCGTGAGAACTGTTTATCAGATCTCTTTTCTGCAGGTTAAGTAGACCCAATTCCCTCAACTTTTCTTCAGAGGACAAGATTTCCACTTTTCCTGGTTGTCTCTTCCAAATGAATCCTAATTTGTTATGTATGGTAGCTCTTTTTATGTGATATTTACATTTGAACACATAAGTTCAGAAATCCTGACCTCAGCAGCACAGGTCTGGTACACTTGTGACTTGAATGCTGTTTCACTTTAACACAGTTTACATTATGTTAGTTTTTTGGTGGTTGCTCACACTGCATTAAGATCTGTAACTTATTGTCACAGTATCAGGTCAAGCTGAATCTCCCAAATCCTGGCCCTTTTCAAATGAGTTTTTTTAAAGATTTTATTTACTTATTTGAGAGAGAGAGAGTGAGAGAGAGAGGATGATGGCGGGGGGGAGGAGGTAGGAGGAGAGGGAGAAGCAGACTCCCCGCTGAGCAGGGAGCCCAATGTGGGACTCAATCCCAGGACCCTGAGATCATGACCAGAGCTGAAGGTAGATGCTTAACCGACTGAACCACCTAGGCGCCCTCAAATGATTTTTCTGAACAAAGATACTACACTTTATATTTACTGTACTTACATTTAACCTTAATGTCATCTCTTTAAAAAAAAAACAAACATGATTTTGAATAGTTATTCTGTCATCTATCATTTCTGATCTCTTTGAGATCTTAAATTTGGTATCTTAATTCAAAATATTGACAAAAATATTACTTAGGACTGGCCAAAAGGGAAAAAGAAAGTCTATATTGCTTTTTTTTGAGAACTCAAGACCTCAAGATTTGTGTCACTCCATTAGTCAGCACTGTTTGAATCAACCTTTGTTTGCAATAATATAAACCCATTATCTCTTCATCTCATCCAAAAGATGTTTTGACTTTTTGAATTGCCCAATACTTGTTCAGTAATGTAATAATCCTATCAAGAAAGGAAGTGGTATTTCTTTTTTCAGTGTTTATTTATTTATTTGAAAGAGAGGCAGAGAGAACACAAGCAGGGAGAGGGGCAAAGGGAGAGGGAAAGGGAGAAGCAGACTCCCTGCCCAATGGAGAGCCTGACTCAGGGCTCCATCCCAGGACCCTGAGATCATGACCTAAGCCAAAGTCAGACGCATAACCGAATGAGCTACCCACATGCCCCAGGAAGTGGTATTTCTTTGTAATGATTTACTTGAAAACAATCCATGATTCCTACTAACAGTTATATTTTCCCTAACACACTGTGTTCAATGATTTATATTGTAAAATTTCCAGGGATTGGCATCAAGCTTAGTGGCTTGTATTTTTAAAATCTGTTTTTCCCTCCATCTTGCAAATCATGATATTGGCAGTTTATCTTAATAGGAAGATAATAATCAAATTGGGAAAAGATAAAACAAGTAGCCTAATGTGGGAATTTAAACTCAAATAGGTGAAGTGGGAGCTCCTGGGTGACTCCAGACTCACCCCTCACTCATCTAAGCATTCACCAAGACCAGCTGATTCTGCCCCAAGAATATCACTTGTATTGTCGTCTCCTTTCTGTGCCCAGTAGAGACACATTCTCTCCCTTTCTTTTTCTCTCATGCTTAAACCAGAGTTTGGATTGGGTTTTCCATCACTGTGACAGAATTCTGACTTACTCAGGAAAGGGTGGCTCTTAGAGGACATCAGAGTATTGTTATCAGATTAAGGATGCAGGGCAGAAAAAACAATGGATTCTCCTACCCTCTCCCTGTCTCCAATTTCTTGTTCATCTAACCTACCCTTCCCATATATGCCAGAATCATCGGTCTAAAATACTAGTTGTGGGGCACCTGGGTGGCTCAGGTCCTGATCTCCAGGTTCTGGGATTGAGCCCCATGTCGGGGTCCCAGCTCAGTGGGGAGTCTGCTTCTCCCTCTTCCTCTCCCCCTGCTTGTGCTCTGTCTCTTCAAATGAATAAATAAAATCTTAAAAAAATAAAATAAAATACTAGTTGTATTATCTACTAGTTGCATTGTCTCCTACTTCCTTTAGCATAAATCCAGAAGTTTGACATAAAATCAAGGCCTTCTCAGTCTGGCACTAACTTGTCTTCATTCCCCTAGGCCTGTCAGATTTCTTCCATTTCCGAAGTGTGCCCTGCACATTTATGCCTTTGTACATTTTTTTAAAAATAGGCTCCACGCCTAGGGTGGAGCCAAATGTGGGGCTTGAGCGCACCACCCTGAGATCAAAGAGTCGGATGCTTAACTGACTGAGCCACCCAAGTGCCTGCCTTTGTATGTTCTGCTCTCTCATTCAGAAATCTTGTTCCTTACCCTTCCTGATGGAATCAAGCCCAGCTCAGATATTTTCTCTTCTAGTTGAACCTTTCCTGATGTTCTCATTAATTGTTCCTTCCAATAAGAGCAGGTAATTTGCATTTCTGCTCTGGAAGCACTCATCTCATGCTGCTTTATGGTGTACTTACTTGATCCTCTCCTGCATTACTCCACTACAATAGTGGCTTTCAGACTCTTTTAACAATAGCATAGTTTGTAGTAATAACGGGTGATAAGTAGAAATACATTTTACATTGTTATCCAATTGGCACATTTATATATACCTTATTTCATCAAGTTTAAGAAATACTTCTGTTATTATTTCTGAAATCAGGATATAGCAATAGAGTATCATATTTTGATAAGAGATATTGCTTCCTTTTTTGTTGTTGTTGTTTTCCCTTTCAAACAACAGTACATAAAGTAATGGTGTGTCATAATTTATGACATTTCAGATTTGTTGAAATATAGTACATAATGGAAACAAAAGTTTCACAAAACCATATTTACCCTTTATTGTGGGCAATGCTCTAGTTTTTTGCTCTATTTCCTTAAGAAAAAAAATGCTGGTCATAATCCACCAAAATCATTTCACTACTTACTACTGATTCATAAACTGCAGTTTGAAAAACTGAGAACTGAGACTATTTACTGACATACAATAGGATTAAGAACTCAGACGGACTACAGTGACATGACTTTACAACTCCACTGTTTGCAAAAACATGACTTGAATTCCAAGAAATTCTTGCCCAAGAAAATGAAGTTGCAAATAACTTAACTGCAGTTTCAGGAACTTCCTCAAAGTCTTATTTATCTGAACAATAGACTACTGACTGACATAGCCTTCATCAGGATAAAGAGCCTGCTCCTCAACACAATTACTCTTGGGTTTATCAAACAACTGTTTACTCTTCTAGGCTTGCTTCAAAACTCTCCCCTCCCTGTAATCATCCTAAATGATTATATCACAAATTTAGTTCAGTCTCAATCATGCTTTCATTGAAAGACTTGTCTTAAACCAGATGCCCTGAATCTTCTATTCTACACTTGACCTCCCTCTTTGAGATGCTACTAAGACTGTCAACACAGTGGTATCACTTGCTGTTGTAAGCAATAAACTTAGCTTTGTTTGATCAACGGGTTCTTTTGGTGGTCTTTGCTGGAAGTCAGGAGCTGACACTACATTATAAGCTCTCAAGGGAAAACGCAGTATTTATTTATTTTCCTCCTACCTCCTCCTGGTGATGATGAAACACTAATGGACAAGGAAGGAAAGGTGTCTCAGGAATCTGAGAGTATCCTATTGCAGGGACAGTAGAGATGTATAGTGGTCACAGGTAAGGAGCTCTTGCTGCAGAGAGGCTGCACCCACAAATTAGAAATCCTACAAGTTGGACCAGGCCTTCCCTTTCTCTTGGTTTTATCTACTCACTTTATCACACCTGGTACTCAGATGGTATTGCTTTAAATATAAAAAATAAAAAACATTCAAGTTCCATCCCAACCAGTTAACTTCAAGCTACTATGTGATCTTTAAAGTGGTTATCTGCCTCAAGCTTGAAGCTTGAAGATGTGTCTAATAATGGATAAGGGACTGCCAAACGTTTGGTTCTCATCAGAAATGATTAAGTCATTGAAAAAATATGCTGACCCGCGTCTCTAATTTCATAAATACCTACATAAATTTCCCTGACCCAATAGGCCGTGGTAAATAAAACAAGTTTGCTCTCATCCAAATGGTCCCAAGAAGGCACCAATCTACATTTCCCACTACATCTCACAGTACACCCCTTCCCAAATTCTACGATTCAGGCCTAGTCCCAGCTCAGCAACAAGCCAGGTGCTCTCCTCCTTCCTGTTTTCGCTCTCACAGTTCCCTCCGCTCTCCCCCTCTCCCTCGCCCCCTCCGGTTATATTGGGCTCCTTCTGATCCAGCTTCATGAAAGGTCACCCGTGGCGACCTCACTTAGAAGCCTTCCTCCGTATCCTCAGGCAGAATTAATGACCTTCTTAGCATTTGGCCTCTAACAGCGTTTGCCTGGTACTTCGGCTGTTGTCTTCTAGCCAATCCATCTTCAGGCCCAGCCTTTCGTGTTCCCGGCCCATCCCTGGGCACATGGACGAAGGCTCATTCCTCTTGGATCGCCGGTTGCTTTGCCAGTGTTAGGTGCGCAGTAACCACCCCCCCTCCCCCTCCCCGGCGAGGAGTTTGGTCACTTTGAGCTGCAGTGCTGGGGTAAGGGCCCATCTGCCCACCTCCCCGCCAGCCCCCGGCCCAGCCCACCGGAGGCGGCTGCCGAGACCGCGTGCCTCTCCAGCCGCCCCCGCAGCGCGCGGAGCCCAGTCACCAGCGTTGGAAATTCCGGCGCGTGCAGGCGCTCGGGGCCGGGCGGGGGCGGGGGAACCCGTGGAGTGAGCCTGTGACGCGAGGGGGCGTGGCGCAGGAGACCCCGCCCCCTCTCCCTCGCCCTCTCTCGCGGGTCGGGGTTACATGGCGGCGACTGCGGCAAAGCGAGAGCCTCGGAGACGCCGCTGCCGCCAGCACAGCCGGAGACCTGAGCCGACACTGGGGGCTGTCCGCGGGCCCCGCACTCCCTCGATGAGCCGGAGAAGTCCCGTGAGTGTGTGTGTGTACGTGTGCGGGGCGCGCCCGCGGGGCGGCTCGGGAGGGCGCCGCGGCGGGCCCGGCGGCGGCGGCGGAGCCGGCTCCCTCCTCCATTGTGTGTGACCCTCCGGCGGCCGCCGCTCAACAAAGGCGCTTTTGTTCCGTCTCCGGCCCGCCCGTCCGCCGGCCCGCCCGCTCGGGCCTGGCCGGCGCGTCCGCGCGCGGGCCGGCGGGCGGCGGGCCGGGGTCCCCGCGTGAGGCCGGCAGAGCGGCCGGCGCGCCCCT
>NW_022589723.1:19165250-19313694 GCF_004348235.1 Phoca vitulina
CGCCGGCCGCCGGGCCGGGCCGCGCCCGCCAGCCCCGGGGCCCCGCCGCTCGGCTGCGGCACGGCCACCCGCGCCAGCCCCGCGGGTTCGAAGCCCGCCCCGGCCGGCGGGCGGCGGGCTAGGGGCGGCGGCCGGGAGGGGCGGCCCGGGGAGCGTGAGGTGGCGCGGAGTCTCGCCTTCCTGGCACGCTGCCTTCGAAATGCTCCCGCGTCTCCTCCCCCATCCCACTCCGGTGACTCGGCCTCAGCTGACTCCGGCCGGGCAAAGTCTCCAGTGGACTCGGCGAATTGCGTAGCGCACCACTCACCCGGCTGGTCTCAGAGCCCCGAAGTCCTCTGCCCAAGTTTTGAGTTCTGGCCGTAAATGAGGTAAAGAAAACTTGTCTGGGCCGGAATCCCTAATTTCTTTCCTCCGCCGGCTCCCCCCACCCTGCTGCAGCCTTTCCTTAGCTGCGTTCGGGACGTTAAGCGTTGGTCTGTGAAAGTACCCAAATGGAAACTTGTTTTGTCAGTTCACTAAAAAGGACCTCTTCGCTTCGCTGTGCGTTTTTATCTGACTTGGTGAGGTGCGTTGAAAAGTAAAGGTCTTTAGGCCGCCTTTTGTTCCTTGGCTTAGTATTTGCAGGTGTTATGTGGGAGCTCTGTGAAGCAGGATCTTTTTGATTCCTTTCCTGTTTTATTTTCTCTTTTGCTTGCTCATTGGCAAAGGTCCAATGAAGTGGTGGAATTAGAAGCCTTACTGCATTTGCAGCAAAATTCCTGTTTTCTTCAATGCTAAAAATGTTCTTAAAAGTCAGTATTAACTTTTTTTTTTTAACGATACAAGATGATTTGTCAAGGGAAAAAAAATTAACGGGGGACGAAATGGAGCGCAAACAATTCCAGAGTAATTTTCTGATTGCTTCATTCTTCTAGCCTTGTTATTTTTTAAGGTTCTGATGGACATATTCACTCTCTTCCACCTTGGGAAACTGAGGTGGAAACAGTAATTTGACTAGAAGAATGTAGGGTCCTGTCCAAACAGGGCCTGGCCCTGAAAAAGAACTACCTCTAGAGTTTCTTCTTAGAGATGTCAGATTTTAATGTTTGAAAATAATATTGAATTGGGTGGAAGAATCTCTAACATCTCTAACGAGTAGTTGTTCAAACACGTTCATGAAGGGCTTGCTTGCTATGTGCCAGGGAGTGTAAAGTCCTTTCACATATATATGTTACATCACTTAATAAGAATTGCCTGGTGAAACTTGTAAAATTGCTTATTGGTGTTCTAAATTCAGTAATTGCAGTCATCTAGGAAATATGCCAGATTTGAACAGGACATGTTTTATTATTTAGGTATTACTGTTCAGAAAAAAAAAAAATCTGGGAAACAGAATTGTTTATAAAAACCTTTATATATGACCATATTTTGGAGTTCGGTTACTTGCAAAGGAAGATTAAATGTAGTGTTTGGCTACTTTTTGTGATTAAGAAGGAATCTAAAGAAGATTGATTTGAAGATGGGTTAATTTTGTAATAGAAACAGCACATGTTCTAATGACAAGTGTTAGTGCTAAATGTGTTGCAGTGTTTTTGCATAAGTTCATTTAAGCATCGTGAGAATTCATAACTGACAAAATAGTGAGGTTTGCTGACTCAGGGTACATTACTGAAGGGGATGGGGTCTGGTAGGAGGAAGCTTAGAAGTGCTGCAAGTTTTGAGTTGGGTGATGACTCATACTGCCCACGGACTGCTACGTGGCCCTTTTTTTTTATACACTGTATTTTTTTAAATGATAGGGCTAAAATGTTTCTGTCCACATTATAATTCTCTCTCAAGAGGAGCCACAGTTTCTCTAAGAGTAATGGCTTCTTAAATTGCATTTTAAAAGGAGATCAGATATCCTACAGGTGGAATTTTATAACATTTGTTGAGAGGAAAAGGTAAAAATAGTTGCTGGTCAGTTGCTACAATTAAATGTTTCATACTAGTAGTTCTTCCCTTATTATTAAGAAAGATTTGTTACAGATTATTTATAAAAGAATTTTATGGTGTGAGTAGAAATTAGCCTTATGTTCTCATTGGTAATGTAAAAGTTATCTTTATAATATCTAGAAATTAAGTGTTGTAAACGTGCAGAAGTATTAATCGGATATAACTGAACATGAGCATTTCACTCTGACAGAATTATATAATAGTGCTTTCTTCCGATCTATATGAATTTATATATGAATTTATGATATATGTGAATTTTCTGTTTTACTAAAGACAACTTGAAGTAGGTATTGTTATAGGCACTTTTCCATCAGTCTTTTTTTTTTTTTTTTTAAGATTTAAAAAATTTTTTATTTGTAAGTAATCTCTACACCCATCGTGGGGCTCGAACCCACAACCCTGAGATCGAGTCACATGTTCCACCGACTGAGCCAGACAAGCGCCCCTCATCAGTCTTTTTTAAAGATAAGCAGAATGTATGGTTCCAAATTTAGGACCCACACTGAAATTTGGTAATAAGATACTTTTACTGATTTTTAAAAGTCACCATTTAGCAGGTTGGCTTAAAATAAGATTGGGAGGTGGGCGCCTGTGTGGCTCAGTTGGTTAAGCGACTGCCTTCGGCTCAGGTCCATGATCCTGGAGTCCCGGGATTGAGTCCCACATCGGGCTCCTTGCTTGGCGGGGAGTCTGCTTCTCCCTCTGCCCTTCCCCCCTCTCATGCTCTCTCTCTCAAATAAATAAATAAATCTTAAAAAAAAAAAAAAGATTGGGAGGACAAAAAAGATTGAGAATAGCAGTTTGTTTTTAAAGTGAGAAGAAAAAACTCCCCATCCCTTAGGTTTTCTTTATATACTATTTATCTTAAAGTGATTTATTTGAAGAGTTTTGTAGGTAGTAAAGTGTATTGTTAATGTGAATTAAATCTTTGGAAAGATTTTGGAAGAGCCTGACATTTATATAGGACTTTAATGAAGTTTAATTTAAACTTTAAAATATATTTCCTACTATAAAAGAAATATAAAAATACAAATATAAAAAAGTGTTGTAGATTTTCAAAACATCCTATCACCTAGAAGTTGAACATGTATTTATTTCCAGGTTTTTTTTTTGTTTTTTTTTTTAAGATTTTATTTATTTGAGAGCGTGAAGGTGGGGGGGTTGGGGAGGGAGCACAGAGGGAGTACTGCCTTATGAAATGGTGAGCCACACCACTGCTGTCCACTTCATTGTTTGCATTGCCCATTTGAACCGTGTATGATCTAGGGCCCCTATTAGAAAGATTGCCCAAAGGTAAGTTCTTTGTGGCATCGTGGGCTGCCCGGTGTCAGCTCCTTCAGCCTGTTTTGTGACTGTTAATTACTCTATAGCCTGTTAGTGGTATGGGGATTTTGGTCAGTTTTATTGCTCAGAGCCCTGACTGAAACTTTACAAAAACAAAACAACAATAATGTTATTGTAGTTAATGGCTTTTTCTGGGGAGTCGCTTTTCATGTGGAGCTGATACTTTTAAGATAACAGTAGTGTGGTACAGGCTGAGTCCAGCATCGTTTTTTTCTTCCATGAGCTGTGTATTTAGAAAATATAATGCGCCCCTCTGGTGGTTCTTAATGGTTTGTCTTTCATACATGTCTTTTAAATCCATTTCTGAAAACTTGTACAGAGATTGAATATTTATATGGCAAATCACATTTTTCCATTGATTTTCATTTAAATTTAGTATGTCTTCATGGAAAAAAATGGTAGCACAAATATTGTTTGTTAGAATCCTAGCATTTACTTCAGGGAAGAAACTTCCTCTGCAGAAAGTGAAATCTCTGCATTTAATTCTGTACAAACTATAAAATGTTAGTGTTTACAGAAGGGTCATGCCCATTATCTTGCCCCAGTTGCTTGACAGCTGAGGAAACTGAGGCCCAGAGAGAACTAAGATCTTAGTACTCAAAGTGTGATTGCTGGACCAGGAGTATTAACATCACCTAAGATTTTGGTAGTGCAGAATTCTTGACCCCATCCCAAGACCTACTGAATTAGAATCTGCATTTTCACAGGATTCTCAGGTGACTCAAATGCACATTCATTTCTAGAAACACTGTTAAATGATGCCTACATTGTTGCTCAGCTGGTTAGTGACTGATTTGGAAAACTCAGGTCTTCTAAGTTACTCCTTTTATTGGCTCTCCTGAAAAAAGTCAAAAGGAAAATTGAAGGTCTAATTAATCACTGTTCAATAGAACTTTCTGTGATGATGGAAGTGCTCTATTCTTTGTTCATTGAAGTAGCCAACTAGCCACATGTGACTATTGAGCACTTAACCGTGGCTAGTGCACCTGAGGAACTGAATTTTTAACTTAATTTTGATTATTTTTAAATAGCTGCAAGTAGCTAGTGGCTACCATATTGACAGCTCAGATCTAGTTGATTTATATTGACACTGAATTTAAAATAAGCTGTAATTTAATAACTGATTAGGCTCAGTTTAATAATTTCCTCCTTCAATTACAAATTGGAGAGATGGTCAGTTTCTAACTGCCTACTTTTTCAATATGCCCAGATAGGATTTTTTTTTTTTTGCCCAGATATGATTTTAGTAGTTACTATAAAGCACTGCCAGTTTTCTGATTGATATTGTGTTCAGTAAAGGAGATAATCTAAGTTGCAAGAATGTGTGTTTTCCTGTTTGTCTTAATAAAGGTATTTTCACTTGGATTTTAAGAAAATTAAAAATAGTTGTTAAATAAATGTTCCTTAATTATCTTGTAGATAGCATGGAGGGGACAGTTTTTACCTCTGGCCTACGACTTCCGGGCTCATTGGTACTTGTTAGCTGCCAGATTGATCTGCTATTTTTTTAAAAATATTTTTACTGGTTTTTTTTTAAGATTTTATTTATCTGAGAGAGAGAATAAGAGAGAGAGAGAGAGCATGAGAGGGGGGAAGGTCAGAGGGAGAAGCCGACTCCGTTGAGCAGGGAGCCTGGTCTGGGACTCAATCCTGGGACTCCAGGATCATGACCTGAGCCGAAGGCAGTTGCTTAACCAACTGAGCCACCCAGGCGCCCGATCTGCTATTTTTTATATTATTTCCAGGCCTAGAAACATTGGTTCTTAGCCTCCCACCTTAGGTAGTGATAAGAATCTAATCCTAAAGTAAATCAGACTGGCCTGTGTCCAAATCTTGACATTTACTATGTATGTGATTTCAGTGAAGTTGCTTTACTTCTCAGAGCATCAGTACTCTTGTTTTAAAATAAGACTTAACAAGGTACTAGTTCTGAGTAGCAGAAATAATTTGTCACTTAGAAAATGCCTGGCACTGAATGCAGATTCAGTAGATATAAATTACCTTCTCAAGCCCTCCTGCTTAGCTTTTATAGCCTTCTGTAATTTAGTCTTATGCTTGAGATTTCAACCAGGCTTAAGACATACTCTGATTTTAAATTTTATTGGTTCCCACCCGTTGCTGTAACTTCATGCTTTGCTTCACTCGTGTTTATCCCTTGTAGATTCTTCTGCTTGTGTTTTGGATTCCTTCTCTTCACTTCTTAAGGACTCATCTCTTCATTTTTCCCTTTCTATTTGGTCATCTTTATTAGTATACAAATATGCTCTCAACTATACTGTCCAGTCTGGCCACGTGTGGCTATTTATTTATTTATTTTTTAAAAAGATTTTATTTATTTGAGAGTGAGTGAGCGAGAGCACGAGAGGGGGGAGGGTCAGAGGGAGAAGCAGACTCCCCCGCTGAGCAGGGAGTCCCACGCAGGGCTTGGACCCTGGGGCTCCAGGATCATGACCTGAGCCTAAGGCAGACAGACGCTTAACCAACTGAGCCACCCAGGCGCCCCACATGTGGCTATTTAAATAAAAATTTATTTAGAAAAAAATTAGTTTCTCAGCCCTGCTCACCACATTTCATTTGTTCTGTAATTGGCTACCATATTGAACAGTATGGATATAGAAATCTGTTACAAACCCCTCGGATTCCATTTTCTCCTCTAGCTATTGTCTAGTTTCTCATTTCTCTGATCATCTTTCAAGCAAATTTTCAAGAGTTGTCTTTCTGCGTTCTCTCCACTTTGCTCCTCAACCTATTCCAGACTGACTTCTGTTAAACCACCTTACCACTTGAAATTGCTCTAATCAAGATACCAGTGATTTTGATTTACCAAATCCATCTTACAGGATCTTGTAACAGCTTTCAATATAGTTGACTATTGTTTTCTGCATATTCACCTGCTTTTCTTAGCTTATGAGACATACTCTTCTTGTTTTTCTCCTACCTCACACCTTGTCATAAGTTTTTATAGGCTTCTGTCATCTACCTGCCTCCATGTATTGGCATATCCCAGAGTTTAGTTCCTGCTCTCCTTCTAAATTCTTTCCCCAAGTGGTTTCAATTTATTAAGTGCTATCTACACGTGGGTAATTCTCAGATTTACGCTTTAGACTTCTTGCCTGAGCTCCAGACACATTATCTAGTTGTGTGCTTGATGTTACCAGTTATCTAAATAGATACTCTATGAATAGGCGTAACGTATCCAAAATAGAACTCTTTCCCATATTATTCTCCCAGTTTTCCCCATCTCAGTAATTGGCATGTAGGAGTTATCCTTAAATCTTCTTTCCCTTATCCCCCATATCTAATCCATCACCAACTTCTCTTGGTCTCCAGAATATTATTTTAATCTGTCTCCTGTTTTACATTTTTATTTCTACCAGCCTAGTGCTAGCCACCATCATCTCACTTGGCCTACTGAAATAGCTAACTGGTTCTACTTTCACTCTATTATCTTCAGTCTGTTGTCTTCCCAGTAGCCAGAATTCATCTTTTTTTAAAATGTGAATGAAACCATGCAATTGTCTGCTTAAATCCTTCAGTAGCTTTCCTTTGCACTTAGTTATAAAATGCAGAATCTTGCCTCAGGTGTTTCTTTCTACCTGTCCCATCTTAACGCCTTATCATTCCCCTCTCTCTTTGCTCAGGATGCTGTGGCTACACTGGCATCTTTTCCTCCAAAATACCATGTTCTGTCCGGCTTTAGGTTTATTTGCTGTTTCCTCTGTTTGGAATGCTCTTCTGTCTCTCAGCAGTGCTCGTACCTTTTCATTTAGATTTCAGCTCCTTAGATGGCCATTTCCCAGCCACTCAATCATAGCATTTAGACAAATCTGAAGTTATGTTATTAGTTTATTAATCTTTCCTCACTAGATTGTAAACTGGAGTGTAAACTCTTTGGAAGCAGAAGAAACTTAGCTGTACTGTTATCCACTGTACCATCAAATAGTGCCTGGCACATGCCAAATGCTCAGTAAATTTTTGTGGACTATAGAAAATGTTTGATTCCTTTCAACTTCTAAAGGGAAAAAAGTATGTTAAAGATTGTGCTGTAGTCAATGTGACATGTGATTCTGGACTGGGTCCTCTAGCTCTTAAGTACATTATGGGATCTGAGTATTAGATGGTAGCATTTTTTTTTTTTTTAAAAGGTTTTATTTATTTGACAGAGAGAGAGACAGCTAGAGAGGGAACACAAGCAGGGGGAGTGGGAGAGGGAGAAGCAAGCTTCCCAGCAAGCAGGGAGCCTGATGTGGGGCTCGATCCCAGAACCCTGGGATCATGACCTGAGCCGAGGGCAGATGCTTAACAACTGAGCCATCCAGGCATCCTTAGATGGTAGCATTATACCAGTGTCAGTTTCCTGATTTTGATGATTACATTTTGGTTATGCAGAAGAATGTCCTGTCTGTAGGAAATAGACTCTCAAAAGAGGTGGGGGAGTGTGTACTGGTCAATAAAATAATTTCATTATTATTTGAGAGAAGGTCTTGGGCTTTGGTTTACAACCTGAGATTCAAATCTTGGCTCTCTCATTGATGTGTGATGTTGAATGCATTATTTTAATTCTCTGAAATAAAGATTATAGAAACCATTTTACAGTGTAGTTAGGATATAGTATATGTCCAGTACAATGCTTCCCACATAATACATTCTTAACCAAGCTTGCTGTTTTTGTTTTTTACATTCTTTGAAATTTCAGATATTAAAAATTCTGTTCTCGTGTTCAGTGCCTTTATTATATAAACAAATCCTGTTTTTTCATTAATTGCTTTTATAATAGTTGATAATGTGGGATGAATATGTACCAAACATATTTATATCCTCCAATTTGAACTTTGAGGCCATATTCCACAGTATAATTTTTTTACTGTTTTGAAAGTGTATACTTTTAAAGTATAAAGTACAGCCCCTCAGAGTTATTTCAGTTAAAATATGTATGTTTATCTTGATTAACATGTTAATTTCCATTTCCTCTGGAAATATATGAATCTGTGATGGTACTTTAATGTTAACATATTGGCTTATATTATGATTGATGTAAAAGTACACAAAAACTACTTGCAGTTGGTGATTTATTTAGTTTTCTTTTTATCCTTCCTTTTACTCTCCATTGATGGGCATGTTATTAAGTAAACGTAATGACCAAAAAGGAAGAAGGTGTTCAAAGATGACCCATGAGCCTTTCACTAGTTATCATAGTCTTTTTTAAATAATCTAAACTGGGGCACCTGAGTGGCCCAGTCGGTTAAGCCACTGCCTTCAGCTCAAGTCATGATCCCAGGGTTCTGGGATCGAGCCCCACGTCAGGCTCCCTGCTCAGCAAGGGAGCCTCCCCTTCTCCCCCTCCTGCTGCTCATGCTCTCTCTCTCACTCACTCTCTTTCAAATAAATAACTCTTTCTCTTTCAAATAAATAAATAAAATCTTTAAAAAAAAAAAAAAAGTCTAACCTACTTCACCAATACTGTAAACCTTACAATCGCATGATTCAGTTCACCCCTTCCAACACTTTGTGCTCTTATCTTTTATTTCTACATGTGCTGTAAACCTCACAGTACATTATTATTTTGCTTTAAATAATCACTAGTCTCTTTAAAACATTTTTTTAAAAGATTTTATTTATTTGACAGAGAGAGAGAGACAGTGAAAGAGGGAACACAAGCAGGAGGAGTGGGAGAGGGAGAAGCAGGCTTCCCACCAAGCAGGGAACCCGATGATGCGGGGCTTGATCCCAGGACCCTGCGATCCTGGGATCATGACCTGAGCCAAAGGCAGACGCTTAACGACTGAGCCACCCAGGCGCCCCTAAATAATCACTAGTCTTTTAAAGACATTTAAACATGTAGACAGGGGGTGCCTGGGTGGCTCAGTCAGTTAAGCATCTGCCTTTGGCTCAGGTCATGATCCCAGGGTCCTGGAATTGAGCCCTGGGTTGGGCTCCCTGCTCAGTGGGGAGTCTGCTTCTCCCTCTCCCTCTGCCCCTTCCCCTGCTCGTGTGCATGCGCTCTCTCTCAAATAAATAAAATCTTAAAAAAAAAAAAAAAATGTAGATAACTTTTCTTTTTGTTTTTAAAGACCTTTTATATTTTTCTTTTTTTATGTATAATGGTTAATTTTTTTAAATTTTATTATTATGTTATGTTAATCACCATACATTACATCATTAGTTTTTGATGTAGTGTTCCATGATTCATTGTTTGCACATAACACCCAGTGCTCCATGCAGAACGTGCCCTCTTTAATACCCATCACCAGGCTAACCCATCCCCTCACCCCCCTCCCCTCTAGAACCCTCAGTTTGTTTTTCAGAGTCCATAGTTTCTCATGGTTCATCTCCCCCTCCGATTCCCCCCCCCCTTCATTCTTCCCCTCCTGCTATCTTTTTTTTTTTTTTTAACATACAATGTATTATTTGTTTCAGAGGTACGGGTCTGTGATTCAACAGTCTTAAACAATTCACAGCGCTCACCATAGCACATACCCTCCCCAATGTCTCTCACCCAGCCACCCCATCCTTCCCACCCCCCCACCACTCCAGCAACCCTCAGTTTGTTTCCTGAGATTAAGAATTCCTCATATCAATGAGGTCATATGATACATGTCTTTCTCTGATTGACTTATTTCGCTCAGCATAATACACAAAGACCTTTTATATTTTCAATTATTTATCCTTTCTGGAGATTTTGTTCCTTTATGCAGGTTCCATTTGTTGTCATTTTCCTTCAGCCTAAGAACTTTTAGCATTTCCTTAGCAAAGGTCTGAGGTGATGTAGGAAAGATGTTAGGGTTTGAAGCTGATGGCCAAGAAAGAATTACTGAGACATCTATGGTGCAAAAAGGTGGTTTTATTAAAGCATGGGGACAGGACCCATGGGCAGAAAGAGCTGCACTGGGGTCGTGAAGAGTGGTGTATTATATACTTTCAAGTTGGGAAGGGGGTTAGGGATAGGGAAAGTCTCTAAGGAATTTGGAAGCAAGGTTTCTAAGACCTTGAAGGGGCTACCTACTGTTAGGAAAAGGTCATTTATTACTGTCTAATAAAACCTTAGTCATGAGACCCTTCAGATATATATCGGGGGGGGGTGATTGCTAACGTCTATCTTGGGGGGTTTAGAGATAAAGGACATTTCCAAAAGAATTTTTGTATGTTAAAGTAGGCTTACTGGATCCTGGGGCGGGAGTCGAGCTAGGATTGCCTTTTGCCCTTAGCAAAATGTCAACATCTGGGGCAGTTGAGTCCCTAGAGGAATGTCACTCTGCCTGTTTCAGGGACTCGTCAGTGGTCTGTAGGTAGTAAGGAAATTTAATAATTTTTCTTCTGCCTTTGTTTCCCACATGAGGGAGACCAGTTCTTTTCACTTTTGTCTCTTTGAAAATGTCTTTATTTCATCTTCATTTTTGAATGAAGATCTTCATTTCATCTTCATTTCCCTAGGTGCAAAATTCTGGGTTATTTCCCTTTTTTGGCACTTAAAGAGTGATGTTCTGTTGTCTCTGGCTTTCATCGTTTCTAGTGATAAATCAGCCATTACTCCTATTGTACCTCCCTAGTATATAGTTAACTCTCTTTTACCTGGTTGCTTTTAAGAGTTGCTCTCCCCCACCCCCATTTTCAACAGTTTGGCTATGATATACCTAGGTATGGGATTCTTTGTATATTTCCTGCTTGCAGTTCATTGAGTACTTGGGTCTGTGAGTTGGTGTCTTTTGTCAGTTATGGAAAATTTGTTTTGTTATTTATTTTTTAAAAAGATTTTATTTGTCAGAGAGAGTGTGCACGCACACAAGCAGGGGGAGCGGCAGGCAGAGGGAGAAGCAGGTTCTCCGCTGAGCAAGGAGCCCGATGTGGGACTTGATCCCAGGGCCCTGGGACCATGACCTGAGCCGAAGGTAGATGCTTAACCGGCTGAGCCACCCAGCCGTCCTTGTTTTGTTTTTTAAAGATTTATTTATTTTAGAGAGAGAGAGAGAGAAATCAGAAGTGGAAATCCTGAACCTTTTGTTAAAATTATAAAACTTTAGAGCTGGAAGAGACCATAGAAGTCATGTAGTTTAGCTACATCATTTTCCTGATGAGGAACTGAGGCCTAGAAATGTGAACTGCTTTGATTATAAGCTAATTTAGCCATGGATCCTGGACTAGATGTGAGATCTCTTTAACTCATTTTTTTTTTTTAAGATTTTATTTATTTATTTGAGAGAGAGAATGAGATAGAGCATGAGAGGGGGGAGGGTCAGAGGGAGAAGCAGACTCCCTGCTGAGCAGGGAGCCCGATGCGGGACTCGATCCTGGGACTCCAGGATCATGACCTGAGCCAAGGCAGTCACTTAACCAACTGAGCCACCCAGGTGCCCACTGTTTTTTTTTTTTTTTTCCTTTTAATATGGTCTTAGTGAAATCAGAGAGGAATTTTTCAGTAGTGCCAAACTTCAGTGTGAATCTGATAGGAAACGTACACTTTTTTTTTTTATATATTTTATTTATTTATTTGACAGAGAGAGAGCAGGAGAGGGGACGCAAGCAGGGGGAGTGGGAGAGGGAGAAGCAGGCTTCCCGCGGAGCAGGGAGCCCGATGCGGGGCTCGACCCCAGGACTCTGGGATCATGACCTGAGCCGAAGGCAGACGCTTAATGACTGAGCCACCCAGGCGCCCCGGAAACTTACACTTTTTTATATTGTAAGCTTTGTTCAGCCTTGGAGAAAATGAGAAACAAAGGAAGAAGAATATTTCAGGAAAGTTATCTGCTATTCTGATTCATTTTTTAAAAATTGGGTACTCTCCAATCAAGCATGTGGTTCTCCCTTTGATGAGAGTCCAGAAATATTTTGTATGGATGGCCTTGCATGTTGTGGCCTTCTTCATACCCTTACTAGGGTTAGCTGAAAAATGACAGCAGTTATATTTGGTGTACAGTCTGGAAAGCTCTGGTGCTAAATGCCATAGAGCCTGCTAGGATGGACTGAAGAATAATCAGAATAATGTCAAGGTCTCACATATCTTCATGATACCTACTTGGTATCACATGGGCTAATAGGACTTTTTATAGAATCCTGCTTGTCTGCTAATATAAGACACTATTTCAGTGGCACAATCCCTTCTTACTACCTCAACAAAATAAAACAGGAGCTATAACAAAGTTGAAGTTTTCTTTTTTTTTTCTTCAGTCTGAGTGAGTTGAAATCATTGCTTTCTTCATGTATTGACAAACCTATGTATTTACCATAGGGTGAAGCTCCTGGGGGGAATTCCTGGAAAGGAAAGTACCATAACTAGGAGTCATCACTGATGTTCCCCATGGTGGGTCAGAGTGTGATCATATTCTGAAAAAATTGAGGGTAGAGCTTGTCTTCTCCAAAATTTTCTACTGTCCAATAAAATATGCTGTTTACATTAATTCACTCAGTACAGTTTGTAAAGTGCCTACTAAGTACCCAGGTACGATGCTCAGAAAATGTTTGTAAAGCAACTGAGTTTCAAACCTTTTATTTTTGACCGAGCCGAAGGCAGATGCTTAGCGACTGAGCCACCCAGGTGCCCCCAAACCTTTTATTTTTTTTAAAGATTTATTTATTTATTAGAGGGAGAGAATAGGGGAAGGGCTGGAGGGAGAGAAACTCAAGCAGACTCCATGCTGAGTGTGGAGCCCAACATGGGACTTATCCCATGACACTGAGATCATGACCTGAACTGAAATCAAGAGTCAGACACTCAACCGACTGAGCCACCCAGACGCCCCTCAAATCTTTTATTTTAAAATAGAGCGACATACAACAAAGCGGAGGGAGGGGAAAATGGTAAGGTGGTGCCTTGGGAAATGGTACCCTAGAAGAGTAGACGCATCTGAAGAACAGAGATTAGACTAGACTGGGGAAGGATGGCCTAAGACAAGGGAAGGAGAATAGTATTAGAAAAGAGAGGAGGAAGAAATGTTAGTGGATAGGGAGAAATCTACTGCAATGATCTAGGAGTTTGTGCTCCATGAGGTCAGGGTGATTTCTTTCTTTTTTTTTTTTTAACCTGTTTTGACCCCTGCTATACCTTTATGCCCAAAACAACATCTGGCATATGGTAAAGACTCAGTAAGGTTTTGTAGACTAAAAATGGATGGATGGCAGAATTGAAGCTGTTTTAGTTAAAGTGGTTCAAAACATTTTGGTTCTCTGCTTCTGAGACCATGTCGGGATTGCATTTTCCTACTCCCTTGAAGCAGGTGTGACCATGTGATGTGCCTTGGTCAGTAAAATGTGAGAAGTGAAATGTGTCATTTTTGGATGGAAGCTTTAGACCAGTTAGATATTCCCACTTCTTCATTTCTTCCAGCACATTGAGTGGCAATGGGCAGAGCTGGTAGTTACTTTGACAACTTGGATGACGGCCATGTTGGACTTGTTGCATTAGCAAGACTTAAAACTTCTGTTGTAAGTCAGTGAGATGTTTGGGGTTATTTGTTAACTATACAATTTTCTAACCTATCCTGACTGCTACAGAAATTTATATTAATTTTCATCTGGTTGGAATTCCCATATGGCTAAAGATACTTGAAGGAGGAGGCTGCCCACGTGTCTCCTATTATATATTTGTTCCAGTGTTTCCTTAACATGATTTAGGAGAGGAGTCTTAGAAACGAGGGCTCGGGCAGGAGAGGGGAATGAAGGGTTATTATAATTATTTTTAAATTTCCAGCCATAAATATATAGAGAGGATTGTGTTTAGTATATAGCAGTTTGAATCATATGTTCCCCAATCTGGGCATACCACCCTAATAAGTGCTTGGGAGCAAACCACCAGTCAAGTAAAAGACTTGTACTGGGCTTTCGTAGATGATAGACTGAGAATTGGAAGGGTCCTTAGAGATTTTTTGACCGATTTATCTGATCTGTGGAGTTCTTATATTCTAATATGGATGCCCTAGAAGAAATAGCAACTAGAGATGAGCATCAAAATAAACATGACATTTTTTTTTGTAATGGCTTTTTAAATAGTCAAAGGCAAATGCAAGTCCCTATTATTAAAGTGTGTTTAGGCAAAGGTTCAGGCAATTTAAGAACAGAAGTTGGGAGTGGAAGAATTTTTAAAAAATTGGATACTTTGTTAGAAGCCAAGTAATCCTCCGTCTTTGACTTCCTAAGTTTGCTCTATAGCACACACTGGTTACTGATAGCGGGCAAGGCCTGTTAGGCCTTGGTGTTTTAGTTTTAAGGTCCCCCCTCACCCTCCAAATGACAGATCATTCATTGACATTAGTTTACACCTTGAGCCTCCTTGAGGTCCAGATCCTGAGAGGGATCTCTAACAACTCCAAGGGCTACCTTACATGAGCAAGGGCATTGTCAAGAATGCATGTGAACAAGCGGGTAAGCTGTAGCCTTTGGCCTTCTCTGCCCTAGAAACTTAGTAGCTTTGATGAGAGCTTGAGATATCTTAGGGAAGGATGACTTTGCTATAACAATACCTCTCTGTGCCAGGGTTAAGAGATAGTCCTATGTGAATTTAAGTAGAGCTCAACCTTGCCCTTCTCTCCAAAAGCAACTGGATTTTGGCTGAGATGTGAGGCTGGCTGGATTCCAGTTATCTCAAGTTACTCACTTGACCCTGGAGAAGAGCAAAATAGGCAAGAGCCATTGAGGAGGGGGGTGGTGGAGAGCTGTCAATGCATCTGATCAGGAGATGACCCATGTCAGCATTTAACCTGATAAGCAGCAGAGTGGAAGATGGAAGAGAAAACCAGATAAGTAACCTTTATGTTTAAGGCTCTCACCTCAAACTTGCTTTGCACATCCAGACTCCTTTTCTGATACATGGCCAAGTTGTTTTTAGATAAGAAGGGAAGGAAAATCCAGTTTCTATAGAATGGGGAGATGGGGCAGAGTGAAGTTATTCTACTGTCTATTTTGCATTTTATAACTTTACTGAATATACTTAGGCTTGACTCAGAGTACCTATATTTCTCTTGGCTTGGGGGTAGGCTAAGTGACAGAAAGCAGGTGGTGATTAGAGGAAGAAAGGAGTGCTTGAGGAGACCAGTGTGGCTAATACAGTTTCAGGGAACTGCCTTATAAATGTAGGAAGCTGGTACCCAGACTGGGCTACATAGAAAACTTTTACTTCCATTTTATGGTGGAAAGAAAGCCAGAGGGAAAGCATAAAGCCAGCTTTATTTTTTTAAGATTTATTTATTGAGAGAGCGTGCATGAGAGAGTGTGTGAGTGGGGGGGGAGGGGCAGAGGGAGAGGGAAAGGGAATCTCAAGCAGACTCCCTGCTGAGCAGGAAGCCTGTCTCAGGGCTGGATCCCAGGACCCTGAGATCATGACCTGGGCCGAAATCAAGAGTCGGACACTTAATAACTGAGCCACCCAGGCACTCCAAGCCAACTTTAGTCTTACAAATCATTCCCTATAATTCATTTTTTTTCACGCAGTTGTTGTTAAAAGCAAAACATTGGCCCAGCTAATTAAAATTTAATTAAGGATCCCTCTCCAAGCAACACAGTATCAGCGCTGAGGTTGGTAGGAGTGGGTAACATTTGGAGGCAGAGAAATTGGATGCTGGGAAGGGTTATTTTAAGCTACTGTCTCATCTTAGTTTTCGTTTTCCTCCCTTGAAGTGTGTGGAAATGCAAAAGGAATATGGAACCCCAGATCTTTCCTTGAACTTGGCATTTTGAAGTTAAACGTGAAAGATGATAGAGAAAGTGATGTAAATGGGACATTTCTAGAGGTTGTTGATACGGATGGAGGGGTGCTCTTACCAGTAATCTATCTGCTGGTCCAGTTGAGTTGTAACTGCATACTTTAGTCAGGCCAAAGAACTCCATGATTGGTATGGAAAATGAAGGTAGTTGGAGACCTCACGATTTGGTATCAGGGTGATAAGGAGGAAGCTGTCTTCATGGCCACTAAGCCTTTTTATGGCTTCCAGAGGCATACATTCTCATCTCCCTAATTAGGTCAAATGCCCCAGTGTGCAGGCTCTCATAGCATCCTGTACCATTCCTTAGTACCACTTGTCCCTTTTGCCTCCCCCCTTTTTCCTGTTGTTAGTTTATTATTGTTTATCTCCAACCATACTGTAAACCCCATGAGGGCAGGGCACAAGTCTGTTTTTACTTACCATTTTATCCCCAGTACCTAGTATATTGACAGGTATATAACATATCATTAGCAAATACTTGCTGAATGGGGCATGACTGAGTTGGAAACATTTACTGGATCCACTTTATCATGCAGAAGTGTAACATTACCTTCAACTTACTGCTTAAGGTAGGCTTACTTTCCAAGCTCCTGGATGAAAACATGCTCCAATAGCTTTTGGTCTAATAGTGATTGAAGGATTTTGAAGAACAGTGCAGAGCAGTGAGGCAGATCACTGCGCAAGCACTGCTGTTGGTCTCTCGCACCCCCCTCCTCCAATTTTTTTATTGGTGTAATTCTCACCTAGAATTATAGTTTTGGTGATTAATACCCCTTTCTTTCTTTAGAATGGTCTCATATTTCTGTAAAGTTTGTTCAGGTCTTTCAGTATAGTCATCATCTGAATCTATAATGAGGACGCTGCAGGTCTCAGCCTAGGCACAAGTTCCTGCCTTCCCCAAGATGAATTTTTACCTACTCTCTACCCCTGTTAAGTGCTGACCAGTCACTGAGATTTCTGAAAAGGCATTGTCATCCTTGTAGTTTTTGGTCTGTGATGCTTCTTGGTTTCACGAGAGCAGATGTGGGTGGAGGTCTTGAGTGGAGATCTCTCATTCTCATACCTCTCCAATAATCCGGCTGCAGTTCCTGTTACAGTGCTATTCTGTCAAATAATGGTGGTGTCGTTTTTAGCAAAGCTAAATTATTTGTGCATGTCTGATTGCTCTACTAGTGAACTAGAAGCTTAAGAGAGTACTTAGAGATTTTACTGTTCTTATGTCAAGTCTGTAGAACTGACTTTAAAATGAACATTTATCAAAAACTTAAAAGTTGAGCTTTAAGGGATTGTCTTCAGAAGGGTAAGAATAAAAAAGAGAAAGTATGCATGCACGTGCGTGTTAGTATGAACAAACATTCTATTTCAGGTGGAGACTAGAAATGTAAAATTTTAGAAACACTGGAGCCTCTAAAAAAATACTGTTTTTAAAAGGATATTTGGTAGGGAACTGGAAGTATCAAGATGTATACAAATAGAAAAAATTGGGAAGGGGAGACAGTATTAATTAAAGCCCTTTAAAAGTCTGAAATATTTTTTAATTCAAAAGTTTATTTGCAAACTTTAACTTTTAAATGTTTTATACAGACTGACAAGGTACAGAATTTTTAGGAGTCTGCTTGTTTTTTTTTTTCTTGCTTTCTGAGAAGCAGACAAAAAATTGCAAACAGAAGAAACTATCTCTGTTAGAGTAAAACAAAGAAAGCTGGTACGCTATTAATGTCCTTTACAACATTAAGCAGATACAAGAAGTGCTCATATTTATTAAAAGAACTCAGCGATAGTAAATATCAATTTTTATTAAATAAAGCTGTTGCTGGGGCACCTGGTGGCTCAATTGGTTAAGTGTCTGACTCTTGATTTCAGCTCCAGTTATGATCTCAGGGTCGTGAGATTTAGCCCCACGTCGTACTTCAGTCTCCATGCTCGGCAGGGGAGTCTGCTTGGGGTTCTCTCCTGCCTCTTCCCGCTATCTCTTGTGCGTCCCTGCATGCGCACTTTCTCTCTCATAAATCTTTTTAAAAAGCCGTTGCCTTAAGGATCATTTATCTACTTAGTCTCTAGTTATCAGTATCATCAGTTTCTCTTTCACACAGTTGTAATGTTTATGGATTTCTTGAAGTTGAAGATTTGCTCAGATTGTGGCAAGTAGCTCTTACCTTGTATTTTTCAGATTCTTTTATTTCCACATGTGACTTATATGGGAATATGTAGAAGGAAGGAAATAAAGGCAGATTCCCTGTTGTATAAAAGCTTCACCCTTGTCAAACAGCTGATTTGTTTGAGAGTCCTAGCAGTTATCTTAAGCCACATAAGTCGTCACATAATTCAATTTCAGAATGGGCTGCTTTATTTCATGTATTGATACAGTTTCTCATTGCCTTTAAATGATTAGCCCTTTGAATAAATGAATATCGCACCTGTCCCACTTGTAATTTCTTCAGACCCAATCAGAAAATAACACTGTATATACACTTATGCCAGCTTTTAGATAAAAAAGCAGCAACAAGAAGCCTTTCCATTTAAGGTTTAGGCTGTATTACTTGCTTATAGGCATGTACACTTAAATGAGCTCCTGCATTGGCCCCCTAGTTGTTTCTTAGACATGGGACACGTACTCACCCTCTGGCTTTCATGTGCTAGCCCCTGTCTGCAGCAGTTACTCCCACATAGCACCCCTAAGGCCCGTGCACTTCAGAGCTTTGCTCCCAGTACCACCTTACTGGAGGCATTCCCTAACCACTCTCCCTGGCCTCTTTCTCTCTCTTTTTTTTTTGGCCTCTTTCTCTTTTATTTTTTTACATGACTTAAGAGAGACAGCAAGAGAGGGAACACAAGCAGGGGGGAGTGGGAGAGGGAGAAGCAGGCTTCCTGCGGAGCAGGGAGCCCGATGCGGGGCTCGATCCTAGAACCCTGGGATCATGACCTGAGCCGAAGGCAGATGCTTAACAACTGAGCCACCCAGACGCCCCCAGCTCTATAAGATTCTAGTAATTTGTCATACTTCCACACATTTTTTTTTTAAAGAAGTAACACATTAAAGATGTAGTTGGAGCATACTGTGTAATCCCACCCTCATGGTAATCACTTCCCTTGTTCCAGAGTAATGATTATCATGAATTTGGTACTTAACAGCCATATGTTTTTAATACTTTTGCCATATATATATACACTCACACACACACACACACACTCAAAGTAACATTGTACATGCTTATAAACCTGAAGTGAGTGGTTTCAGCATGTACATTTCTATGTGCAATTTGCTTTTTAAATTTAGTGTATGGGGATTTGAACTATCTCTGTTCATTTTACTATTATATAATAGTCCACTCTGTGAATATAACTCATTTATTCTCAAATTGTTGGAAGTTTAGGCTGTTTTTAATATTTTGCCATTACAAAAAAAAGGTGGGCATTTGTATGTTCATTTGCAAGTATTTCTCTAGGGAGTGGTTTTTGAAGAAAAATAGCCAAGTCATAGGTATGCTACTTATTTATGTATTTATTCTAAATTGCTCTTTGACATTCTTTTACTAATTTAAACTCACCAGTATTGTATGAAAGCTCTTCTTTTTCCACATTCCTCCTCAGGCTTGAAAGTAACAGACTCTTAGAAATCTTTTTCTAATCTGAAATGTTATCTTCTTGAGGTAGTTTGATTTTTCTGATTATCAGTGAAGCTAGACACCTTTTCATTGGTTTATTCGCTGTTCTAGTTCACGCTTTTGTAAATTGAAGAGCATTCTCTGCAGATTTCTTATTCGTACTGATTTTTGGTCATTGAATGTTTATCGGCGTAGTTAATAAGTAAACATGTTCTTTAATGAACTAACACATTGCAGACTCATATATTTTTTAAGAGAAATGGTACTAATGTCGTACTCCTCAAAAATTTCTAAAGAGTTCTGTAAAAATACTGTGAACCTTCCTTCCTTTGCTCATTGGCATTTAAGAAATGATACAACCCAATGACCATAAATTTTATAAAGAATCTAATGTGGTGGGATCTAGAGTCTGAGCCCAGTACATGTGAATTGCTTACAGCATAGATAGCTACTTTTGATTGAGGGTCATCTTTCCACTTAGTATAGTGTAATATAGTGTAAATAAATAAGTTCAGTGTACCAGTAGTTGTTTATAGCTAGATGCCCAATTCATGTCATTTTACAAAGTTGAAAAGAAGAGTATTTAGTATTTCCTGCGGTGGTGACTCTTTTCCTTTTTTTTCATCCTCCAGGTTTTATCAGAGTAAGATGGACGGTAGCTTTGATTGTGATTGTGGTGAGCTGGAGCCACCTGATCACTAACAAAAGACATCTTCTGTTAACCAACAGCCACCAGAGCTTCCTGTTGAAATATACAGCAACAAAGGAAGAAAAGAGGCAAAACGGAAATAGTGCTTACCAGCACCTTAGAATGATGCTGCTCAGGACCAGTCCAACACTGAATGTATCTGCACTGTGAGGAGAATGTTCATAGAAGCCTGTCGTGTGCATATTTATTCACATTTTTGTTAAATGTTAAATCGTTTAGCACAGTAAATCTGAGTGCATAGTATGTCATTTCATTCCGTTTGAGTTTCTTGAGTGTTTTCTTTAAATGTCTGCAGAGTTGCTGCCCCTTTCTTGAACTATGAGTACTACAATCTTTTTAATTCTTAATATGAGTAGAGCTTTTTGAGCTTTAAATCTAAGGGGAACTCAACGGGCCTGGTTGGCATATGCAATGAACATCAAGAAATCATCTTGCTGTGGAAGCAAAATTATTTTTCTTTTCCTTTTTTGAAAGATCTTTCCTTTTGATGTCAGTTTTCTTCCTTGTTTACACAAGTTCAACAATTCGAAAGGAAAAGGCAATAGTAAAGGTTTCAAAATGGCAGAGAAATTTGAAAGTCTCATGAACATTCATGGTTTTGATCTGGGCTCTAGGTATATGGACTTAAAACCATTGGGTTGTGGAGGCAATGGCTTGGTTTTTTCTGCTGTAGACAATGACTGTGACAAAAGAGTAGCCATCAAGAAAATTGTCCTTACTGATCCTCAGAGTGTCAAACATGCTCTACGTGAAATCAAAATTATTAGAAGACTTGACCATGATAACATTGTGAAAGTGTTTGAAATTCTTGGTCCTAGTGGAAGCCAGTTAACAGACGATGTGGGCTCTCTTACCGAACTGAACAGTGTCTACATTGTTCAGGAGTACATGGAGACAGACTTGGCTAATGTGCTGGAGCAGGGCCCTTTACTGGAAGAGCATGCCAGGCTTTTCATGTATCAGCTGCTACGTGGGCTCAAATATATTCACTCTGCAAACGTACTGCACAGAGATCTCAAACCAGCTAATCTTTTCATTAATACTGAAGACTTGGTGCTGAAGATAGGTGACTTTGGTCTTGCACGGATCATGGATCCCCATTATTCCCATAAGGTATGTGGAAAGCTAGCTGAGACAGATCTTTAAACTCATGGACATGATCAGGAATAGGTACTTGTATCTTCTTAGTATATTGTGACAGATTTTTTCCATTAATTGTGATAAACTTTGCATAGTATATTTTTTTCTGATACAGATCTACTTTCATTCAGAATCTCCATGTTTTTTTTTTAAGATTTTATTTATTTATTTGACAAAGAGAGACACAGTGAGAGAGGGAACACAAGCAGGGGGAGTGGGAGAGAGAGAGAAGAAGACTCCCTGCTGATCAGGGAGCCCAATGCGGGGCTTGATCCCAGTACCCTGGGATCATGACCTGAGCCGAAGGCAGACGCTTAATGACTGAGCCACCCAGGCACCCCTAGAATCTCCATATGTTTATAAAAGGAAGTTGGATTGCGATCCTAATTACATACAAATTCCTAAAAGTGTATGGTTATTTATTATAACTAAAACTCTCCCTTATTTAGAAGTGGGATATATTCTTATGTGTTTAGGGCAGAATTGTGGTCCTATCTGAAGGTAAGAGGGGCTTCTATTTCAACTTTTAGATCTTTTGTCCCTTTGAGTCTCTGTTACTCTGTTAGGCCTTGTTTAGGCAAATTTAATTTTGTTCAGTATCTAAATTTGCCTAAAGATAAAATGGCAGTAAAAATAGCTAAAAGGATTCATAGTAACTGTAGCTTAGGTAATAATTGCCTTCATAGAAGAAGTTAATATTTTCTTAGCTGAACTTTGGTCTTTTAGTTTTCAAACGAAACTGTGGGACCCTGATGTTTAAATATTAAAGTAGAGCTCCTTTTGTTATAAAGAACCTCTAGGAACTCCCTGCTTGCTTGGCTTCCCATAGCACATGTCTAAACAAACAAGCAAATCTTTTCATTCACATATATCATCTCACATTAAGTATGACTTAATTTTTTAAAAACTTGAATGTAGAAATTTAGTATTAAAATGAAATGGATGCCCACCACATCCTTTTTATGGGTAACAGTGAAGTATTGTGGATAGAACACTGAACTAAGAGTTAAACTATCTAAAATTGAGTTCCTTTCTACATCCACTTAAGCTATATGACCTTAAGCAGATTCCTTAATCTATGAGTGTTACTGCCCCTCTAAAATGGAGTTAATATCTACCTTCATAATTTTTCAGGGTTGTTTTAAGGATGAAGTAAGGTCGGGGCGCCTGGGTGGCTCAGATGGTTAAGCGTCTGCCTTCAGCTCAGGTCATGATCCCAGGGTCCTGGGATCGAGCCCCGCATCGGGCTCCCTGCTCAGCGGGGAGCCTGCTTCTCCCTCTCCCACTCCCCCTGCTTGTGTTCCCTCTCTTGCTGTGTCTCTCTCTCTCTCTCTCTGTCAAATAAATAAATAAATAAATAAAATCTTTAAAAAAAAAAAAGGATGAAGTAAGGTCATATATGTATATGTTTTTGTTAAATGCTTTATAAATGTAAAGTAGTAGAATTGATTAGGAATGGAATACATAGTAGAGCCAGGTCCCCTGGGTTTGTCAGGAGGTTGGCATTGGTTTATAAGTAGCACCCCAGGTGCTCTTCTTTACCTGTCCCTCATTGATTTAAAGCATCCCTGCTCCTTAAGTAAGAGTTGAAGTGAAAAATAGCTCCTCTTCTGAAACATGTTTTGAATGTGTGACAGAATCAGCACTAAATTCTCACGGTATATTTTGGTCAGCAGACTTCATGTGAACATCATCTTATAGATGATATATCCCAGGGGGAGTTTAACCTCCATTAAGCCTGAAAAGTACAAGAACCTTGAATATAGATATAGAAATCAGTATTGTTTTAGGATTTCACGTTACTTTTTTTTTTTAAAAGATCAGCTGTTCTTTAATGAATCAAGTTTTGTGTACTGTTCTTTAGCTAAAGTAAAAAATTAAAGTATGTTTTTCTTTCTTTTTCAGGGTCATCTTTCTGAAGGATTGGTTACTAAATGGTACAGGTCTCCACGTCTTTTACTTTCTCCTAATAATTATACTAAAGCCATTGATATGTGGGCTGCAGGCTGCATCTTTGCTGAAATGCTGACTGGTAAAACCCTCTTTGCAGGTTAGAAATTTTAAAATATATGGAAAAAAGTTACTTCAAAGAAATAATTTTGCATGTATCTGTGAAGCAAGATGTATATAAGATTTAACACAATTTGTTGTAGTCTGCCATATTAAAATGAAAAGATAAAGTGTTCTTAATATTTAAAAATTTTTAAAAATGTATTAATATATTCACTGAATTGTTCACTCAACAAATTTAGTCAGAATTCTAGTGTTCTTTTGTATTTATCTTATTTCTTAAATATAATTTTGTATTTTGTAGATTCACACTGCTTGTTGGTAATCTGTGTTAAATGATACCTGAGTTGCATAATGCGGTCCGTGTTTGTCACTCCTAGTGAAAATTTTTAGCTGTCATTGAAAATGCAGTAATTCTTTGTCCCCTATCATCCGTGTTGCCTGAACTGCTGTATTCTGTTGCTTGACTGCTGTGATCTTTCAGAAACAACCAAACTAGTAATTTTTTTTGCTGAGTTTGGTGCTATGAGGGAGTCCACAGAGGTGTGAGAGAGAGAATTTAATCAAGATGGGAAGGGATGAATAACCCATGAAAAACATCAGGTGTTGTAAAGCAAAGTATGAGTTTGTATAAAATTATTTAGTACAGATTATAAGAACTACAAACTTAGAGTCTTCATCAGTGATGTCTGGAACAAATGGCATAAAGAAGTCAAAAGATTTTTCACTACATAGGAATAGTGAAGAATTTTGGTGGGAGGAAGAGAGAGAAAAAAATGGTATTATATAAATGAGGGTATGAGCCTGAATCAGTGAGAAAAGTTGGATGAAAGAAATCATGTATGTGCATAAATTAGTGAGAAAAGTTGGATGAAAGCAAGGTGTCAAATAATGAACACATTTATGACTAGTTAAAATAGGGCCAGAATACTTAGAAAGTAGGCAGAGGAATTTCCATTTGGAAAAGGAGGAAATAGTAGGGTACTGAGGATTTTTTAGTTAAGAGAAGTGACATGATGGTAATTTAGGTCTTTTTCTCTCTTTTGACATTACTGTTTTTCTCTCTAACCAATCTTAGAGTGGCCCTCCCACCACTTCCAGATTGTGCTAAGAGCAGAAGAAAGGGAATGGAGCAGGGTCTGCTTACAAAAGAAGGATTAATAAAAGAAAGATAGGGGTGCATAGGAGAGCATTATTGAAGAAAGAAAGGATGGTATGCATAAATGTCCTTAAATTTTTTTTTTTTTTTTAAGATTTTATTTATTTGACAGCGAGAGAGGGAACATAAGCAGGGGGAGTGGGAGAGGGAGAAGCAGGCTCTCTGCTGAGCAGGGACCCTGGGATCATGACCTGAGTCGAAGGCAGACGCCTAACTAACGACTGAGCCACCCAGGCGTCCCGCCCTTTGCTGATACTTCTTGCACCACTCAGCTTACATAACATTAACCAATCTTTTGTAATTTTCCCCTTAAATTTATCTGAAATTTCTTCTGTGATGTGTGATTAGTGATTGAATTTCAATTTAGCAGACTTTGAGAAAATACCAGTGATTCCTGGAAACTAAATGGTTAAGTGGATTGAATATTTTTCCTAGGAACAGTACTATAATTGGAGGTTATATTCCTGATATTCAGGTACCTTCCAACATATGTAAAATAATTATTGTATTACTTGTTGCTTCATGACCAACTACATCAAAACACCGTGGCTTAAACAATTTATTATCTCGAAGTTTGTATGGGTCAGGAATTGGGAGGTGACTTAGCTAGGTGGTTCTAGCTCAGATTTGCTTAGTCAAGATGTTGGTTGGGCCTACACTCACCTGAAGGCTTTACTGGGGCAGGAAGATCCACTTCTAGATAGATTTTTTTTTTTTTTAAGATTTTATTTATTTATTTGACAGAGGGAGTGAGCAAGCACAAGCAGGGGCAGGGGGAGAAGTAGGCTCCCCATCAAGCAGGGGGCCTGATGCGGGGCTCAATCCCAGAACCCTGAGATCATAACCTGAGCTAAAAGCAGATGCTTAACTGCCTGAGCCACCCAGGCACCTTCCCCTCACCCCCTTTTTTTCATTTCTAGATAGCTTAACTCACATGACTCTTAGTAGGAGGCCTCAGTTTATCACCATGCAGGCTTCTCTATAGAATTGCATGAGTGTCTTCACGATATTGTACCTAGCTTCCCCCATAATGCTCTCCAAAAGAGAGCAAGGAGAAAGCTTTTGTATCTTTTAAAAAAAAAAGTCCTATCAATATATAATTCACATGCCAGACAATTCACCCATTTAAAGTGTACAGTTGAGTATTTTTTAGTATATTCACAGGATTGTATAACCATCTAATTTTAGAACATTTTTGTTGTCCCCCCCGCCCGAGAAGTTGCCCTGTAACCATTAGCAGTCACTTCCCATTTCTCCCTTCTAGCTCCTGGCAACCACTAATCTCCTTTATGTCTCTATAGATTTGCCTGTTCTGGACATTTCATATAAATAAATCGTGTAACTTGCCTTATGACTGGCATCTTTCACTTAGCATATTTTGGAGATTCATCCATGTTATAACATGTATCAATTCGTCATCTTTTTATGGCCAAATAATTCCACTCTATGCCTATGTTATACTTTGTTTATCCATTCATCAGTTTATGGAAATTTGGGTTTTTTGTTCTTTTTGGTTATTATTAATGATGCTACTATCTACATTAGTGTATAGTTTTTGCGTGGATGTATGTTTTCCATTCTGTTGGGTGTATATACACTGAAGAGTGGAACTACTGTGTCATATAACTCTGTTTAACTTTTTGAAGAAATGCCAGACCATTTTCCAAAGTAGTCGTAACACTTTACATTCCCACCAGCACTGTATGAGGGTTCCAATTTCTCTACATTCTCACCAACAATTATTTAAAGTGTAGTCTATCTTATAGTTGTCTTTTTAAATATGAAGTAGTATCTCATTGTGGTTTTGATTTGCATTTCCCTAATGACTAATAATGTTGAGCATTGGCAATTTGTCTATCTTTTTTGGAGAAATATTTATCCAGAGCCATTGCCTATTTTTATTTTTATTTTCCATTGCCTATTTTTAAATTGGGTTGTTCGTATTTTATAATTGAGATAGTAAGAGTTCATTACATATTATGGATACAAATCACTTATCAGATACATGATTTGAATGTATTTTCTCCCATTCTGTGGGTTATCATAACTTTTCACTTTCTTGTTGGTGTCTTTTGAATCACAAAAGGTTTTAATTCTGATGAAGTCCAATTTATCTATTTTTTTCTTTTGTCACTTATGCTTTTGATGTCATACCTATAAAATTATTGCCTGACCCCTAAGAACTTTATAGTTTTAGCTTTTAAATTAGGTCTGTGATCCATTTTGAGCTATTTTTGTGTGTGAGGTAGGGCTCCAACTTTATTCTTTTGCATGTGGATATCCAATTATCCCAGCACCATTTGTTGAGAAGATTATTCTTTATCCATTGGATTGTTTTGAACTTTGCAAATGCAAAGGTACCTTTTTGTGACCTAGACTCAAAAGTGACACAGTCATTTCAGTTTTTATACATTAGAAGTGAGTCATCTAAATACACCTCACATTCAAGGGGAGGGGAATTGGATTCCACTTTTTGAAGGGAAGAGGACCAAAGAATTTGTGGACTTTTTTTTTTTTTTCTTTTTTAAGTAGGGTCCATACCCAACTTGGGACTTGAACTCATGACCCTGAGATCAGGAGTCACATGCTGTACCAACTGAGCCAGCCAGGCACCCCACATTTATTTTATTTTTATTTATTTAAGGAGGTTCCATGCCCAGCGCCTGACATGGGGCTTGAACTCATGATCCCGAGATCAAGATTCACATGCTCTGCTGGTTGAGCCAGCCAGGCACCCAAATTTGTGGACATTTTTTTTTTAAGATTTTATTTATTTATTTGAAAGAGAACACAAGCAGAGGGGAGAGGCAGAGGCAGAGGGAGAAGCAGGCTCCCCACAGAGGAAGGAGCCCGAAGCAGGACTCGATCCCAGGACCGTGGGATCATGACCTGAGCCAAAGGCAGACACTTAATCGACTGAACCACCCAGGCATCCCTGTGGACATTAAAGCTACCACAATAATGAATATTTTATCAGGAAAACTAAATTGTTTAAAATTGTTAGATCATTGGGTCATTTATTATGGGGTCATTTGAAGTGAGGTCAAAACTTTAGTGCTATATTAATTATACAAAGGTATTTAATGTATTTTTAAATGTTCATTCAGCATATTCAGAATTGTTCAAGTACAGCAATAAAAATAATTGGATTGAGAAACACATTTAAATAACATGATTTTGATCTTAGACCCATGTAAACTTTAAACAGTTAATGGGAATTGTTTATGAAATGATTGGAAAGATCCAGTTTTAGTTCCCTTCTGCTTTATTGGTAGATTTGTGAACCAAAAGCAGCATGAGGGGGGCGCCTGGGTGGCTCAGTCATTAAGCGTCTGCCTTTGGCTCAGGTCATGATCCCAGGGTCCTGGGATTGAGACCCACGTCAGGCTCCCTGCTTAATGGGAAGCCTGCTTCTCCCTCTCCCACTCCCCCTGTTTGTGTTCCCTCTCTCGCTGTGTCTCTCTCTCTCTGTCAAATAAATAAATAAATAAATAAAATCTAAAAAAAAAACAAAAACCAGCATGAGGAAGATCCTCTATATTAGGTATAGGTTCCAAAAGAAGAGAGCAATAAAAGACACGGACTAAGGTGTCTAATAGCATCTCAAATTTAGCCTATCCAAAACTGAACTCCTGATATTTCTCCCTCATATTTTCTTTTTCTGCTGTCTTCCTCATCTTGGTAAACCAGATCCACTCTTTAGTTGCTGAGGCAAAAATCTTGGCTTCATCCTACACTTTTGTTGGTACAGATTCTATGGGCTCTTCCTTTGAAATATATTCAGAATCTAACTGCTTGTTATTATCTCTGTCACTACCCGCCTCCCCACAGTTCAGTCAACCATTATGTTTTTCCTGGTCTAATGCAGGATTTAACTGCCTTTTCTGCTTTAATATTTGCTGTCTGTAGCCTAGTTACCACATAGCAGCCATAGGAGTTCTCTGAAAACATAAATCAGAACATGCCATTTTTCTGCTTGAAACTCTGTAATGTCTCCCTATCAAAATCAGGTTAAAGCAAACCCTTTGTGTTCTGGTACCATCTCATCTTCTAATACTTGCTCCCCCCTCCCCCACCCACCCAGCCACTCTGTTTCAGCTACACTTAACCTAATTGCTGTTTCTTAGACACACCAAACCCACTCTTCTCTGAGCCTTTGCGCCTTTTCCCATCTTCCTGGAACTCCCTTCCTCCATATGAATGCATGGTGTGTTCCCCAACTTCCTCAGTTTTCAGCTTCTCACTGAGGCCTTCCTTGGTCATCCAGTATTAATTAGCAATGCTACCCATAAAGTGCTCTTTATTCTCCCTGCTTACTCTATTTTTCTTCATAGCATTTATCACCATTTGACATAAATGTTGACAGAGTTATTGTCTGTCTTCTTCCACTAGATTGTAAGCTCCATGAAGGCAGGGACTTGGTCTCTTTTGCTTCACAGTTGTATTTTAAAGTGCCTTGCTCGTAGTAGGTACTCAAGAAAAATTTAGTGGTTGAATGAATTCTAGAAATCCATGGAAAAGCAAACTGAATTTTTAGTCAGTGTTTAGCTTAAAGTTCCCCCTATTATTTATTTTATTTTATTTTATTTATTTGACAGAGAGAGACACAGTGAGAGAGGGAACACAAGCAGGGGGAGTGGGAGAGGGAGAAGCAGGCTTCCCGCCGAGCAGGGAGCCCAATGTGGGGCTCGATCCCAGGACCCTGGGATCATGACCTGAGCCGAAGGCAGACGCCTAACGACTGAGCCACCCAGGCGCCCCCCCCTATTATTTCTTTAATAGTTGTCCTGAAATGCTACCTGAGCCTAACCCATAACTATGAAACTTTCTGTAGTATGAATCTAGTCCAACCCTCCATTTTACTGATGATGAAATGAAGTCATTACCATGCTAAGTATTCCCAAAGGTATAGCCAGTTAATTAGTAGTATAGCCAAGACTAGAATCCATGTCCCTTGAATCTCAATTCATCGTTTTTTTCACTACTTTGTGATACCTTAAGATGAGGCTAAACTTAAAGGGTCAGTTTCTTATGGAAACAAAGCAGCCAAAAGTAAATATGTCGGGGAGCAGACACAGATACACTTTTTCAGTAGATTGATGATATTCAAAGCAAAGAAACCTGCTGGTTAAGAATTCAGTTAGGGTGCCTGGGTGGCTCAGATGGTTAAGTGTCTGCCTTGGGCTCAGGTCATGATCCCAGGGTCCTGGGATCGAGTCTCACATCAGGCTCCCTGCTCCTTGGGAGCCTGCTTCTCCCTCTGCCTCTGTCTCTCTGTGTGTGTGTGTCTCTCATGAATAAATAAAAATAAAAAAAAAAAAATTCAGTTAATCATTTTCCTCCCAGTGATCATTACAGTATTTAAGTTCGTTTCCTATAGCTTTAGAATGTCTGTTGCCAAATAAGTAAACGTTGAGGAATGTGTTTATTTATATTGTATTTGATGTTTATTTAATCTCAGGTGCACATGAACTTGAACAGATGCAGCTGATTTTAGAATCTATTCCTGTTGTACATGAGGAAGATCGTCAGGAGCTTCTCAGCGTAATTCCAGTTTACATTAGAAATGACATGACTGAGCCACACAAACCTTTAACTCAGCTGCTTCCAGGAATTAGTCGAGAAGGTATTGTTACTCAAGAGTAACCATCATGTAATGGGGTGGGTGGGTGTGTGTGTGCGTGTGTGCACGCACACAAGCAGGATCTGTGTATCCCAAATAGTCTTTAGACACTATACCTTATCTAAAACTTCAACTCTCTCCCTTTTTTGGTCTGGCTCTTAGGCTGGGATCTGTTCCTTTGTTACTCTGAATGATTTTTCAGGTTCCATAAAGTGTATCCCTCTCCTGGTTCTAACTCCATCTACTTTTTCAGCTTACACCGCTGATATTATCTACCATAGGCAAGCATCTAGAGTAACTGTCCCTCACTAAGCTAAAATGGAGTTTTGTGAGGGTTATATGATAAGTAAGTCTGGATATGAATGTGAATGTGATTGAGATATGAAAGAGTAAATTGAGTTGGGGAAAGCAAAGACTTCAGGGCCAGGAAGAGATGGAAGAAAGAGCAAAACTCTGAGCAAACGCATTACATAAGAGTTTGCAGATTCCTGTTAGGAATATTAGGTGCTAAATGTGAGAATTCGTGCAAGCTTGAAAGGAATAGAAACTTAGAATCAAAACTTTTTTGATCACTAAAACAAATAATTTCATGTCTCAGAGTGATGTCATTAGGATTTGTTGCTATAAGTAATATACAAAAGTCTTTAACTCTTGTAGTAGTTACCTGTAATAAGATAATTTATTTTTTTTAAGATTTTAAGTAATCTCTGTACCCAGTGTGGGACTTGAACATATGTGAAACCCTGAGATCAGGAATTGCATGCTCTACCAACTGAGCCAGCCAGGCACCCCAGGATAACATTTTTTTAAGGAAGAGAGTTAGACATGAGAAACATCTTTCTTAAAAGTTGATTGTGTCTTACATCTTTAGGAATTACATTAAGACGCATCAGTGTCAGGATTGTATAGTTCTTTATGAATCAACAGGTTAGGGATATATAGTTTTCTAAACATCTTAAGGTTTGTCTGAATTATACATCCATTATTCATAACGCCCACTCTTATCATCTGTGGTTCAGGTTATTGTGTATCAAAGTGTTTTAAAATTGCAAGTGTTTGGGGGTGCCTGGGTGGCTTAGTCGGTTAAGTGTCTGACTCTTGATCTCACTTCAGGTCTTGATCTCAGGGTTGGTCAAGCCCCCACGTTAGGCTCCATGGGCGTGGAGCCTACTTAAAAATAACTAAATAAATAAAGTAGCAAGTGTTCTGAGAAATATGGCAAAATCATAATGACATTTTTTGTTTTCCTCAAATGTGTTTAAAACTCCTATAGTAAATGCCTAAGTAAAAAGGAAGCAGCTGTATTTAATTTCAGCAGGTTTTGCAGGCTTCCTTTTCAGTAGCTCTACATTCCTAACTGGCCTTCAAGTCTATCTTCACAGTCAGCTTCCAGTGCTGGTTATCTTTCTCCTGACCTTAGAGCCACTGTCATGACATCCTTGTTCATAACTGAACAGTAGTCACATAGCATTTGACTCTGCCTCCGAATCCTCTTTGGGAGCTCTTTAAAAATGCAGGCTGTGGGTCAGAATTCAGAAGTGGTGTGGGGAGCAGAGCATGTGTCTTATTTTTTTAGATTTATTTATTTATTTGAGAGAGAGGGAGAGTGCGAGTGCGCACACGTGAGCAGGCGGGAGGGGCAGAGGGGGAGGGAGAAGCAGACTCCTCCTTGCTGAGCGTGGAGCCTGACGCACGGGGCTTGATCCCATGACCCCGAGATCATGACCTGAGCCAAAATCAAGAGTCAGATGCTCAAACTGACCAAGCCAACCAGGCACCCCACCTGTGTATTTTTAAAACCCTCTACAGGTGTGGCCCTGCTCAGCCAGGTTGAGGGACAGGGATAACCTTGATTGCCTCTGGAGTCATTGTCGCTGTTGCTGTGTTTTATCAAAAGAGGCTAACTAGTAATGTAGGACATTGCTGTTGAAGCATTTGCAGTCTAGCCAAATTTGAATCTTCTTTTTCCCTACCCTAACTTTAGGGTTGGGATCATGTCTTAGCTGTGAACCAACTTGAATATTTGGCTGATGGCTGGAATTATTCATAATGGATTAAATGTATATTTTTGATAATGGGTTAATTAACCGTCAGGCAAAAGATCCTTGGTATTAATAAGTGGCAGAGCTATGCTCACATACAAGTGCAATGCATTGTTTTTAAAGTTCCCGAGACTAAAGATTTACTATGTAGGTATGTTCCACACCAGTTTCTTACTGATTAATATTGGAGTTTTACTTTTGGGCAGAGCATATTCTGAGGCAGTGGGGCTTAGTAAGAATAATACGTGTTCTCTTCTCACATGTTCATGATCTTCAGAGGGAAAAAACCAAACAAGATTAAGTATATATGAATTAACACATTAAGATGATTAGGAATCCTAGTGGTCTTTCGTCTTTAGATGAAATACCCTTTTTCATTTTCCTCCATACTTACTTACAGAGGATGTAACTCTCATCCTCTCTTTTGCTGTAGTTTACCATGTACTTCTGTATCTTAGCATACTTCAACACCATCATAGCAAATAGATTTCCTTTAGAGCAGTGCTGTCCAATAGAACTTTCTGCAGTTATGGCAATAGTCTACATATGCATATGCTGCTGCACTTGGGAGCTCAGCTTGGGGCTAGTTTTTTTCTTTCCTCTTCCTGCTGCCTACAGTTCCCAAATGGTAGGGATTTTAGAGTACATTCCTCTTGCGTAGTTAGATATGTATCTCCCTTCCCTCTGAGAATGGTGATTGTGCTGGGTCAGCCCTTTATAACTCTGTGCCTTAGAGTCTCTCTTGCCTTGAGACACAAGGGCCCTGGGCTAATTAAAATTAAGATGGACTCTTTTGCAAGAGAACCAAGAATAGCTTGATGTATTGTGAAATGACTTCCTAGATTAGGGTAATATAGTAGGAGGGGGGGTAAAGGAGAGGAGAGGAAGAGGCCTCAGCCCCGGGCCACTGAAGGGCATGAGTAGCAGTGAGCCTTAGGTTTCTTTAGTTGTTATTGGAACGATTTGAGGATTGAATAAGATAATATATATGAAAGCACTTTGTAAAATACAAAAGGCTATAAAAAATCAGCTATTGTTCACATTAATGAGAAATTGGGAATTGAGAATAGCGTCCTTCCTAGAGTACAGCTTAGTTTTAGAGAGAATGACTATCTTTTCCTTTGAGACAGAGGTAAGGATAAGAGGATGTATGACAGGCCATAGTGAAGAAGTAGGGATTAAGATAAATGTGAAGTGGGTTTAGATATGATAAAGATTGAGAGCATAAAGAGATGGTGTGGAACATTGCTGAGCAATAGCAAAGGCCAAATTGCAGTTCTACAATATGAATTTGTAGTGAGCTCTGTGTGTGTGTGTGTGTGTGTGTGTGTGGTTTTTGCATTGAGCTTTCATCAGTACTCTATGACTAGGAACAGGGAAAGTAGATGGGGAAATGATTCACAGCTGAGGATTGGTATACAAGCGTGTGGTTGTATAAGGGCAACCTTCAGGCTGGTGACAGGTGTGGTTCAGGATGGGTTAGGAGCTTATGAGCTAAGTTAGTGGGAAGAATTGGGTGTAAGGTAGGTAACTCTTCCAAAGCCCTAAAGTGATCAAGTGCATTTGTGTGTTATGTTGGAGTGTGATTGATGTGAAACAGATCAACAAATTAGTACAACAGCTAGCCAGTGAGATAAGGGAAGGAAAGGGGAAAGGATTTTTTATTAAGCACTAGACACTATGCTTTACTCTGCTTTACATTTAATTTTTATACCGTATAATATATCTATTTCCATTTTATACATGAAGAACTGAAGTTCAGCAAGTTTAAGTAACCTGTCTGGCCCTTTACTGCTAGTAATTCGTTTAAGCTAGTGAGTTGCAGAGCTGAGATTATGACCTATATAGTATTATGTTGAACCATATGAAATTGCTGTTATTTGACCATTTTTTACTGACAAAAATAGAAGTTTCATATGATTCAACTTAATATATTCTTTTTCTTTGTAACTGACCATAGTATGAGATTGGGGTACATTTCAAATATTTACTGTGTTTATTGAGTAAGTGTCTTTTCATTTTAATCTGTAAATCAGGTAAATTAGTTTTATTTGATAAACTTAAATTAATTTACCTTTTAATTATATAACCTCTTTTTTTTCTTAGTTGGTTGGTAGACCTCCAGTACAGTTAAGGTGTTTTATCCCTTTCTTTTGTAGCACTGGATTTCCTGGAACAAATTTTGACATTTAGCCCAATGGATCGGTTGACAGCAGAAGAAGCGCTTTCCCATCCTTACATGAGCATATATTCTTTTCCAATGGATGAGCCAATTTCAAGTCATCCTTTTCATATTGAAGATGAAGTTGATGATATTTTGCTTATGGATGAAACTCATAGTCATATTTATAACTGGGAAAGGTAAATTGATCCTAAGTTAGAAAAATATCATTTATTGTATTTTCACAATGCAGAGTACTGACTACTATATGATCATGGCCCATTTATTGTATTTTCAATAAACCATAATGCAGTGTAGGACAAGACAGTGTAGATGTCTTTAAAATTTAGTAATGGTCTCTTTGGGTTTCTGCTAAACTTATTAATATCTTTGAATAGACTTTATATAATTTAAATATTTAAGTTACTAGTTGGGATATACATAATGGGAAAATGTGAATTCTACTCTGAAACATTTTCAATGCCATTAAGGCGTGTTTAGTTGTTAACAAATGTAAGGTCCTTTAAACATGAGGGTTGAAGGTTGGAAATCTGAACCATTTTAAACTATTGCTTTTAAAAATGTCACAATTTTTTTTAAGATATTGGATGACAAGACTGAACCTTATCCAAATAGGTATCTCCATAATGTCTCAAATTTTTACATAAAATCTCTTGTATCTTAGGATAGAAATTATTTTGATTCATGGTATATGCTATTCAAATCTGTTTTCCTAATGACACAAAATTAATCTTGGGCTGCTTAAACATAGGTTCAGTACAAGAGACTTTTCTATTTTGAATAGTATAAAATGTCATTATAACATTATACATTTTAGTTAAAGATTTTTAACAAAATAACATTATACATTTTAGTTAAAGATTTTTTTTCCTCAGCTTTCTTTTAGGATTTCTAAATTCCAGGGGAAATTTAGATATAATTTCGCTTCAGAGTAGGATCATAGCATATAATAATGAATCAATATTATTATTTTTAAAGATTTTATTTATTTTAGAGAGCATGAGCGTGGGGAGCTGCAAAGGAGGAGGGAGAGGGAGAAAGAATCTTTGAAGCAGACTCTGTGCTGAGTGCACAACCCCAAGGGGGACTTGATCTCACAACCCTGAGATCATGATCTGAGCGGAAACAAAAAGTCTGAAGGTCAACCCATGTGCCACCTAGGCACCCTATGAATCAATATTATTTAAAATCTTTGGGTGATTTTGATATTTAGCCAGGTGTCAGAGTCACCAATGGCAATCTTAAAACTTTAGAGTTTCATATATTTCTATGTTTAAAAGAACAATATTTAATAATTAAAGAAGTAGTTAATATTAAAATTTGTTTAGGCATTGCATTTTTTCCCTCCTACAATGTTGAGGTATTTGTATGTTTACACATCTGGCAATGACCTGTTGGTCCACATGAACATTTCTACTGTCTACGTATAGTTCTTTCATACATACTCAAATGTCTTCCAGTCTCTTTTCTAGTCCCTCCTCCCCATCCCCCAACCGTGTGTGCGTGCGTGCGTCAGTCTGCCTCTACTTGGGCATGGAACGGCCACCTTGCTGTGATGTGTTGATAAGAGGATGCCACATTCAGTAGTGCATGTACATGGAGAGGTTTTTTTAATATTCGTGATGAATTCCAGCAAGCCTTCCTCTGTTCTAGTCTGACTTGTTACCAAGAGAGTGAAAATCTGTAAGAGACCTGATTGAGATTAGAGATAGCTATTTTATGGCCACAAAGTATTTTTTCTCTGTATGAAACTGTTGGAATTGAACTGTAGACATGCCAGCCACTCTGATGTTTATCTGCAGTTGCCTTTGAAGGTGAATGAAAAATAGAATAGAGAAAAGACAGAATAAGTGTGAAATGATATTTGGTCTTAAATTTAAGAATAGAGGACTCAGAATTTTACTGTAATTATATGTTTCATTGGTAATTACTAAAGTGCCTCATATTACATTATGTAGTAACAGATCTTACCTATCCATTAAAAGCATGAGTTATATTCCTATTGTCCCCGCATAGACCTAGCAGAGTGCTTTCACCTAAAAGGCACTCAGTGCATTTGAAAATGAAATCCTGTATCTGGACTCACATTAATGCATTAATTTTTTCAGGTACCATGATTGTCAATTTTCAGAGCATGATTGGCCTATACATAACAACTTTGATATTGATGAAGTTCAGCTTGACCCAAGAGCTCTGTCCGATGTCACTGATGAAGAAGAAGTACAAGTTGATCCTCGAAAATATTTGGATGGAGATCGTGAAAAGTACTTGGAGGATCCTGCTTTCGATACCAATTACTCTACTGATCCTTGTTGGCAGTACCCAGATCATCATGAAAACAAATATTGTGATCTGGAGTGTAGCCATACTTGTAACTACAAAACAAGGTCATCATCATATTTAGATAACTTAGTTTGGAGAGAGAGTGAAGTTAACCATTATTATGAACCCAAGCTTATTATAGATCTTTCCAATTGGAAAGAACAAAGCAAAGAAAAGTCTGATAAGAAAGGCAAGTCAAAATGTGAAAGAAATGGATTGGTTAAAGCCCAGATAGCTCTAGAGGAAGCATCACAGCAATTGGCGGAAAAAGAAAGGGAGAAGAATCAGGGATTTGACTTTGATTCCTTTATCGCAGGAACTATTCAGCTTAGTTCACAACATGAGCCTACTGATGTTGTTGATAAATTAAATGACTTGAATAGCTCAGTGTCCCAACTAGAATTGAAAAGTTTGATATCTAAGTCAGTAAGCCGAGAAAAACAGGAGAAAGGAATGGCAAATCTGGCTCAATTAGAAGCTTTGTACCAGTCTTCTTGGGATAGCCAGTTTATGAGTGGTGGGGAGGACTGTTTTCTCATAAATCAGTTCTGTTGTGAGGTAAGGAAGGATGAACAAATTGAGAAGGAAAACACTTACACCAGTTACTTGGACAAGTTCTTTAGCAGGAAAGAAGATACTGAAATGCTAGAAACTGAGCCAGTAGAGGATGGGAAGCTTGGGGAGAGAGGAAATGAGGAAGGATTTCTGAACAACAGTGGGGAGTTCCTCTTTAACAAGCAGCTTGAAGCCATAGGCATCCCGCAGTTTCACAGCCCAGTGGGGTCCCCACTTAAGTCAATACAGGCCACCTTAACACCCTCTGCTATGAAAGCTTCCCCTCAGATTCCTCATAAGACATACAGCAGCATTCTGAAACATCTGAACTAAAACACTCAGCAGACATTTCTCTTTGTATTCTTCATGAAATGTGTTTTGTCTTTTTTATTACTAGTGTTTCAGTCATTTTTTTACTTGAATCATATGGTGTCATTTAGAAAGGATTTTATTAGTTTTTGGTTTTTAAAATCCAGACTTTTTTTCTACATGTGAGATGGTTTTCATTTTAACTGGCATGTCGTTTGCACACAAAAATAAAGAATAGAGCAAAATAATGCAATGCAGGAGGCGACAAAAGAAATGCACTAAGACAAGTAAAAAACATTCTCTCATAGAACAATGATCTGTTTTACAGGAAACAAAAATCTTGCCTTGAAATTTACACAGTGAGACTGTACATAATTGCATGAGAATATCTATTTTTTTCCTAAAACATTTTTCATTCATGAGTATTTTCAAGTTTTTCATACTGTACACATTTCTTAAAACACATGATACCAGCAGCAACTGAAAATGAATGCCGAATTTGGTACACATGTGTTATCTACCTCAAGGTAACAAAAGTATGTGGCAAAACATAGACCACCCATAGTGCTTCACATATGCACTTCTATTTAGCCAGCGTTTATTGTAGTAAACTATTCTTAATAAGATTCATGCACCGTTTATAAATGTTCTGGTATGCATTCTTTATAGTGAAGTGTTACTACATCACATCTTATTTATTTTAGCAAATCAGTATATTTTCTGTATTTAATTATAAAAAGTTAACTTAGTTTTTGAAATTTATTTGCAAATACACTTTTTCCATTTGGCACTATGGTTTGTTGCCTACTTAGCTGAATATATAATGTCAGCTCATCCTAAGGCTGTCCACGTACTTAATTTACTTAAGTATTCATTTTAAGTAAAGCGCTCACTGTGTATAGGAATTTGTATTTTGGAGGTGCTTGATCTATCTACAAAGAAACATTAGGAATTACTTTATTATAAAATGCTCCTAGAAGTCTTAACTGTGTTTATTTTTTAAAAAAAAAAAACAAACCTGTAATGTTAGACTTGTGTGCATGGAAGTAATTAAGGTACATCATTATTGTAGTTTAAAAGTTGTACATGATAAGACATATTTTGTTTTTACTGTATGTTTTTACTGAATGATCTGTTCCCCATCCCAAGGCAAGCATGAATAAAATTAGGTTAAATGTAGCATGTGGCATTGCAGTCTCTTAGAATTTGTTTCATCTGTTTTATTTTATTGAATACTGTCTGTATCTTTGGTTATCCTGTTCAAAGAAAAGGACAAATAAAACATGGCCAATGAATATGGCTCCTGTTGAACTCTTTAGGTAATGCAGATTACCTGCTAGAAAGAATAAAAATCACAAGCAAAACCTTTATCTAGTTCTACTCTCTTTGGCATCTTTTAAATTGTGGCCATACTTTATTTTTTAAAGATTTTATTTAGGAGCTCCTGGGTGGCTCAGTTGTTAAGCATCTGCCTTCGGCTCAGGTCATGATCCCAGGGTCCTGGGATTGAGCCCCGCATCGGGCTCCCTGCTCTGCAGGAAGCCTGCTTCTCCCTCTCCCACTCCCCCTGCTTGTGTTCCCTCTCCTGCTGTCAAATAAATAAATAAAATCTTTTTAAAAAGATTTATTTATTTATTTGACAGAGCGTGCAAGCACGGAGGGAGGCGCCAAGGGAGGTGGAGAGAGAATCTCAAGCAGACTCCGCGCTGAGTGAGGAGCCCAATGCGGGGCTCGATCTCACCTCAAGATCATGACCTGAGCCGAAATCAAGAATCAGATGCTTAACTGACTAAGCCACCCAGGAGCCCCTAAATTGTGGCTGTACTTTAAACTATGTAAGGCTAAACAGCTTAAAAGAAAAAGGTTCTTGGTCTCCACACAAAAACCTCTTATTGACTTAGCTTCACACATTAATATGGAATAAAGCTTTATATATTTCAAAACTATCAGATGTATGTACAGGATTTCTAGGATGCAGGCAGAGAAACCTCCTTTAAATGTATTTGCTCTACGGTACATGATCCTTCCTTTGATCAAGAACTCATCTGTTTACCTATCCAAATATAAAAACCCTTTTTCCTTTAACCTCACTTTTCTGTTTGTCTTCCATCCTTGTTTTATACAAAGCCAGTTCTATTAATATCCAGAATTCTGCCTTCCCAGTGACCTATTCACTGATTTCATTTGGTTTCACAGCCTTTAAAAAATACGGATATTTTCTGTGAGTATCAGTCACACGTGAATTTAAATATATATTCCAGTTATCTTAAAAGAGCAAGCTCTTACTTATATTGGACACTTTCAGGTTTTCACCATTGGTTATGATGTTAAGCTAAGGATTTTCATATATGGCCTTTATTATTTTGAAGTAATGTCCCTCTGTTCCTACTTTTGAGTGTTTTTTATTCGTGAAAAGGTGTTGAATTTTGTGACATGCTTTTATGGCATCTATTGAGGTGATCATGTGGTTTTTGTCCTTAATGTGGTGAATTACATTGATTGATATTCATATGTTGAACCATTCTTGTATTCCAGGAATCCTGATTGTGTAATTCTTTTAATGTGCTGTTGGATATGGTTTATTAGTGTTCGGTTTTTTTTTTTTTTAAGGGTTTTTGTATCAGTATTCATCAGGGATTTTGATCGGTAGTTTTCTTTGTAACACCTTTGTCTAATTCTGGTATCAGGATAGTGCTGGCCTCATAGGATGACTTTGGAAGTACTCCCTCAATTTTTTGGAAGAGTTTGAGAAGAACTGTTAATTGTTTAACTGGTAGACTTCTCTAGTGAAGCCATCTGGTCTGGGGCTTTTCTTTGTTGGGAGATTTTTTATTATTGATTCAGTCTCCTTACTAGTTAACAGGTCTGTTCAGATTTTTAATTTCTTTACAATTCACTCTTGGTAGGTTGCATGTTTCCAGAAATTGATCCATTTCTTCTAGATTATCTAGTTTGTTGGCATATAATTGTTCATTATAGCCTCTTATGATTCCTTTTTATTTCTTTATCAGTTGTAATGTGTCCTCTTTTCACTTCTGATTTATGTTGAGTCTTCTCTCCTTTTTCTTAGTGTAGCTAATGGTTTGTTGATTTGATCTATTCTCTATTTCATTTCTCTAATTTTTATTATCTCCTTCCTTCTGACAACTTGGGGTTTATTTGGTCCTTTTTCTAGTTCCTTGAGGTGATTTGAGATTTTTTTTTAAGTAGACTTATTTTTTTAGAGCAGTTTTAGGTTCACAGCAAAATTAAGCACAATGTACAAAGATTTTTGATATGCCTACTCCCCCCACATGCACAGCCCCCTGCATTATCTACTTCTCTTATCAGAGTGGTAACATGTTACAATCGACGAACCTAGATTGACACATCATTATCACCCAAAGTCCATAGTTCACATTAGGGTTTACTCTTGGTGTTGTATACACTGTACATTTAGACAAGTATAATGACATGAATCTACCCTTTTAGTATCCTACAGAGTAGTCTCACCTCCCTAAAAGCCCTCTGTACTCTACCTACTCGTCCCTCCCTCCTCCCTTAACCCCAGGCAGCCACTGGTCATTTATTCTCCATACTCATGCCTTTTCCAGAATGTCATATGTTTGGGATCATAGAGTATGCAGCCTTTTCCGACTGGCTTCTTTCTCTTAGTCCTGTGCATCAGTTTGCTTGATTGTGTCTCCTAAGTCCCTTAGACTTTTTTCACTTTTGTTGGTTCTTTTTTACGTACTTCTGACTTGGTAACTTTAAATGAACAGCCTTTGAGTTCACAGATTCTTCTGCTTGATTGAGTCTGATGTCGATCCCCTCTAGTGAATTTTTCAGTTCAGTTTTTGTATTCTTCAGCTCCAGAATTGCTATTTTTTTAATATATAGTTTTGATATCTTTGTTATCTTATTTTGTTCACACATTGTTTTCTTGATTTTGTGAAGTTATCTATGTTCTCTTGTAGCACATTAAGCTTAAGATGATGATTTTAATTCTTTATCAGGTAATTCATAGATCTCCATTTCTTTTTGGTCACTTCATGGAGATTTATTTTGGTTTCTTTGATTGGGCCATGTTTCCCTGTTTATGTACCTTGTTATTTTTTAATGTGATTTTTGCATTTGAGAAAATAGCCGCCTCTGCCTATCTTTATAGACTGGTTTTGTACTGGGGTAGATCTTCACCAGTCATCCCAGCTAGAGTTTCTGGGGGCATCTCAAACTTTCTATGGGAATGTGTCATCTCTGTACTTTCTGTGTGTAATCCAGCCCCCTCCTCACCCCAGGTTTGGCAGTTCTTTTTCAGGATGTTGTAGTCTCTTGCTCTGTCGGGGGTCTGAGGTATCGTAGGTTCTCTGGCACTGCGACAACCCACAAGCTTTCTCTTGCTCTCAGCGGACCCCAGGCATCCAAAGCATCGTGCTTTGAGTCAGGCTAGACTGAAGCCAGTCTCTTGGGAAGGCCCCCCCAAACCTGGAACACTGGATGATTGTTCTGTTCTTCTCATTCCTTCCAAGGGAGAAGCTGTGAGGTGGGCTTTTCTTCCCAATCATGAGCTATGCTGGCATGGGGGAGGGACTGACATCGTTGAAATGAAACCTCTTTTCTTACCCATTTCAGTGCTCCTGTTCTTGGCTTTGAGATTGTCTTGGAAACTGTGACTTCCTAACTGGAGTTTTCATAAAGGAGACCATATGAGGTCTTTTTGGACCATATATTGTTAAGTCAGTGTTTCTGTGGGATGTTGAGTTCTGGGGCTTCCTATTCTGCCATCTTATGTTCAAAAATAATTTACTTTTTAAATGGCTTATTCTGAATTAGAATGTTCTAGCTGTTGTGCAGCTTTCTGACTGGGGAATGATCTGTATCATTAGGTTTGTCACGTTACTGAACTGATGGTGGGACATTTCAACTTGTAGACCTATTTATTAAGCTTCGATATTAGGCTTAATTTGGAGCCAGTAGACCTCCCCACCCTCCCACTCCCACACTTTTTTGATGGTTTTTTAAATGCAATTTCAAGTGTATAGAAAAAGTATGGAATTTAAAAAGAACATACATACATCACTTGCTTTGTTAGCTCATCTTGTTGATTTGCATCAGATAAACACCTATAGATAAAATTGAATCCCTCTGTTTAATCCTCCCACATTTTTCCTGCCTCTCAGAGGTAGACACTTTGCTGAACTTTTTTTTAAGATTTTTAAAAAAATTTATTAGCAAGCATGAGGGAGAGGCAGAGGGAGAAACAGACACCCCGCTGAGCAGGGAGCCCGATGCGGGGCTTGATCCCAGGACCCTGGTATCATGACCTGAGCTGAAGGCAGACACTTAACCCACTGAGCCATCCAGACGCCCCTCACTTTGCTCAATTTTATACTTTGACTATGCATGATTTTGTAAACAATATTTTGCATGTTTTAAAATTCCATGTGGCATATTGTTCATATCTTCAACTTACATTTTTCACTCAACATGCCTCTGAAATTTAACTATGTTGACACATGTAACTCTAATTCGATTTTCACTGCTGTGTTGCAATGTTTTTATCCACTTCTTAATCACTTCTATTCACATTTTATTCAAAATGACATTTGTTTTCAAAATTTTGCTCCTGTAAACATGTTTGCAGTAGAATTTTTTTTTTCTTTTAAGATCTTACTTATTTTTGACAGAGAGAGCACAAGCAGGGGGAGCAGCAGAGGGAGAGGGAGAAGCAAGCTCGCCGCTGAGCAGGGAGCCCGATGCGGGACTCCATCTCAGGACCCTGAGATCATGACCTGAGCCGAAGGCAGATGCTTAACCAACTAAGCCACCCAGGCGCCCCTGCAGTGAGGATTTTTGTGAACCATGTCCAAGAGTGTCTTCAGGGTATAGATCTAGTTGCTGGGTCCCAGAGAATGCCTATCTTCAAGTCTGTGAGATGCCATATTGCTGTCCAAAACGATTGTACTGATTTGCACTGCTGTCAGCTGTATGCGAGGCTTCTTATTCATCCACAACCTCCCACACAAGAAACCAAGTCTTTGCCATTCAATTAATCCTAGCAGGCCTGCTGTGTGTAGTTTACTTTAGCTGCAATAGGAATCGAACTTTCTAATTCCAAACAACTGCATGACAGCCATGGTTACACCTTAGGGATCTTTACGCAGCCACTTCAATTGTGATGTGTTGTGTAAGTCTTGTTTCTTATTTCCCACTGCAGTCGTTGTAGTTGGGAACAGGCGGTTTAAACCTTAAAGGCCAATTATATGACTGACACTGGGACCTATATCCAAGGAGTCAAAGTAGAGCATCAAGTGGTGTTTTCAAAATAAAATTCAGCATGGTATCACTTTTGCTTCTAGGTTAAAATAGTGTGGGTTTTGCCCAGTATTGCTCCTTAAAGAATTCTTGTTTTATTTAAAAATACTGTTTTCTATCAGATGCTATGTCCTCGATAGCATGTTTAATTTGACTGAATTGCTTACCTCCTAACATCAGCCTTTTCAGTTCCTGTTTACTGTTGAATTCCAAAGTAATAGAGGCTCCACCCTAAATGAGTTTATCATGTATCTAATATTAGTTGTGGTTTTACCCTCTGCCTGTTCCTATTAAAACTGCTTATCATTCAAGTCTAGTATTTTACAGTATAATCTCCAGGATAGAGAAGAAAAAGGACAGACTGGGAGTTGGGAGGTCTGAGTCCTGAATCCATTTCACCACTGACTCACTCTTTGTCACTTGGGTGTCACTTATCTCTATGGGCCTAAGCTTCTTATTAACTAGAAGCAAATTGCTGAGCCTAACAATATCGTCTACCTGGGACAACTTCTGAACAGGACACTGCCTTCTCGAATTTTAACCCAGTGTAATAGCCACAATGATTACCTTGTACTGGTATATACTGCTTACAAGTCTTATTTCCACAATAGCTACATTGGACTGGGCATGTTAATCGTCTTTAAAATAGGTTGAGAATGAAATTTTGTGTTCGCTGCACCCTTACCATTTGGTGGCGGGAAAGAATCAAAAGTATTGGAACACCAAGATTGTTTACCTTTGAAAGAGCAGTGTGAATTCACCCAGCTCTTTCCTCATATTCCCTGGGGGGGTCTCTTTATATAAGCCAGGTGAAGAGGAGCCGGTGGCTCAGTCGGTTAAGCGTCTGCCTTCGGCTCAGGTCATGATCTCAGGGTCCTGGACTGAGCCCCGCGTCAGGCTCCCTGCTGAGCGGGGTGTCTCCTCCCCTCTCTCCCCCGCTCATGCTCTCTCTCTCAAATAAATAAAATCTAAAACGAATAAATAAATAAGCCAGGTGAAGAGAGGGACCTTTGTGAGCTCTTCCAACTGTTGGTATATAACAAGTATCTTACAGAAGAGAGGGATGTTTTATTACCCATGTTGGAGCACTATCTCAGCTCCAACGTAGAGATCTAACAATCAAATTCCATTGGATTTACGTGTTTATCTTTGATACCTTGGGATAATGCAATGGTGGTGTTAACAAATCTAGCTACACAGAATACTCCCCTTCGGTTGCAACCACCAGCGTCTGCGATGCCTTGCCTCGCTCTTGGTACCGCTGCAGGAGGGTGAGGGGGTGGTGTGCTAGATCCTGGGCTCCTGGTTCACACTCCTGTCCAAAGCTGTTTCATCATGCCCAGAGTAAACCACAAACTTGGATCCATATTTGTCTGTATACTTGGACTCTGCCTCCACCTGAGCTTACCACTCCCACGCCAACCTAACTCGAACCTCTGAGATGGCTTCCACTGCCAAGTGAGACATTGAACCTTGCGGTATTGCATAGACTTTAAGCACACATGCTTCAGAATCGGATCCAAACTAGCTTAAAACTGTGTTCTGCTTACCAGCCTTGTACAGGTTATTTATTCTCTTAACTTTCCTCGTTTGTAAAATAGGGCTAATGACACCTAATTCATGGGGCTGTTGTAAGGATCAAATGAGACGCTGTACACAAAGCCTATTAGCCTGATTCCTGGTATTTTTATAAATTATCACTACTCTTATCCTCTTTGAATTATTGCCATTGTCTCCCAAATTGGACTGAAACTCTGACCATGACTTTGCTTTCAGTATTGCATCTCCATATCTAAGTGTCTTAACTTCTGGCCTTGATCTACGATGGCTTTCTGTTCTAGCCATCGTGCTCATCAGCTCTGCCCAACTCCTGGCTCTAATTTTTGGTCCTTCCTCCAGCCCATACTCTTGCCTGAAGTACTTCAGCATAGACAGCTCTCAGATCCGCAAAGACTTCATTGCTTCCCCACCCGCCACCCCGACCCCAAACAAGCATCTTCATTTGGGAGCCAAAAGCCTGGGACTCACCTTGTACTCCTTGCTCTGAAAACCCATACCCAATCTTCTCAGTGGATCCTGTGGCAATATCCAGAATCTGACCACTTCTTGCCGTCTCCACACTGCCACATGGTCTAACCCACCATCATGTGTGTGTTGGACTCCTTTAGTTAAAATCGGAATGACTTCCTCAGAGTAAATGTTAAAGTTTTTACTGAGGCCTATAGGACATCCCTCCTCTTCACTGAGCTCACATGGCTCCAGCCAGCAGTGTGGCTCCCATCTCAGGGTATTTACTAGCTCTTCCTTCTGCCTGGAAAATTCTTGGCCCAAAGAGCTGCATCACTTTCTCCCTCCCTTCTGAGAAGTCTGTGTTCGGATGTCACCTTATCACAGAGGCTCTGCCTGACCAGTGTATGTGCATATGAAGTAACATCCATCCATCACCCCTACACACCTACCCTGCTTCACTTTTCTTTCCATCACATACACAGACATATTATATCCTTATTTTATATTGTCCCTCTCCATCCACTTGGAATATAAGCTCCTTGAGGTCAGGACTTCATCCCCTTTGTTCACTGCTGTATCCTCAGCCCCCAACGTAGTGCTTGGCACACAGTAGGCGCTCAGTATTTGTCGAATGAAGGCATGAAGGAAACTAATGATAACTACTGTTTTTTAAGTTCCTTTTGGATTGATGGGGCTCAGAAACAGTGAGGCTCTATTGATAGTTCTGGGGTTTGCCTATTCGTTTTGAGTTTAAGTTTAGTATTCATGGTTCTCCAACTTTCTCTAATTTGCAGGGGGGAGTCTATAAATTTTGGATTCCTTAGGTACGGACTCTCCCAAACCAGCAAGCTCTCAGTTGCAGTCCCAAGAGCAGTTAGAAATTCTCACAAAATGTAGTCTGGTCTGGCAGGTTTATTATCCTGAATTGTGCTGTCAAATGTGGGTATAGTTTAGGATAATGACTGTATTTCTCCTGACTCAGCTGATGTCCTGTTTTCCTGTTCTCTTCGTTGGAATGACTATACCTGCCCGGGTTGCACAATATGTTCATGACCTAGTTAAGAGTGCAAGGTGATTTGTTTCTTAACTGCCTCTGTACTGTTCCTGTTCATTGTAACCCTGCTAAATGAGCCAGGCCTAGATTATATGTTAGTTAAGGATCTATGGCAACAGAAACCTCATGCTAGCCTTTGAAAAAAAGGGGAAATTTATCAGGATTCAAGGGTGACTCTGGGAGCCCAAGAACTGGGCCTCAGGAAGAACCAGCATCAGGCCACAGGGCACCAGCAGCCCAAAGAGGGTCAGGCTGTTTCTCAGCTCTGCCTCATTCTCGACCAACCGGGCTTCCTCGTCCAAAGATGGCAGCTCATAACTCCCAATTCGAATGTAACTGTTCTGGCTGCATGGAATTCTGCCTGGCGGTCCATCCCTCTGTTCTCTCCCCCAGTTCAGAGTTTCTCCGGGAGAAAATTGCATTGGCCCACCCCTAGTCCAGTCAACGATGGGCAGGTGGTAGGGTGCTGTTGAGGAAACACTACTGCTGGCCTCAACTCTTATTGATGGAGAAAGGGAGGCAGGGAGGAGAGTCATATTTAGCCGGCTGTCCCCAAATGTCCCTGTGACACATAGTAGTAAACTCTTTCTTCTTATTTTTAAGCCACCTCTGGACCACTCTGAAGGATGCTGTTTCTCCAACTGGACTCACTGGGGTCCTCCAGCTTATCTCTTGTGAGTTTGTCAAGACAATCTATAGCTTTATCGGTCATAATTCTTTGACTTGTCTACAGTGGTTCCTGATTTTTAGAGCATACTTCTATAGTTTGTGTGAATTTCTTAACAACTGTATGAGGCCAAGTAGAGCAGATATTATTATCCCCACCTGCAAGTGAAGGAAACATAAAGAGAGATATTAAGTAACTTGCCCCTATTTGGGCAGTGGTAGCATCGGGACCAGAATGTTTACCAAATTGCCTTCCAAGGGGCTGCACCAATTTTCACTCACTGTGAAATTTCTCCATACGAATGCCCCTTTCCTCTCATTCTGGCCCGTGCTGCATATTACTGGGGGAGTTCATCATTTTTGTAATGATTTTACTTTACTTTTTATTTTATTTTTATTTTTTTAAAGATTTTATTTATTTATTTGACAGAGAGAGAGATAGCAAGAGCAGGAACACAAGCAGGGGGAGTGGGAGAGGGAAAAGCAGGCTTCCTGCCGAGGAGGGAGCCCGATGTGGCACTCAATCCCAGGACCCTGGGATCATGACCTGAGCTAAAGGCAGACGCTTAATGACTGAGCCACCCAGGCACCCTATTTTTTATTTTTTTAAAGATTTATTTATTTTAGTAATCTCTACACCCAATGTGGGTGGGGCTTGAACTCACAACCCCGAGATCAAGAGTTGCATGCTTTGCTGAAGAAGGCAGCCAGGCGCCCCTTTCATAATGATTTTATTTATTTATTTATTATTTATTTTTTTTATTTTTTAAAGATTTTATTTATTTGACAGAGAAAGAGAGAGCGAGAGGGGGAACATAAGCAGGGGGAGTGACAGAGGGAGAAGCAGGCTTCCCGCGGAGCAGGGAGCCCAACGTGGGGCTCAATTCCAGGACCGTGGGACCATGACCTGAGCCGAAGGCAGATGCCTAATGACTGAACCACCCAGGTGCCCCCATTCTTTTTTTTTAAAGACCATTTTTTCTTTTCCTATACAATGGCATTGTATTCACTAATAAAATAGAATGAAGTCCTGATACATGGTACAATATGGAGGAACTTTTTTTTTTTAATTTAATTTTATTATGTTATGTTAATCACCATACATTACATCATTAGTTTTTGATGTAGTGTTCCATGATTCATTGTTTGCGTATAACACCCAGTGCTCCATGCAGTATGTGCCCTCTTTAATACCCATCATCAGGCTAACCCATCCCCCCAGCCCCCTCCCCTCTAGAACCCTCAGTTTGTTTCTCAGAGTCCATAGTCTCTCATGGTTTGTCTCCCCCTCCGATTTCCCCCCCTTCATTTTTCCCTTCCTGCTATCTTCTTCTTTTTTTTTTTTAATATATAATGTATAATTTGTTTCAGAGGTACAGGTCTGTGATTCAACAGTCTTATACAATTCACAGTGCTCACCGTAGCACATACCCTCCCCAATGTCTATCACGCAGCCACCCCATCTCTCCCACCCCCCACCACTCCAGCAACCCTCAGTTTGTTTCCTGAGATTAAGAATTCCTCATATCAGTGAGATTATATGATACATGTCTTTCTGACTGACTTACTTCGCTTAGCATAATACCCTCTAGTTCCATCCATGTCATTGCAAATAGCAAGATTTTGTTTCATTTTTTTTTTGATGGCTGCATAATATTCCATTGTATATATATACCACATCTTCTTTATCCATTCATCTGTCAATGGACATCTTGGCTCTTTCCATAGTTTGGCTATTGTGGACATTGCTGCTATAAACATCAGGGTGCACGTACCCCTTTGGATCACTACATTTGTATCTTTGGGGTAAATACCCAGTAGTGCAATTGCTGGGTCGTAGGGTAGCTCTATTTTCAACTTTTTGAGGAACCTCCATACTGTTTTCCAGAGTGGCTGCACCAGCTTGCATTCCCACCAACAGTGTAGGAGGGTTCCCCTTTCTCCGCATCCCCGCCAACATCTGTCATTTCCTGACTTGTTAATTTTAGCCATTCTGACTGGTGTGAGGTGGTATCTCACTGAAGTTTTGATTTGGATTTCCCTGATGCCAAGCCATGTTGAGCACTTTTTTCATGTGTCTGTTGGCCATTTGGATGTCTTCTTTGGAAAAATGTCTGTTCATGTCTTCTGCCCATTTCTTGAGGATTATTTGTTCTTTGGGTGTTGAGTTTGATAAGTTCTTTATAGATTTTTGGATACTAGCCCTTTATCTGATATGTCATTTGCAAATATCTTCTCCCATTCTGTCGGTTGTCTTTTGGTTTTGTTGACTGTTTCCTTTGCTGTGCAAAAGCTTTTTATCTTGATGAAGTCCCAATAGTTCATTTTTGCCCTTGCTTCCCTTGCCTTTGGCGATGTTTCTAGGAAGAAGTTGCTGCGGCTGAGGTCGAAGAGGTTGCTGCCTGTGCTCTCCTCTAGGATTTTGATGGATTCCTGTCTCACATTTAGGTAAAGACCATTCTTTAAATATATTATACATGTTGCAAAAGTCCTTCATGATTTATATTTAAAACTTATAGTGTCTTTTTCATTGAAGATTGTTTATTTCAATGTACTCAATCTGTTAATATTGTCCTTTATATATTCTGAGTTCTGTATCATACTTAGAATGGCCTTCCTCACACCGAGATTATTGAACCAGTCTTCTCTGTTTTCTTTTATTTTTAAGGCTTATTTTACATTTATATATTTAATCCACCTCAGATTTATTTATTTGTTCTGCAGCTTAATTGATATAATTTATATAGTATACAATTTACCCTTTTTAAAAAGTATAATGAAGTGCTTTTTTTTTTAAGATTTTATTTTATTTGAGAGAGAGAGAGCACATGAGAGGGGGGAGGGTCTGAGGGAGAAGCAGGCTCCCCACCAAACAGGGAGCCCGATGTGGGACTCGATCCTGGAACTCAGGATCACGACCTGAGCCAAAGGCAGTCACTTAACCAACTGAGCCGCCCAGGCGCCCCTAATTAAGTGCTTTTTTACTGTATTCACAGGCTTGTGCAACCATCACCACACTCTAATTCCAGAACATTCTCATTTCCCCTAGAGAACCCCAGTCCCTGTTAGCAGTCACTCCCCAATCTCCACCCCTTCTCCATTCCCCTGCAAACACTAGTCTATGCCTGTCTCTCTAGATTTTGCCTATTCTGGACATTTCATATAATGGATTCATATGATAGGTGGTCTTTTGCGAATGACTTCTTTCATTTAGCATACTGTTTTATGTTATATTTCATTTAGCAACATGTTTTAACACGGTGTAACATGTTGAGTACCTCATTTCCTTCTTTTGCTGAATAATAAGATATACCACAATTTGTTTATCCATTGATCACTTGGTAGACATTTGGTTTGTTTTCACTTTTGGCTATTAGGAATGATGCTGCACACTGTTTTTGTGTGGAAATATGTTTTCAAGTCTCTTGGATACATACAGAGGAGTAGAACTGCTGGATGACATGGTAACTTGTTTCACTTTTTGAGGAATTGCTAAATTCTTTTCCACAGTGGCTGCACCATTTTACATTACCACCAACAATGTATGATGGTTTCAATTTCTTTACATCCTTTTTTTTTCAAAGATTTTATTTATTTATTTAGTCAGAGAGAGAGAGAGAGCACAAGCAGGGGGAGCAGGAGAGGGAGAAGCAGGCTCCCCGCTTAGCAGGGAGCCCGATGCAGGGCTCGATCCCAGGACCCTGGGATCATGACCTAAGCTGAAGGCAAACGCTTAACCCACTGAGCCACCCAGCCATCCCAATTTCTTCACATCCTTGCCAATACTTGGTATTGCCTTTTTAAAAAATAATTATTGTAGCTTTCCTAGTTAAGTGTGAAGTGGTATCTCCTTATGATTTTGATTTCCATTTCCCTGACTAACGATGTTGAGATAGTTTCATGTCTATAATGGCTATTTGTACATCTTCACTGGACAAATGTCTACCCAGACCCTTTACCTATTTTTAAGTTGTATTTTATAAAATTCTCATTGAGTTGTAAGAGTTCTTTATATATTCTAGATACATCCTCCTTAAGATATATGATTTGCAAATATTTTCTCCCATTCTGTGCGTTGTCTTTTCATAGAATTACTTGGGAAATATTTCTTCCTCTTCTATTTTTTGGAAGAGTTTGGGAAGGATTGGTATTAGTTCTTTGAATGTTTGGTAGAATTCATCAGTTAAGTCATTTGGGCCTGAGCTTTTCTTTGTGGGAAGTTTTAAAATCAATTACTAATTATCATATTTACTTTTGTGTGTGATGTTAAGGTGGGACTCTAACTTAATTTTTTCTAAATAGAAAGCCAACTGCTCTAACACCATTTCCAGAGTATTCTACCCATTTCTACTAATTATTATGCCACAGAAACGTCTTTAGAACATTTTGGATCTTAACTGCCACTTTTGATGAGGCACAAAACAAATTTGCTTTATCAGTGGCTGTAATGTTAGAGCCTTGAGAAATTCTCTGTCCTGTCGGCATATGAAGTTGGAAAACAGAAGGGGCCAGGAATAGCTCATGACTTCCCCGCCTCACCATGGATGTGTCAGTGTGGTTTGGAATGCACACAGGGCCCACCAACACCCTTAAGCCTTTGTCCCCAAGACTGAGTGCACGCCCTTGGATGCCTGCCTGCCCACAATGCAGCCGAGATCCAAGCCAGGCCAGAGGCTACCACTTAGTCTGCTGGCCTTGCTCTTGTGGCCTGGATCCCTGTCTCCACTGACTTCCTAGACTTGGAGTCAGCTTGCCCAGTTAGGCTTACCCATCCTTCCTGCACCTCCCCCCTTCACATTCTTCTCAGACCCCCTACCTGGTCTTTTAACACACATTAGTGTCCACCACTCCCACCACGCTTGGGAATAGTGAGCCCTGTACTCTGCTTTCTTCAGATCCAGAACACTGACTATTTTAATCAGCAACCCTTTCCTTCTCCAGTACACGCCTCTGCTTATCCCTGAATCCATTCTGACCTCTCCCCCTTACTCAGCCCACAATTGCTCACAACTCAGCATGAACATGCTCACTGAGCCATGACACCAGGAGCTATGACCTTTGACTCTGGACCCTCCTCTCTCTCCTGATACTATTAAAAATGTGTACATGACGCCATGGGAATAAAAGTGGGTGGTTGAGAGCAGGAGCGGATGGTGAGAAGGAAGCAAGACAGGGCCTCGTGGAACATCTCTGAGAGGCCAGAGGGGGGAGGAGCAGTCAGTGTGGGAGCTGGAAAAAGTGACCAGAGAGCCAGACAGAAAAATCAGAACTTGGTGACTGAGAAGACATGAGATTGCTCCAGGGTGGAGGGAGAAAGCAACAGTACCAAATACTGCTGAGAGAGTTCACCTAGGATGCAGACTGAAAAGTACCCAGTGGATTTGGCAACACAATGGTCATCAGTGACTTTTGCAAACTGTTAACGTTCAGGTAGCTCCGCTGTTTCAAACCCTCAAGGCTTCCCAGGGCCCTCCAAAGAAAGCAGCCTCCATTCGGGCACTGCTTCTGCCCACTTTCACGCCTTCACACCAGGCTCTAGCCCTGCCGAGCTGCTTGCATGGACACAAGGCCATCCTCTCTCACCCCTGTGCACTTCCCTCAGCCAGTCACCCTTTTCTCCTCTCAAACTCCCGTATGTCTTTCCTGACAAGCTCAAGTACCATCTCATCCAGGGACCCTTCCCTGGCCCCCAGGTCGGGCTGGGTGGGCCTCTTCTCTTTCCCCGTCCCATCATGTGCTGGGATGAGTAAGGTACATTTCTTGGGCATTCTTGTCCACCTTCGTTCCCGTCTCCTGGCCGAGGCCTGCAGCACTGTGTTCCTGAGCATGCAGCGAAGCAAGCCTTGGTGATGGAAGTGGGGGCGCATCCAGCAAGACCAGCTAAGTAAACACCTGCAAGCCAAATTGGCAGGCAGTGACAGACTGACTATGTCAGCGTCTTGAGCTATGGACGCTCTCTTTGCTCTTCGGTTTCATGTAGGTCAGGTTTGCTAAGAGACTGGGGCCAGGGGTGCAATTTCTGATAACCGGGGGTCATTAGGTTGCAAAATCTCCAGCACCATCCAGGTCAGTGGCTTTTCACCATGCTACCTGCGCCTCTGCCTTGCTCACCCTCTCCACCTGCCCTTCCCTGCTCTACACACCAGTCTTTCCAGCACGGGACAGCATCCCGTTGATTCACATCTGCTTCCACATTGATTGATTGCCAGAGCTTCTCTTGCTCTGCCGTCCTCCTTTGTCTCCCCCAGCGCTCACCTGTGAAAAGGACCTGAGTTCGCTCTCGCTGGTTTGGTGTTAGAAGGTGGAGGAGGGGCCGTAAAGTAAGTTTCCTGGACTGAGAAGTCACTTGGAGACTGAAAAACAATACAAGCCACTCCATACTGTTTACACCCAGTTTTATTCAGGGTAATTGACTGACGGGGGCAGGTGCATGATCCAGGACACTATGCAGCTCTTTTTTCCCCCACTTATCCCCCAACCGACCTTACTCCCCAGCTTTTATTGAGGGGCACGGTGGTGTGGTTACAGGGTAGTTAACTGAAGTGGCACCATCTGGCGCCAGGCTCCTCTACTAGTTATCTCAAGTGGTGCCTTCTGCGCACCACTTCAGGGACGGGCGGAACAAGCCTCCCCTCCTTGGATCAGGGCTTGCGTTAACCTGCCCAGGCCAGGAACAGTCAGCCCCCGAGGGAGGTCACTGTGCGGGCATGAACAAGACGGAGTCAGTGATGTCAGCACTCCTACATTTGGTTAGTAGCTCCCCAAGGGCAAGGAGCATGCTCTTCCCACCCGTACTTGCTGAGCCCGAGTCCTGCTAAACCGTACGTACTGATTTCAGGGAAAATGGACTTTTTCATGATTACTGACCACGGAGGCAGGCCTTAGAGTGCCAGAAGCTTTTTTTTTTTAAAGATTTTATTTATTTATTTGACAGAGAGAGACACAGCAAGAGAGGGAACACAAGCAGGGGGAGTGGGAGAGGGAGAAGCAGGCTTCCCGCGGAGCAAGGAGCCTGATGTGGGATTCGATCCCAGGACCCTGGGATCATGACCTGAGCCAAAAGCAGATGCTTAACGACTGAGCCACCCAGGCCCCCAGAGTGCCACAAGCTTTTGAGCCACTCTGTGCATGGTTCCTAGGCGTGGAGGTGGAAACAGGCAAGATTTACGCTTTCTACACGGCTCCCTTAAAATCCGACTCCAAACTCGGGACCGCGCCGGGTCCTTACTTGAAGGCCAGGCGCCCTCTTGTGGAAGAACGCTGTCTCAGAAAGGTCAGACCCTCACCACCTTTAAAACCACACCTTACCCCTTTCTGGAAAACCCTTCAGGGGGCGAATGGGTAGACAGAGCTGTGCTTTTTAAAACATGTAATATCATATATTGTTTTATTCCTGATAATGAAACTGGGCCTACTCATATTAGCAAATACAGCAAACTGTACAAAAATAAAATAAAAAATCACCACAATCCCACCTGCTACAGATAGCCACTGTTGATATTTTGGTGTTTTTTGGTTTTGTTTTTTTGGAGATTTTATTTATTTATTTGAGAGGTAGCGACAGAGATAGCGACAGAGCGGGGAGGAGGAGGAGAAGCAGGCTTCCCGCTGAGCAGGGAGCCCGATGCGGGGCTTGATCCCAGGACCCTGGGATCATGACCTGAGCAGAAGGCTGCTGCTTAACTGAGCCATCCAGGCGCCGCTGTTGTTGTTGTTGTTGTTTAATATATGAGCTACGTAAAGAATCGACATAAGGATAGATATAGGGGCGCCTAGGTGGCTCAGTAGGTTAAGCCTCTGACTCTTGGTTTCTGTTCAGGTCATGATCCCAAGGTCCTGGGATCGAGCCTTGCATGGGCTCCATGCTCAGCAGGGAGTCCCTTCCGTTCTCTTTCTCTCTGCTCCTTCCCCCCACTCATGCACTCTCTCTCTAAAATAAATAAATCTTTTTTAAAAAGGATAGATGTATAATATGGGTGTTAAATATTTAACAGGTGAGGACATAGGTCTCTTTTGTACATAAATGTACTCCTGTTGGTATCAGTGTGGCTAAACCCTGTGCTTCAAGTCTTTGTGTCCCTCTTACTGTGCTCTCCTTTTTGTTTCCTTCAACACATCACCTTTTGTTTCCTTCCAAATTGTTTTACCATTTTCTTATTTCTTATGTTTATTGTTTATTGTCTCTCCCTCACACCCTCAGTGTAAGCTCCCGGAAGACAGGACCGTGTCAGTTTTGTTCAGTGATGTATCCCGAATGCCTAGAGCACTACCATACACATAGTAGGTGCTTCATAAATCTTTGTGGAGGATGGTTCCGGATTATATCTTCTCTTTTTTATTACTGAAAATTAGTTGTTAATGTGTCTAATAACAAAAATGTGTAATATTCCATTCTAGAGCTATATCATGATTTATTTAATCATTCCCCTGCTGTAAGTCATTTAGGCTGATATAATTTTCCATCATGATAAATAATATTTTTTATGATAAATAATATTTTGATAGACCTCTTCGTACTCAAATCTCTTTTCGTATTTCTTATCATTTTCTTAGAATACATTCTTAGAAGGTTAATTTCTGGGTTATAAGGTGGTAACATTTAAAGTTTTCCTGATGGCAATACCACGTTGATTTCCACGATGCTTGTACTATATGATAATATACATTCAGCCTCACCCAAATCATGCTGGTGTTGGATATATCCTCTTCTTAATCTTGGCTAACTTCCAAGCAAAAAAAAAAATTTCATCTCATTTTAATTTGCCTGTCTCTGATTTTTAGAGAAGTTATAAAGATTGTCACAGATATTGTCCATTTGGTTTTTTTTTCTCCCTGTGGTATGTCAATTTATGTATTTACCCAGTTATGGGGGGATTTGTTTCCTTATTGAATCATGTAAGAGCTTTGTATTTAATATTGATAATAACGTCTATGTCTTTAGGTAGTACCCTTGTTGTATTTGTCACTCACATTTTGCCCAGATTACTGTTTTAGTTTTAATTTAATTATGGCTTTAAAAAAAATCTAGGAGTTAAAAAGTCCTTTTTTGCACTCAGATCTATCAGCTTTTTTCTTTGGTATGTACCACGCTGCTTTTGTGCTTTGAAAGTTTGTTCTAAATGCAGAGAAAGTTCTTTTGTGGTTGCAGTTTCTTAATTCTTATATTGATTGCGGTATATGGTGTCAGGTGGCTACCTCAGCTGATTCCTTCCCCCAATGATTAAGATTCCAATAACACTTATTGAAGAATGAATGCCTTTCTGGTGGATTTTTTTATTATTTCATTATTTACAAAGTACTTAAGTGTACTTGGATTTATTTGCTAGTCTTTATGGCATTAGTATTATACTGTGTTGATTATTGTAGCGTTATACCTTTAATCTTTGTTTTTTTCAAATTTCTCCTTATCTTTCCTTTTTTTTTAAAGATTTAATTTATTTATTTACTTATTTGAGAGAGAGAGAGCACGAGCACAAGCGGGGAGAGGAGCAGAGCAGAGGCAGAGGGAGAAGCAGACTCCCCACTGAGCAGGGAACCCCACACGGGGCTCGATCCCAGGACCCTGGGATCATGACCTGAGCCGAAGGCACACACCCAACCGACTGAGCCACCCAGGTGCCCCTCTCCTTATCTTTCAAGAACATTTTTATCTACTCTCCATTTCCCAAAATTTTACTGAACCAAGGAGATGATGCAATTTAATTACTTTAACACCTATTTCTGAGCATGCTCAGGCTTGATGACACTTCGCATTGGCACTGCCCTGTGCAGATTGCAGCTCAGGGCCGCTGTCAGTGACTTTATTCTATCCTTTCTAAAGATGAGGGAGCAAAGGTGAAGTAGTGTCAGGCCGCAGCTCCGCAGAGTCGTCGTGAGCCACTGGAGACCGGACGGTGGGCGGGCAGGTGGGAGAGCCCGCCTTCCGAAGCCCCCGCTGCGCCTCCGGCTGCAGGCCATGAGCTTGGACGCGGCCTCATGGATTTCCTGAATCAAATCCTCAACTAGGCCAGTTCCCTTCATTTGCTCTCTGTTTTCACAGACAGGTTTGAATACAACTCCCAAACACATTGGCAGAACTTGGGAACAAATCAGAAAATTTCACATAAAAATGTAGATTTCCAACTTCTCTCGAATAGTACAACAACAGAGGATGGAGGTGTTCCCACCTGGCAAAAATCTGGGGGATCAGCCCCTTTCAGATGATTTATGTGTTCCCTGGCTCACTTAGTTATTTTCTTGCCTGGCCTTGTAGGCCTCTGAGGGGACAATCCCAGAGTGTATGCTAGGTGTAAGGGGCCAGACACGAAAGGTCACACACTGTATGATTTCATGTATATGAAATATCTACAACAGGCAGTTCCAAGGAGAGAGAAAGTGGATTAGCAGCTGTCTAGGGCTGGGGTTGGGAAGTTGGGGAAAATGGAGGGTGACTGCTAATGAATATGTGGTTTCTTCTTGGAGGAATGAAAATGTTCTAAAATTGATTGTGGTTGCATAACTCTCTGAATATACTAAAAAAGACATTGAGTTATATACTTTGAATGGGTAAATTGTGAATTACATCTAAATAAAACTTTTAAATTAAAAATAAAATTTGAAAAAAAAAAGCAAAGTAGAGAATTATATAATATACCACTCTTTTCCTAAGAGGGGGACAGAAACTATAGTAAAAAAATCACAAAGGAAGGATAAACTGTGAAATAAAAATAAATTGTTACCTATGGGAAAAGAAAGGGATGGGGCAAAGGGCCAGGGATAGAAGCTAGAATTCTCTAAACAGACTTTGTAGATTTGGCTTTGGAACCATGAAAATGTTTGTATAAGTATAGAACATTAAAAAAAATAAATCCTTAAACAATTAAAAGCAACATGAACTTTGTATCAGTTATAGTTCTTTATACTTTGTATCAGTTATAGTTCTTTATAACTGTATAAAGAAGATCTCTTTCTAGTGATTTTCAATTATTTGAGTACATCCCTAAGAACAAAAAGAACCGCGAGAATATCCTAAACTGTTTTCCGTAATCATATTGTTAGTGATAGCATTGGTACTCTTATCTTAAGACTGTTGGATATATATTGTGTGAAAGAGTAAATGAGTGTGTGTTGAGAAGTGGGGTTTTTAGCGTGAGAGAAAGGAGTTCTAGAAATGAAGATCAATATAGTTAAATAACAACCTTATAATCTTGTATTGGAATTGGAAGTATCAATATGAACCCATAATGTGTTTTATTTATCCATATTTATCAATCTCTATATTTACAAATTATCTTTGTCATCACTCTCTCTTTGATATTGTGATTTATAATAAGAAATATATATTTAGTCTTCATCCCCATTTCTGGCACAGAGCTCCTAGAGCCCTTGAGATTTCCTAAGTGATTGGAGGGTTAAAGGTGTCTTTTGTTATGTTAATGGATGACTTTTGGACCCCACCTAAGGATGGAGGTCAGGGGAATCAATTGTGTGACTAGGGGGTTGGAACTGTCCATCCCAACCCCTGACCTCAGGAGAGGGGAGAGGGGCTGGGTGGTTGAGTCAATTGCCAGTGACCAATGATTTAATCAGTTATGCCAATGTAAGGAAGCCTCCATAAAAACCCAAAGGATGGGGATCCGAGAGCTTCTGGGTTGGTGACCATGTGGAGAGGTGGGGGCAATGGTGTATTCCGAGAGGCCATGGAAGCTCCCCGCCCCTTTCCCATACCTTGTTTTATGTATCTCTTCCATCTGGCTGTTCCTGAGTTATATCCTTTCACAATAAACTGGTGATCTAGTAAGGAAAGTGTTTCTCTGAGTTCTGTGAGATGCTGTAGCAAATTAATTGAACCCAAGGAGGGGGTCATTTGAACCCCTGATGTATAGCCTATTGGAACCAACTGATCTATAGGTTGGTCAGGAGGTGATAACCTGGGCTTGCGAATGGCATCGAAGTGTGTGTGTGTGTGTGTGTGTGTGTGTGTGTGTGTATGTATGGGGTGTGGAGACAATCTTATGGGACTGAGCCCTTAATCTGTGGGATCTGACACTATCTTCAGGTAGGTAGCGTCTGAATTGATTTGAACTGTGCGACACCCAATTGGTGTTACAGAGAATTGCTTGTGGTGTGGGGAACAACCTCCACATATTTGGTGACCAGAAGTGTCAGGAGTGAAGTGTTTCATGTGAGTAGTAAAGGAGACACACAGGAAACAAAGATATAATAAGGAAGAACTGGGTTTTCTCCACACAGGTGGAAAACCGAGTCTTTCCTTTATACTGTCTATCATCTGTCAACTATCATCCATCTATCTTTGTATACTGTTCTAGCTCTGACCTCCAAAAAGGCCTGTATATAAAGGGCTAAAACAAATTATTTCTCATTCTCCATGGAGTTTACTTTCTATAGCTCTGATCTCCTGGGAATTTGATAAGAGTGGAATGTCAGCTGCGTTACTAGGCAACGTTGCTTGTGGTAAAAATGGTGCACTGTATCTGGACAGTGAGGACAGTGAATGAATTAGAAAGACCTCGTGGGAAGCTATGGTTTGGGAGTTCCCTGAGAATTATGACTTGGAACTGGACGTGTCCCTTGTCGGGACACAGGAGCAAGCTAGTCCCATAGAACTGTTACTAGAGATATTGGCTCCTAATTGGGGTGAGAGGTTTTTATTCACTGTTTATCTGAAATTGAGGTTTAACTGGGCATCCTGCACTTTAGCTGGCAATCCTATGGTGGGAACGCGGGTGGGGGTGTTGGTTTGCAAACTGGCCCCTGTACATGGAGGGCAAGGAGAGACTGAAGAAAGAGGCTGACCACTCCAGATCAGAAGGTGGCAAGTTTAATCAGCAAGGGAACTTAACTTGTGAGGCTTGTCTTGTATGGCTAGCTGCAAGATGAGCAGATCTCTGCCTGCCAGAATCTTAAGAGTTTATACAGAGGCCTTAACTGGGTTCAGTTACATGCACAGCCCAGATGGTCTCCACAACACCTTACTCTTTCAAGGCTATGTCCTTGGAATAGCTCCCACTGTCGGGGGGCGGGTAGGCAGAATGTATATTCCAAGGACTTGGGGTGGGGTTGGGATGGGGGTTGGAGGTAGACAGATGGAGGGGTGGGTGGTGGTGAGGAGCCTCTGATTTTCCCAGTCTAGCTCATGGGTCAACCAGCAGTCTGCGCCCTCTCGATGACCTCCTCCGGTGGGGCCAGGGAGTGTAGAGCCTAGAGAAATGCCTGCCACCGCCTGGCTGGTGTGCTATGTTTCCTGTCCATGGATTCTTATCGTAAGTGAAGTCAATGCCAAGTGTGGCCTATTATAGTTATGTGAGTCCAAATGTTTAAAAGAGCCTGAAGAGAATGCCAAAGTAGGCATTGTAACCTAGAAACGGTGAGCAGCTCAGGATCAGTCTCACCCTGAAAACCCAGATTGGGCTCTCTAAATAATATTTATTTAAAGGAAATGGCTGATTCCACTGGGACAGCAAAAGTACGGGATGAACCTGAAACCTCTTGTCTTACAGGAAAACAGGACCACTTGAAGATGACTACGTTCAGGTCAGAGAACTCAGGAGCTTGTATGGAGAAGCTAGGATTTGCTTATGTGAAGAAATAGGGTATAAAGGAGGTATTGGGTATGTGAGGATTCATTATGTCATTTCCTCTAAATTTGTATTTTTGGAATTGTCCATAATAGAAACCTAAAAATAATAAAATAAGAAGTGGCTGTGCCAATTTCTATTCCCTCCAGGAATTGTAGAACCATAATTATAATTTAAAGTGGCTGCACAGAGTTGAAGTAGTATAAATTATTTATATATCCTTCTATTATTTTAAATATATTTTTATTTATTTATTTTTTAAGATTTTATTTATTTATTTGACACAGAGAGAGAGACAGCTAGAGAGGGAACACAAGCAGGGGGAGTGGGAGAGAGAGAAGCGGGCTTCCCGCGGAGCAGGGAACCCGATGTGGGGCTCGATCCCAGGACCCCGGGACCATGACCTGAGCCGAAGGCAGATGCTTGACCACTGAGCCACCCAGGCGTCCCCTAAATATATTTTTAAAGACAAGTTGTTATTTAGGTTGGGAGTTTGAAAACTTGGAGCGTAAAAAGACCACATTGTAAAAAACTGCAGAGACCTAATGTACAATGAAGTTAAATGCATAAGTAATTGAAAAACTAGCTTTAACAAATGAAGAGCTAAGGTTGAGAGAGAATTTCAATTCTGTTCAACAGAATAAACCAGAGGAACCACACTGGCCATTATGGGAAGCATGCACCTCTGAACTCCCTATTCTTTCCTCTGGGAGCAGAGATGGGGCAAACGAAACACCCTGGGTCCCCAGAAGCCCAATTCTATGAGTCTAGAGGCAAGGCAACCTTCCTGCCTCTACATACCGCTCTTAGGGCAGGTCATCACTCCGCCTCGCCACAAGGGGTCGTTCTGAGACAACAGCCTAAGGTGAGTTAAGCCACCTGGAGAAGGAGGGTCACTCCCCCCACTGGAGGAGCCAGGGTTACTAGGAGTTACTGTTCCAAAACCCCTTCTCATCTGTTCAGTGCCCCTGAGGCAGTTGTGCTGGGACACAGGCGGATGGCAGCGCTGCATCTGAGTGCCCTCCTCAGGCAGTGTAGATGCTGGTAAGCCCCACGCTGTGGCTCAGTCTGCACGGGGTCACCCAGATGCCCTCCGCCCATGGGACAGCCCCCACCCCCACACAATGCCACTTGCTATTCTCCGGCCCCTTCTTTTATCCATCCCACCTCCACCTTCCATCTCCTTGTGGAACAGCCCCAGGGCCTTAGCAGAAGGGTCTCTGGGGTTGAAGGCACCAGCCTTGAGGTCTACTCACAGTTACTGGAAAGCAGCTTTAAAAAATAGAAATAGCCGTGGTAAAAACTGTGGTCAGAGCCGTCAAACCACAGTAAGGCCAACTTCTCTTTCTTGAAAACTCATTTCTGAGAAGTGGTCTGTTTCCAGTGGGGGGGAAACTCCAGTTCCTAAAGGTGCATTAGAATCCTGTGGTGGATGATGGCCCCACTTTATCTGACCTTGCCTGACTTGTCAGCAGGAAACCGATTTCATAGCCAAACTGGGCCTTTTCTGGATGTGCAACTGCTGCCTAATACATATCTTTTAAATCAAATTTACTCTTGCTTTCGCTCCTTGATTTTTTGGGTAATGGAAACATATAATTACAATCATGCTGAAAAGCATTTGCTTCTAGAAAACCTCAATGTCTGGTTTTTAGAATGAAATGGGCTTTACTTCTTACGCCGTTCTTCTTCTGCCTGTTAAAACACTGGATGGCCTATCCTGGGAGCACAGATTACAGTGTAATTATTATTTTGGTTCAACACATATAACAGGGAAGAAGCACAAATGGATAGGACTGTATTTTAGATAAAGTGTTCCTCTGCCGGCCTTTTAGGTCTTTTTCCTCTCCTGCTGCTTTAACAAATGCCACCCCTATTGTCCAAATACTGTGACTCTCTGAGCCTGTGAAGAGAAAATGTGGTGTTATGTGCTCTTTCCCTGCCATGACATTGATCTCTTGTCATTCTCCCCAAACTCATCTGGTATCTTTCTCTGCCTACTTTGAAGAAAAGCTCCTCTTGTTTCTCCTAACCTTTTACTACAGATGTTCTGAAGACACCAAGAGAGAGCTGGGTGCTTTCCTTTTTTTTTTTTTTTTTTTAGTTCTGTCTCTTGGAGAGGAGAACATTTTATGTAAGACATCCATGGGCTCAAATCTCTCATACCCTCTATAAAATTCAACCAGACAAATATTTATCAAGTGTCTACAAGTCAGCAGGAATCTATCAGGAATAAATTTGGCTGCAAGTCACAGAAAAACTAACCTATAGAGGCTTAAAAAAACGAGATTCGTTTTTCTCATGTAACAAAAATTCAGGAGACATGCAGCTTCTGGAATTGGTTCAGTGGCTGATTTGGAGATATTATGGATAACATCTGTGATTGTTTTGCCATTTCCTCGTGAGTTCAAGGTAACTATTACAGCTCCATATTCATCCATATGAATCCATATTCAAGGCGGGGAGAAGGATGCGGGGCCATGCTAGCATTGTCTGTGCTTGATATTAGGAAAGCACAAGATATTCCAGAACCTCCCAACAGACTTTTGCTAACATCTCCTTTGCAGGACTTTGTCACATGGCCACTTTTAGCTGCAAGGGTAACTGGGAAAGCAACTATTTAGCTTTTCCCATCCCAAATGGAGAGTCCAGGAGTTGGGAGTGGGCATTGGGTTGGCCAAACTACAGTGTCTACAATGAGACCCTTCCAACTATATTTGGAAAAGTAAATGTCATCAAGGAAGTCCAACATCCAAACATTAGGAGTTTTGGAGGAGAAAACAGAAAAGCAGAAAGGATGGCATCATCAATAAAATGCTTTAAGAAGATCTCCCAGAATCGAATGATGTAAGTTTATAGGTTGAAAGGCTCAACTAAGTGCCTAGCACAATGGATGAATATCACATATCATTGTGAAATTTCAGAACTCTGGGGTCAAAGAGAAGATCCTACAGGCTTCTGGAGAGAGAGAGAGAGAGAAAAAAAAAAAAAAAAAAAAACCCGGCCACAAAAAAAGGATCAGGAATCAACACTGGAAGTTAAAAGAACATTGGAAGAATGCCTTTAACAGTAGAAGCTAAAAGGAAATGGAGAAATGACTCTAAAATTGAATAAAAATAATTTACAATCTAGAACTTTATGCCCAAAGTATTAATCAACTGGTTAATAAAGGTGAAATAAAGACATTTTTAAACATGCCAAGCTTCTAACTTGTTATTTCTCATACTCTTTCTCAGAAAGTTACTGGATCTCAGAAAGTTACTGGAGGATGTGTTTCAGCAAAATGAGGGAGTAAACCAAGAAAGAAAAAAGGCAGGGATACAGAAACAGGAGACCCAAGAGGGGTGAAAAGTGAAGGGAATCCAGGATGTTATTGAAAGGATATTACAGGATGACAATTGGGTAGCAGGCACAGAGGATGCCCAGCCTGCATCTGAGCAAGTCAGAGGCTCTGGGAGACAGTTCTTCAGAAAGATGAAATTTATAAAATGCCTGATGTGAATACATGTCTTGAGAAGAGATTTAAACAACTGGAGGAGAATTTAAGAATGGATTGCTGAAAAGTTCATAGACAGCTAATAAAATACTACCCAAGTAGGGTGCCTGGGTGGCTTAGTCGGTTAAGCTCCTGCCTTCGGCTCAGGTCATGATTCCAGGGTCCTGGGATCGAGCCCCACATCAGGCTCCCTGCTCAGGTTCTCCCTCTCCCTGTACCCCTCCCCCTGCTTGCACGCATGTGTGCTCTCTCAAATAAATAAAATCTTTAACCAAGTAAAAAATAAAGATAATTATTAACTCAAGGTAACAAAAGAAATGTACAAGAAAGGAAAAATAATCATAGTTTGTTACATGGCTCAGCTCTGTTTGACATACAAAATCATAATGTAAAAAATGAATATTGATTTAAACAAAATTATGATATAACCATATCGGGTTGGTAGGGAAACAGAAATCTGAGTGCGGCAGGAAATGGGGGTGGGGTGAAGGACATATATCTTCACCTGTCATGGTACGAAGACGACAGCTATATCCCAAACCAAAAATCAAGAAGTAGTAATCCAAGCATTCTATTTAAAGATACAGAGGCAAATACCAAAAGAATCAGTTCAAAGAGTTAAAAGAAGTTTTATATGGGGCTGGGAAATGGAGGAGGGAGAAAAGAGACTGTTGTTTTTCCTAACAGATCTTATTAAACTATTGGACTCATTAAATCACCACTATGTCTAACTTCAAAACAAAAAAAGTAAAAAGAGAAAGAAAAACGTTGACACTCATATAATTCAAGTGGACTTTCTTATTATAAGTATCTTAAGATTTAGGTAAAATCTTACCTGGGTCAATTAACTTAAGGGAACACAAATGGAATCACATTATCACGAAGGGTTAACTATCACGTACCCATTTAATGCAGTGATTCTCAACCCTGGCTGCACCACTCTGGTTGGTCGCACAGGAGAATCACCTGGAGAACTTTTAGAACCTGCTCAAGCCACGCCTCACCTAAGCCAATCAAACGGAATCTCCAGAGCCAGCAGGGGCATCTCTAGTTGTGTTTTTTTATAAAGTACTTCAGGTGATTCTAAGGTGTAACAAGATTGAGAACAACTGGTCTCATGACCACCTGAGGAACATTTTTTTTTTTTTCCTAAAGATTTTATTTATTTGACAAAGACACAGCAAGAGAGGGAACACAAGCAGGGGGAGTGGGAGAGGGAGAAGCAGGCTTCCCGCGGAGCAGAGAGCCCAATGCGGGGCTCGATCCTAGGACCCTGGGATCATGACCTGAGCCGAAGGCAGGCGCTTAACGGCTGAGCCACCCAGGCGCCCCGAGGAACATGTTTTTAAAAACTTGCCCTGACATTTCCTTTCGATGCAGCTCATATGATACTTATTCAGTAGCACACCATCTACTGAAGAGTTTGGCTCCACTTGCAGAAGAAGGAGGTGATGTGGAAGATGTAAGTGGAGGCTGACATGCACACCCAGCCTGGAGGCAGGACCGGACCGGGCTACTAGGCTGCATGGAGAAGTCAAGGTCAGTGTCACCACAGTCCTAAGGTCAGGAGAACGGTGATCTCCACAGTTTCAACACCAGATTAGGGTTGTAGGGTGCAGATCACAGATTTATTTACTTTCTTTTTTTTGCATTTTCAACTCCTCCTGAAAACCAAATGCTGTAAGATTTCCTCCTTACCAGGTGATTGGAGCAAAAGTTAGTCAGTGACCCCCTGAAAACACAAACACGTAAGATCAAGCCTTCAAAACCACTATTTTTAGCAGATGGTAAGTGCACCTGATGACCCATTATAATCCCCTACCTGTGTTTGAGCTGCCAGACCATTTTTTATTAGTCTTGGCGGGATGGCTTCATGATTCATCAGGTCTGCATCCTATCTATCTATCTATCTATCTATCTATCTATCTATCTATCTATCTATCTATCTAATCTATCTATCTATCTATCTATCTATCTATCTATCTATCTATCTATCTATCTATCTATCTATCTATCTATCATGAAACAGAGAGAGGACAGGAGTAGGGGGAGAGGCAGAGGGAAAGCATCTCAAGCAGACTCCCCACTGAGTGGGGAGCCTGACTCAGGGCTCCATCTCACACCCCTGAGATCATGACCTGAGCTGAAACCAAGAGTTGGACGCTCAACCGACTGAGCCACCCAGGCGCCCCAGGTCTGCCTCCAATTTTTAAGAACACATTTTATGGACAAGCATTAGGTCAGCAGCAGTGTCCCACTCGGCATTCTTCATAAATCAAATGCAGAAAACCCTTGGAGGCAAGATGTGCCAGGATATCCAGGGCTGTATCAAGAACTCAAGGTCATTGTCATTATACTCCAAGTCAAGAGCAATGGCCTCAGATCTCAGCTCTTAGGATGTAGTTTTGGCAGTTATGGGGTGCCCTTATCTAAGGCATAGGATAGAACCTTGCTTGTAAGCAAAATAGAGTTCCATCTGCCTGAAGTATAAACTCCCCCTACTTTCCTCTAGGCTTTGCTAGATTTCTCTGAGGCTGGCCCTGTATCAGAAATGGAGATATAATAGCAGTGTTGTAAGTGCTTTGTGTGGATTATCATCACCGAGGACTTTAGTTAAAAATGAGTCAGATATCAAGGTAGAAGGCTCACGCTGGGATAGCACTAGGTTAAATACCCACAGGACAAAAGGGACTCTGGAAAAGATGTGAGGGAGGGCTGCTGGGAGGCTGCCGAAGGTGATGGTGGTGCCAGATGGCTCTCCTCCTCGACTTCTCTTTTCTCTTTACTCAACCCTCCTATCCCACCCATCTCTGCTGCTTGCCCTCTCATCCTCTCCCGGGAAAAAACACAGGACCAGGCGGATTCTGGAGTGTTCCTGCATTCACACAAACCTCCGGCCTGGTATGTACGGCCGTCTCACCTGGCACCGAGCTCCACGGGGTTGGGGACTGGGGAGAGCTCTGCCTTGCGGTCAGAGCCCTCTTGGGTGATGTGCCCACCTGTGTCCTCTCTGCCTGCTCTGCAAAGCCTGGGGCCTCCGTGGCATGTTGAGCTCAGGAATGACGGTAAAATGTAGCTCTGTGATGTTAGCGGTGTAGAGGGAGGCGCTGCCCGGACCGGACTCAGGATCGCTTATTAAACCGGCGATCGAGCTTGGAAGGTTGTAGCCGGGAGGTCATAAACCCCTCCCTAAGTGTATGTCTAAGCGGATGGGGACAGTAGTGCCTTGTTCTGGGTTTTTATAAACTGTGGTCACCAGCATTTTCCATTCCTTTGAATTTCACATGGTATTAGAAGAGGCATGGCTGAGAAACATGAACAGATGCTCTTCATTAGCCCCCTGAGCAGAACGGGAACAGCAGCTGAAAGGCGGACAAATCAGGACGAAGGGCTCAGGGCGCCAGCAGCTGAGTGGTGGGTTAACAGGCGCACCCGTGGCTCTGTATGGGGCAGAGGGGGGATGACAGCGGCTGACCTCCAACCTCGTCCAGGAGAGGTGCCCTGCCCTCCAGCTGCAGGGATGGTAAGTCAGGATGGGTGGGGTCTGTGGCTCGGGAAAAGTCCAGGGCCAGGGGGCACAGGTCATCGGTTCTGTGTTAAAGGCGCAAAGTGTGTTTTCCTCAGAGTCTCCCTGGCCAGGCCTCTCCCTTTCCCCTCTTCCCTTTTCCCCCGAGGTATAAAAGCTGAAGAGGGAACCCTCAGACACTGCTGATGAGAATGTTAGAGAGTGCAACTGCTGTGGAAAACAGTTTGGCGGGGCGCCTGGGTGGCTCAGTCGTTGGGCATCTGCCTTCGGCTCGGGTTGTGGTCCTGGCATCCTGGGATCGAGCCCTGCATTGGGCTCCCTGCTCGGTGGGAAGCCTGCTTCTCCCTCCCCCGCTCCCCCTGCTTGTGTTCCCTCTCTTGCTGTGTCTCTGTCAAATACATGGGTGAAATCTAAAAAAAAAAAAAGAAATCCTTGAAAAACAAAACAAAACAAAAACAGTTTGGCAGTTCCTCAAAATGTTCAAAACAGAACTACCACGTAACCTGTAATTTTGCTCCTAGACATATACCCAAGAGAATTGAAAATCTGTCCACACACTTTGTAAAAGAATGTTAAAAAATATTCATGGCAGCATTACTCATAATATCCAAAAAGTATAAACAATCTATGTCCATCAACAGATGAATGGATAAACAAAGTTGGGTAGATCCACACCATAAAAAGGAAGGAAGCATTGATAAATGCTACAACATGGATAAATCTTGAAAACATTATGCTAAATGCAATCAGACAGAAAATCATTTGTTGTATGATTCAGTTTATATGAAATGTCCAGGATAGGCAGATCTATAGAGACAAAAAGTAGATGTTCTGGTTGCTAGGGGTGGGGAGGGGAAATTGGAAGTGACCTCTTTTTGGGGAGATGGAAAGGTCTGGAATTTGGTAATGGTGCTGGCTGCTCACGTTGTAAATAAACTAAAAACCACTGGGTTGTACACTTGACAATGGTTAAAATGGTGAATTTTATCTAAAACTTGCAAAAAATAATGGAAGAACAAAAAAAAACCTTGATAACTTTCTTTAAAAGTTGCTATAAAAGTAAGCCTGGCAGATTTATTTTAGTAATGTTTTTAATTTCCAAAAACTTGTGTCACAGGAAGATTTTTAAACGGCTCGTGATGCCTCCAAATCTGAGATATTAATGTTTACTTCAAAGTTTTATTCTAGATTCCTCTTTGCTGCTGCTTCTTGGAAAGATTCTTTCTGCTGAGTTTGTTACTTCGGCTGTGCAGTTAGTTTTCTTTCAAAGTTTGGTGATTCTTGGGGGTTAGCTGAAGTTACTGATGAGGGTTGAGATCAGTACTTCTTAATTCTGGCTGACAATGAGAATCAGCTGGGAGTGGTGTAGCTGGCGTGTAGACCAACGACATCAGGACTGGGGGGGGAAAGGGAGAGGCACTGGGCACTGGTACACGGTTCCCGCAGGTGATTCTCTGTGTGCCGGAGTTGAGAGCTACTAATTTAGAGCAACTGACGTGCTAGTTCTGGCCAAGTCTGAGTCCCTGCTTCCCGGTAGGCACTCTATCTCACATGAGAGTAGGGGCCCAGGGATTCCACCCTAGGTGACTGTGGTGCCCAGGAAACATTCATCATAGGTGATTGTGGTGCCTGGCACACTCTATCCTAGGTGATTCTCTGGATCCAGGAATCTCTAATTTAGATGATTGTGTGGGGCCAGAATCTCTGGGTGATTGTGGGGGCCCAAGAAAGTCTAATTTAGATGATTGGGGGGCCCAGGAAAGTCTACCCTAGTTGCTTGTGTATGCCCAGGTAACTCTGGTGATTGGGGAAATTGCTTAAGTCGATTGTGGGTATCCAGAAAACTCTACCTTAGGTGACTGTGGTCCAAATAAATGATACCTTGATTGACTGCAGATGCCCAGGAAACTATCTTCAATGATTTCAGGGTGCAGGAAACTCTGACTTAGATCATTGTTAGCCTAGGAACTCTACCTCCAGTGATTGTGGACCCAAAAAACTCTACCTTGGGTTATAGAGGGGGCAAAAGTAATTTTACCGTAGGTGTTTCTAGGGCTCTGGAAAGTCTACCTTTCGTGATGGTGCAGGGCAAGGAGGCTCTACCGTAAGATACTACGGTATGTAGTCAGGAGACTCATCTTAGGTGATTGGGTGGGGGAGGGCAGGAAGAATCTCTCAAATGACTGGGGTCCCAGAAAACACTCCTTTGGTGATATTTAGGGCCCAAAAAGCTATAGCTATAGGATTATAGGGAGCCAAGATTCTTACCTTGAGGTGATTATGGGGGGGGTCTGAGAACACTATCCTAGGGGATTTGGAGGGCAAAAAAACTCCAGATTACTTGATTGGCATAAGTGGAACACAATCTTAGGTGATTCTGGGCACCCAGGAAAGTCTCCCATAGGTCCCAGGTAACTGGTTTATAGGTGATTATTGGGCGTGGAGGGAGGTTGAGTGTGGGACAGGTATTTGTACATTAGGTGACTGTAGGGGTCAGGAAACTATACCAATGTGTGATTGCACATGCCAAGAAAACTATTTAGCTGATGATGCTGTCCATGAAACTGTACATTAGGTAATTGTGGGGAAAATGGGTGCTTTTAACTCTACCCTTTGGTGATGAGGGGCCAGGGTACTTCTTCATAGGTGATTGTGGGTGCCAAGGTCACTATGACTTTGGTGATTGTGAATACCAGGACTCTCTAGTTAGGTGATTGTGTGTGCTCATGAATCTCTCTATTCGATGATTCAGGGGCCTAGGAACTCGAGCTTAGACGATTGTTGGAGACAGATGATCCCAAACTGAGGTGATTGAGAAGGCCTGTAAATGCTAGTTTTGGTTATTGTAGGTGGCCTAGAAAATGTGGCTACAGTGATTGTGGGAGCTCCAGGAAAGACTTGCTGGAGTGATTGTGGGCACCCAGGAAATTGAGGCTGAGGTGATGGTGTAGGGAGAGGAACACTACCAAAGTTGATGTGGGGTACCAGGTTACTTACTTCAGGTGATTCTGGATGCCCAGGAAACTAAGTTTTTTGAAGTCAGGAAAATCTAATTTAGGTGATTATGTACCATTAAGGGAGACTTTATGTGAATCGGGGGTCCCAGGAATCTTCCATAGGTGAATGTAGGGGCCCAGGAAACTCTAGTTTTCGTGACTGTGGGACAACAGGAAGCTGTACCTTAGGTGACTGTGGGAGCTAGAATAATCTACTTTAGTTTGAATGTAAGGGTTAAGATAGTACACCTAAGATGATTGTGTGGGGCCAATATCATGTACCCGAGGTAACAGTGGGGGCCCAGGAAACTCTAGCATAGGGATAGGGGAAGAGGGTGGTCAGGAAATTCTTCCGTAGGTGATTGTGGGAGATAAGAGTATGTGGCTGAGTTACTGATGGGTCAGCACATTCCAAATTAAGATGCCTATGGGGAAGCAGAAAAGTCTACCTGAGATGATGTTGGGCTCCAGAAACTCGATGGGAGGTGGTTGTGGCTCAAACTCTAGCTAAGATGATTGTGGGTATCCAGAAAAGTCTAATTTAAGGGGTTGTCAGGTCCCAAGGAATTCTATCATAGGTTATAGAGCCCAGGAAACTCTACCTTTAGAGATTGCAGGGACCCAGGATATACCTTAGGTGATTGTGGGGCCCCAGAAGTTCTACCTTATATGATTGTGGGTGGTCAAGATAATGTACCTTATGTGAATAGGTGACCCCAAACATTCTACCTGATGTGTTTGTAGAGTCCCAGGAGTGTCTACCTTGGGTGATTGAAGGTGCCAAGAAAACTCTATTTTGGGGGCCAGGAAACCATACCTTAGTGACTGTGTGGGGCTTAGGCAGTTCTCCCTTAGGTGTTATGGGGCCCCAAGAAACACTACCCTAGAAATTATAGGTCTAGAAACTCTATAGAAGTGATCGTGGGGGCCCAGGTACCTCTAGTTTAGGGAACTGAGGAGCCCAGGAAACCGAACCTTAGGTGATTGGATCCAAGCCAACGCTGCCAGATTGATTGTGGGGGGTCCAGGAGACTGTAGTTTTAGGTGATTTTAATGGACAGCCAGGACATACTCAGTTGATAAATTGTTGGGGCCCAGAAAATTCACCTTAGGCAATTGTAGGGGGTCCAGGCAACTGCAGCTTAGGATATTTCATGGGGGGTGGGGGGAGAAAGGGGGAGAAAACTAGGCCTTAGGTGATTGTGGGTGCCCAGAAAACTTGACCTTAAGTCTTTGAGGGAGATAGGGAGTAAACCTTAGTGATTTTTTTTTTTTTTTTGCAATACCCCCCCCTCCCCCCACACCGCCATTCTACCTTTGGAAATATTGGAGGTCCTGGAATTTCTACCTTAGGTGTTTGGGGGACCAAGAATGTATACCTTAGGCAATCTGGGGAGTCCAGGGAACTCTCGGGATAGTGGGGGCCAGGATTTCTACCTTAGGGGATTGTGGTGGTCAGGAAACCATACTTTAGTTGATTGTGTGTGGGGATCAGGAATGTATCCCCTAATGATTTGGGGTTATCAGGAAATTCTACTTTGGGTCATCTAGGGAACCCAGGAAACTCCCTCAGGTGACATTGGGATCCCAGAAAACACTCCTCTAGGTGATCTTCAGGACCCAAGAAACTCTGATTGTTAAGGGGGGGGGATGGTGGTATTCTCACCCATAGGTGATTTTTTGGGGTCTGAAAACTCTTAGGGGATTTTGGGGGCCCTGGGCACTCTGTTGATTGATATCGGCCATCAAGGAAACACAATCTGATGACTGTGGCTACCTAAAACCATCTGCCTTAGGTGATGGTGGAATCCCCTGAAACTTGATCTTAGGTGGGGATGGGGGGAGGTTGGGTGGGGGACAGGTATCTCTACATTTTGTGATTGTTGGGGTCAGGAAACTATGCCTTATGTGATTGTGGATATTCAGGAAACTCTCCTTAGTTGATTGTGCTGTCCATGAAACTGTACATGAGGTAATTGCAGGGAGGGTAGGAGTCCATGAACTCTACCTTTTGGTGATGAGGGGTCAGGGTTCTTTTTCATAGGTGATTATGAATGCCAGGGTCACTGTGACTTTGGTGATAGTGGGGGACCCAGGAAACTTTAGCTTAGGTGATCCTGGGGGCTCAGGATTCTCTACTTAGGTAGTTTGTGCTCGTGAATCTCTACATTAGGTGTCCTGGGGGCCCAGGAAACTAGAGCTTAGATGATTTTGGGGGATGGATGATTATAACCTTAGGTGATTTAAACTCTGGCTTTAGTGATTGTGGGGGGGCCCAGGAAAATACAGCCTCAGTGATTGCAAGGGGCCCCATAAAGTTTAGCAGAGGTGACGGTGGAGGGCCATTAATAGAGACCCTTCTGTGTTTGCGTGGTCCCAGGTACACTCCATAGGTTGATTTGGGGTTCCAGGTAACTTACCTTAGGTGATTCTGGATGCCCAGGAAACTCTGAGTTCCTTTGTAGCCAAGAAACTCTACCTTAGGTGATGATGGGGACCATTAATAGAGACCCTTCTGTGATTGTGTGGTCTCAGGAATCTTCTGTAGGTGAATGTGGGGGCCCAGGAAACTAGCTTTTTTGAGTGTGGGGCACAGGAAGCTGTACCTTAGGTGATTGTGGGAGCCAGAATAATCTACCCTAGTTGAATTAACTCATGTGAGGGGTCAGGATAGTACATTTGAGAAGACTGTGTCATGTACCCACCCTGCAACAGTGTGGGCCCAGGAAACCTACCTCATGTTTCTGAATGAGATAAGATACTAATCCTATCTTCCAGCCCACTCAAACTTCTTGAAAATAATGAGGGCCCTAGAAATTCTAGGGGATTGCAGTCAGTAATTTGTACCTTAGATGATTTGGGGAGACCAGAAAACTATTTCCTAGGGGTTTGTGGGTTGCCAGGAATTCTATCTTAGGGGATTGTGGTATTGTGGAAACTATATCTTAGTTCATTGTGTGTATGGGCCAGGATACATTCCCCAGTGATTTGGGGTCCCAGGAAATTCTGCCCTGGGTAATCTAGGGGGCCCAGGATACTTTCTCTTAGTTGATTATGGAGGGCTCAAGAAATTCTACCTGAGGTGATTCTGGGAGCCCAGGATACTCCAGTGCTTAATCAACTAAGGCTAAGTTTCCTAGTCCCCCTAGATCACCCAAGGTAGAACATTCCAGGCCTCTACCCACAATTAACTAAGATGTGTTCTCCTGACCTCCACATTTTTCTGAGTTTCCTGGGTTCCCCTAACTGCATAAGGTACACGTTCCTGGCTCCCCCAAACACCTCAGGTATAGTTTCTGGGGTCCTCAATATTTCTGAAGGCAGAATTTTTGGCAGCCCCCAAATCACAAAGGTTTACCCTGTGTATTTCAAAGAACTAAGGTCGAGTTTCCTGGGCACCCAAGATTACCTACCTAAGGTCAAGTTTTCTGGTACCCCCACCATATCCTAAGCAACAGTTTCCTGCCCCCCCCAGCCCCCCGGCAAATACCTAAAGTGAATTTCTTCTCCCAACAATCAACTAAGCAGGGGTGGAGTACGTCCTGGCTGTCTTTAATTACCTAAGGTAGACTGTTAGAAGTCCCCAACATTCTTCTAAAGTAGTGTCTTGACTTCACAAAATCACCTAAAGCTGTAGCCTCCTGGGCCCCCACAATCATTTCTGGCTGCAAAATCACCTAATGTACAGTCTCCTGGGTACCCCCACTTACACAAGCTTTCATGGGCCCCCACAATCACTTATATAGAACTTTGTGGGCCTAGACTTCCTAGGGTAATGTTTCCTGGCATCCCAGCATACCTAAGGGAGCACTGCTTAGGTCCCACAGAATCACTCCCCTATTGTTTCCTGGCTTCCACAATGAACTCCGCTGGACAGTCCTTGGCCCTTTTAATCACCTAGGGTAGAGTTTCCTGGGGGTCTACAAACACATCAGGTAGAGTGTCTGGGGCCTCCCAATTCACAAGGTATTGTTGGGCACCCCAATCATATAAGGTAGAGTTACTAGGGCCCCACAATCATGTAAGATAGTGTTACTGGTTCCTCAAAATCACCTGATTGTTTTCTGTGCCCCCATAATCCCCTAAGTTCAAGATCTTTGTTCTAAATATTTACTAGAGAATTTCCGGGCCCTCCATAAACAACCAGATTTTCCTGTGTTCCCACAGTCACCCAAGGCAGAGTTTCATTGGCCCCCAATATTTACCTAAGCTAGTGTCTTGTGGCTATACAAAATCACCTCCAGCTACAGTTTCCTCACCCCCACATTAATTCTTAGAGCATTTGTTTGGACGAAATCACCACAGTTGTGTCTTTGGGCCTGATAATTGCCTAAGATGTGGTTTTCTGGGCCCACAATTGCCTAACAAGGTAGAGTCCCCTGCCCCTCCCCACCATTGCCTAATCTAGTGTCTTGGGTCCCCGACCATCGTTTAGGGTACACTCTCCTGGGCCCTAACAATTACTTAAGCTAGAGTTTCCTGGACCCCCACAAGCACTTATGATATGGAAACAACCTAAGTGTTAATCCATAGACAAATGGATAAAGAAGTGGTTCTATATATACAATGAAATATTACTCATCCGTAAAAATGATTGAGATCTTGTCATTTGTTAACAACTTGGATAGACCTAGACAATATCATGTGTGGTGAAGTAAGTCTGACAGAAAAAGACAAATACCATAGTATTTCACCTATATGTGGAATCTAAAAAACAGAACAAATAAGATAGAGAAGCTCCTATCACAAAGAAAAATCTTGTGGTTGCCAGAAGGTAAGGAGCTGGGGGTGGGTGGCTGGAATATGTAAGAGGGGATTAAGAGGTACAAACTTCCAATTACAATAAGTCATGGGGTAAAAATTATAGCATACAGAATGTAGTCAATATTGTAATCACTTTGGCAAGGGGTAACTACACTTATCTGGTGAGCATTATTTGGTAATGTATATAAATGTTGAATTACTATGTTGCCTACCTGCAACTAATATTGTATGTCAACTATAAAACTTTTTTAAAGCAATACAGAAGGGAAGGGTCAGAAAGAGACCAAGTGTGGGTTGGCTTGTACATAACATGGTGTAAGGCCAGAGATTTGAGCCAGATACTGATGGCCTAGACCCTTGTGCATTAAGCAATCTGAACTGCTTTTGGAAACTGGGGTCACCATTGCAGTATTTAAAGCTGGGAAGCTTGATGCATCGACTGGCTGGCCTTTTCTTTTAAAGATTTTATTCGAGAGAGCGTGCACAAGCAGGGGGAGCAACAGGATCCCTGCTGAGCAAGGGGCCTGATGCGGGACTTGAGCTGGGTGGACCCTGGGACCCAGGGTCCTGGGATCATGACCTGAGCTGAAAGCAGGCGCCTAACCAACTCAGCCACCCAGGTGCCCTTGACTGGCTGGCTTTTTTTTTTTTTTTTTAAAGATTTATTTATTTGACAGAGAGATCACGAGAGCAGGAACACAAGCAGGGGGAGTGGGAGAGGGAGAAGCAGGCCTCCCGTGGAGCGGGGAGCCCGATGCGGGGCTCGATCCCAGGACCCTGGGATCGTGACCTGAGCCGAAGGCAGACGCTTAACTGACTGAGCCACCCAGGCGCCCCCTGGCTGGCTTTTTAAAGGAAGTGCCTCCTCATTGTAACATGGAGGGCCTTGGGAAGGAGAACGTTGCTTAGGCTGCAATTCAAAGAGGATGAGGGATTGACAGTTAAGTACTGAATTCTGTCACCCCCACATTTACACAGAGCAGTCCTAACTCCCAATGTGACTGCATTTGGAAAGTATTGTATTTAAGTCCCTAACATTAAAGATCATGAGGGTGGGGTTCTAATCCAATAGGACTGGTACCTTGATAAGAACATGGATACAAGAAATGCATGCAGTGGGATGCCTGGGTGGCTCAGTCGGTTAAGCGTCTGCCTTCGGCTCAGGTCATGATCTCAGGGTCCTTGGATCAAGCCCTGCGTCAGGCTCCCTGCTCAGCTCTCCCTCTGCTGGCCACTCCCCTTCCTTGTGCTTACGGGCGCCCTTTCTCTCTCACACACCCCACTCCCCCCTCCCTGCCAACTAAAATCTTAAACACATGCCGAGAAAAGTTCCTGTGAACGATGTGAGGTTATAGGCGAAAAGTCAAGAATTCTTGAGACCTTTTTGGTGCAAAATGATGCTTTTTATTATAGCATGGGGCCAAGGCCCAAAGGCAGAAAGAGCTTCACTTTTGCTGAATGAAGCTGGTGGGTATATGCTCAGTGCAGGGAGTATTAGATCATAAATGTCTTTTTCGAATTTCTACTCGAAAAACTACCAAGATTTCTCTGGTGCTTATCATTCAGCTCGATATTAACTATCCGTGAGATGTGCAGGCAGCCCTGAGAGCCTTTAAAAATACAGCAGCCAGTTGAGGCGCCTGGGCGGCTTAGTTGGTTGAGCATCCAACTCTGGGTCTTATCTTAGGGTCCTGAGTTTGCGCCCCGCAATGGGCTCCATGCTAGGCATTGTCGGTTAAAGATGAACATTTTTATTTTGCTTCTATCCCTCATTTCCCTCCGACCAATTTTTGGTCCTCAGATCTTTAAGGCTGTTGAAGGATGAAGGGCTCATCTTATGTAACTTCTTCAAGTGAATAGGGGTTGTAGAGCTGTCTCTACCTAGGGACTAAAATTGTCCCTATAAGTAACTGTTATGGAGGGCCATTGCTGTAGAGTCCAGAGGGGACATCAGGGTGGATTTATTGAGTACTAAGGATCACTTTTTGGCTGGGTGAAGGAGTCAGGAACTGCCTGCATGTATCTGGACAACAGAGAACAAAGTGAAGAATAACACATTGTGATTATTATAGTGAAAATAAGAGCAATGTGAAGACCCTTTAGCGTGGACTACATAGTCCACCTCCTGACCAGGAGTGTAACCAATCATTAAGTGACCATGCAGGGTCTTCGAGAGCACCAATTTGATCATTCAAATCAGTAAGTAACCCTGTTATATTTTTGTTATAATCTGGAATGTAAACAGTATTCTGCTTTAATAATGACATGTTCCTCCTTGTGCTGTTTTTAAGACCTCTAATGCCATTCTATTTTGTAGAATGCTTTATGAATTTGGGTCATTTCAGTGTTTAATAGTGTAATGCTATTTTGAGAGTCATTTAAGGCCTTAAATGTGCATTTATCAAGGGCTTCCATGTACCATATGCCATTTTCTACACCTGCTAGAAGAAAAAGAGAGGTTAGATGTCTGGACCCAATGGAACATGGGTCTTGTCTGTCAGTGTTGGGAGCCCATCTGTGGGTTGGCATATTCAGTTAAAATTTTGATAGTTTGAAGATAAGAGAAAGGCCTCTTATGGCCTTGAGGGTCCCATGTAATATTTTCCATAGGCTAGCAAGAAACTTTAGTAATGGAAATATCCCTGTATGTGCTGGTATTGAGGTGATGCATCATATCGGCTATGTACTGATACAACTGCTCCTCTGTACCATGTAATGGAGAAAACCACTAAGGGAGCCTTGAAATGCTTGCTGGATTTGTGGCTTACTGCCCATATCAAGAAGGTTGGTTGTGTAGCTCAGCAAAATGTGCCCATTGTAAAAGTTACCAATTAGGTGTGGTACGCATGTCTGCTAAAACTGTGGCTACATTGGCAGAGTTGTCTGGGATGGATGCACAACATTTAGTCTCAGTATTAGCATAATAATTTCCTCTTTGACTTGCAGTCAGTCAGGATATGAATGGCCCTTAGGTTTTGGAGGGCCCTTTTCAAATTTGTGGGTGGCTTCATGTTGGGTTTGGTTAAAAGTGGCCCCTGTAGGCTTAGCTAAAAGCCTCTAGTTATAATTTTACATTGATAGAGGTACCTCCTGGAACAAACAGGGGTGAGGGATAAAACCAGCTAGAAGCCCTCTTTGCCTTATGTCTAGCCTTAGCAATAGCTTAGTAATGAGGAATTGCGGGCAAGTGGGAGACTCTGGCGAAGGGCATCCCCAAGTGCATTCTCCAATCTAGTTATTAAGGAAGGTGGGGCCATCCATTATCGCCACCATTTCATAGTTAGCCCCATGGAGTGGGTGTGCTCTGATTTTTAAGGACTGATTTTGTTATCCCAGCCATAGAGAACTGATCAAGGTTATAGCGGAGTTGCACAATTGTTGGGGAGTCCATCCCCTTGTGCTGTCTAAATCATCATATGCCCATGGGGTCCTTTTTATTACCCCCATAGAAGAACCAGCAGGAAGATTGTTTACATATGAGCTATTACGGCAATCTCTCTGAAGTTTACCTCAAGTTGTCTAGCTTAGGCAAACAACAAACCTTTAAAGACAAAACTAGAATCGAACCATCCATATGGATACGTTACTGGAACAGTTTTTCTTTCTAAATTCACCCTTATTTCCAGAAATAGCCCAATCAAAACTAATTCATATTAAAACAAGTGGTTTTAACAAACTTGGCCTATTTACGTAAGCTCAGCAAGAATAGTGACTGACCATACAGATCCTTATAAAAAGTTCCAGCAAAGCAGATTTTAAAGGAAGCTCTAGACTGAACTTGAGGCCAGATACAAGCCAAATTCTTGTTGTCAGACTTGCCTGCTACACCTGTTGATTTGAGTGAATTCCTCTTCTTCAAATCCCCCAAATATCCTGAGGTTTCTGCACCTTCCAGGAAGGGACATTTTTTACTCACCTGGTAAGGCTGCTGGGAACTCTGCAAGCAAGGTATCAGGCCAACATTTCCAAGGGGCCCCATTGGCTCCATAAAGTCCACCTTAATTCCTTAAATCTGTCTGGTCATATCTGAGTCTATGCATGTGTCTCTCAAATAGGACATTCCAGTCAAAGCCTTGGTATGTAACCAATGTTTCCAAACGGTGTCCTGTTATGAGGAGAAGAGCTTCTTATTGAACTTATGCAAATAACTGTAATTGCCATGAAAGAAAGAATACTCAGAGTTTCTAGATTCTGGAGGGTTGAGGTAGGGAGAAAAATTAAATGTTTTAATTTGTTCACAAAGGGATATTTTATCCTTTTCCTCAATTCATTCAGTCCTATGCTATTAATTTTTGTTTTTTGAATGTGGCTTTCCCATTATTTCTGGAAATTCTCACCCAGTTCAGTTTTATGATTTTAAATATATCAAAAACCTGTATTTGTCAAAAGCTCTTTTTATGAATCTCCTCGAAGATGACATTTTGCAAGAGCATCAAAATAACTATAAATGAGGGCGCCTGGGTGGCTTAGTCAGTTTAGTGGCTGGCTCTTGATTTGGGCTCAAGTCATGATCTCAGGGTCCTGAGATTGAGACCCACATCTGGCTCTGCACTCAGCAGGGAATCTGCTTGAGGATTCTCTCTCTGCCCCTCCTCCTGCTCATGTACTCTCTCTAAAATAAATAGATCTTTAAAAAAAACCCTCAAATGGACACAGTTAAAGACCTGAGAGTTCATTATAATGCATTTGACAAGGAAATCCAGTTATTTGTGACATAACATTTCAATAATTTAAGTAATGGCCTTATACTAGGACATATTAAAACTTAAGGAATTTCGTATTTTCTAGACTAGTTATAGCATTTATCCATATAATACAACCTAAGGCTTATCATTGTTGGTTTGACAGTGCTTTCCAAGTAACTTAAGCCTAAGTAGTCAAAAAGACTTCATTTACCTTTTCAAATCTTCGGGGAGTTTGTTAAAATACCTCAACATTTTAAAGCACGTACCTAAACAGGATTATAGATCATTATACATTTAATATTTAATTATTCATATCAGAAAAATTTTAAGTTTTTTTTTAAGTTATTTAACATACAGTGTAATATAAGTTTCAGGGGTACAACATAATGATTCAACACTTCCACATAACACCCGATGCTCATCACAAGTGCACTCCTTAATCCCCATCACCTATTTAACCCATCACCCCACCCACCTCCATTCTGATAACTATAAAGAACAAACTGATGGTTAAGAATCTGTTTCTTGCTTGCTTCTCTCCCCCTTGTCCCTCCTTTGCTTGTTTTGTTCCATAAACTCCACCTATGAGTGGAATCATATGGTATTTGTCTTTATCTGAGTGACTTACTTCGCTTAGCATTATACTCTCTAGCTCCAACCATGTCATTGCAAATGGCAAGATTTCATTCTTTTTTATGCCTGAATAATATTCCATGGTATATCTTCTTTATCCATTCATCAGTCAATGGACACTTGGGCTGTTTTAATATTTTGGCTATTGTAGATAATGCTGCTATAAATATTGGGGTGTATGTATCCCTTTTTGAGCTAACATTTCTGTACTCTTTGGGTAAATACCTAGTAGTGCAATTGCTGGATCATAGGGTAGGTCTATTTTTAACTTTTTGAGGAATCTCCATGCTGTTTTCCAGAGTGTCTGCACCAGAAGAAGATAGACTTTAAAACAAAGACTGTAACAAGAGACAAGGAAGGGCATTACTATAACAATTGTAAATATTTATGCACCCAATACTGGAGCACCTAAATACATCAAGTATTAACAGACATAAAGAGAGAAACTGATGGTAATACAGTAATAGTAGGGGTCTTTGAAACTCCATTTCCATCAATGGATAGGTGATTGAGGCAAAAAATCAATAAGGAAACAGTCATTGAAGGAAACATTAGACCAGATGGACATAACATATATTCAGATCATTCCATCCCCAAACAGTGTGCAGTCTAAGTGTACATAGAATGTTCTCCAGAATAGAACATAAATTAGGCCACAAAACAAGCCTCAATAAATTTAAGACTGAAGTCTTAGCATGTATTTTTCTGATCACAATGGTATGAAACTAGAAATAACAGGAAAAACTGGAAAAAAACACAAACATAGGGAGACTAAACAACCAACCAATGGTTCAACGAAGCAAGCAAAGAAGAAAATAAAAAATACATGGAGGCAAATGAAAATGAAATGAAAACAAGAGACCAAAATCTTTAGGATGCAGAGAAAGCAGTTCCAAGAGGGAGGAATATAGTGATAAAAGGCTCAAATAAACAATCTAACCTAAAGGAAGTAGAAAAAGTTCCAGGGGAGTAGAGAAAAGGAAATGATAATGATCAGAGCAGAAATAAATGAAAGAGACTAAAAAAGAGTAGAAAAAAAATCAATCAGGCCCCCTCCCCCAGAAGACCAGCGCAAACCCTGCCAACACCACATCTCTGGACACTTGTGTTTTGTGGGACCTCTGCTCTGATGGGGGCAGGTGACCTTTCACAACCACAGTACTATCCACTTTGTTAAAACATGCTTCTCCCCTACTGGGAACCAAATGGTGCCCACAAAGGGCAAAGAAAATCTCTGCAGACAACTGGACTGGAGGAAGAAGACACCAAGACTCCACAGCAGAGCATGTGCAACACACATGGGAGACTCTCTGTGAAGTGTCAGGCCCTAGGGAACAGGGGACACTACAGGGCATTACTGGACCTACTCTTCATAAGGCTACTATCGCTAAGACCAAGAGAAGCAGCTGGCTTTCCTAACACACACACACACACACACACACACAACACAGAGTGACAAAAAGAGACACAGAAATAGGTCTCAAATGAAAGAATAGGACCAAATCATAGCAAGAAACCTAAGTGAAACAGATATAAATAATATGCCTGATTGACTCATTCAAGTGTGGTAACATCTGCATCATAGGGATGTTAGAAGAAGAAGAAAGAAGGGGGACAGAAAATTTATTTGAAGAAATAGCTGAAGTCTTCCCTAATCTGGCAAAGGTTAACAGAAATCTCAATCTAGGAGGCACAGACAGCCCTCGACAAAATCACCAAAGAAGGTCCGCACCAAGACAAATAGCAATTAATATGGCAAAAAAAAAAATTTTTTTTCAAAGCAAGAGAAAAGACAATTACATAGCAGGGAAACTCCATAAAGCTCTCAGTACAGTTTTCAGCAGTCACTTTGCAGACCAGAAGGGAGTGGCATAATATATTGAAAATGCTGACAGGAAAAAATCTGCAGCCGAGGATACTCGATTCAGCAAGTACATCACTCAGAATAGGAGGAGAGTTTCACAGACAAAAATGAAAAGCATTCATGACCACTAAACCAGCCCTGCAAGAAATATTAAAGGGGCCTGTTTGGAAAGGCAAGACTGAAAGTGACAGTACAAAGGTAGGAAACACAAAAGCAGTAAAAGTAAGTATTTTTGCAAAAGCCAGTCAAGGGATTCATAAAAGGATGTAAAATATGACACCATATACGTAAAATATAGCGGGGAGAGGAGTAAAGAATATATTCATACTTATGTAACCACCAACTTTATAGACTGCTATAAGCAGAGGATGTTATATAGAAACCAAATGGTAACCACAAAAGAAAATCCAGTAATAGATATACTTGGATTCCTTTCTCTTTATTCTTTGCATATCATTAAAGAAAGCCAACAAACCATGAAAGAGCAAGAGAGGAAAGGATTAGAGAAAATCTATAGAAACAACCTCAAAAGAAGTAACAAAATGGCAATAAATACACATCTAATCAATAATTACTTTGAATGTAAACTGACTAAATGCTCCAATCAAAAGGCATAGGGTGACAAAGTGAATAAAAAATAAAACCCATCATGATCCCAGGATCCTGGGATCGAGCCCCACATCGGGCTCTCTGCTTGGCGGGAAGCCTGCTTCTCCCTTTCCCACGCCCCCTGCTTGTTTCTGCTCTCGCTAATTCTGTCAAATAAATAAAATCTTAAAAAAAAAAAAAAACCCATCATAATGCTGCCTACACAAGACTCATTTCAAACCTAAACACAACTGCAATTTGAAAATGGAGGGGATGGAAAAGATTTATGCAAATGGAAGTCAAAAGAAAGCTGGGGTAACAATATTTATATTGGACAAAATAGACTTTAAAACAAAGACTAACAGGAGACAAAAAAAGGACACTATATAATCATAAAGGGGACAACCCAACAAGAGGCTATAACAATTGTAAATATTTATGTACTCAACATGGGAACACCCAAATACATAAAACAGTTAATAACAAACATGAAGGAAATAATCGATAGTAACACAATAGTAGTAGGGAATGTTAACATCCCACATACATCAATGGACAGATCATCCAAACAGAAAATCAGTAAGGAAACAGTGGCTTTGAATGATACTCTGGACAAGATGGATTTAACAGACATATTGAGAACATTCCATCCTAAAACAGAATACACATTCTTTTCAACTGCACATGGAGCATTCTCCAGAATAGATCACATATTAGGTCACAAAACAAGTCTGAATAAATTTTTAAAAATTCAAAGTCATACCATGCATCTTTTCTGACCACAACGCTATGAAACTAGAAATCAACCTCAAGAAAAAATCTGGAAAGACACAAATACATGCAAGTTAAATAAGATGCTACTAAACAATGAATGGGTCAACCTAAAAAATTACATGGAAACAAATGAAAACACAATGCCCCCAAATCTTTGGGATGCAGCAAAAGCGGTTCTAAAACGGAAGTTTAGAGCAATACAGGCCTACCTCAAGAAGCAAGAAAAATCTCCAACAACCTAAGTTTACACCTAAAAGGAACTAGAAAAAGAAAAACCCAAACCAAACACAAGGAAGGAAATAATAAAATTAGAGCAGAAATAAATGATATATAATCTAAAAATATAGATGAAACTAGGAGCTGGTTCTTTGAAAAGACCAACAAAATTGATAATCTTCTAGACAGATTCATTGAGAGAGAGAGGACTCAAAATCACAAAAGAGAAATAACAACCAACACAACAGAAATACAATTGTAACAGAATATTATGAAAACCTATATGCCAACAAATTGGACAACTGAGAAGAAATGGACAAATTTCTAGAAATACAGAACTTACCAAAACTAAAGCAGGAAGAGAAAATTTGAACAGACCAATTAACAGCAATGAAAGTGAATCAGTAATAATACCTATTCTCAAACTGTTCCAAATACAGAGAAGGAAAACTTCCAAATTCATTCTACAAGGCCAGTATCACCCAGACACCAAAACCAGATAAAGACACCACAAAAAAAGAGAACCACAGGCCAACATCCCTCATGAATATAGATGCAAAAATCCTCAACAAAATATTAGCAAACTGAATCCAATAGTACATTAAAAAGATCACTCAGGGGGCGCCTGGGTGGCTCAGTCGTTAAGCGTCTGCCTTCGGCTCGGGTCATGATCCCAGGGTCCTGGGATCGAGCCCCGCATCGGGCTGTCTGCTCAGCGGGAAGCCTGCTTCTCCCTCTCCCACTCCCCCTGCTTGTGTTCCCTCTTTCGCTGTGTCTCTCTCTGTCAAATAAATAAATAAAATCTTTAAAAAAAAAAAAAAAAAAAAGATCACTCAGCACGATCAAATGGGATTTATTCCTAGGATGCAAGGGTGGTTCAATATTGGCAAATCAATATGATCACTTCAGTAGATGCAGAAAAAGCATTTGATCAAGTACAACATCCATCCATGATAAAACACTCAACATAATAGGTTTAGAGGGAACATAACATAATAAAGGCCATATATGAAAAACTCATAGCTAACATCATATTCAATGGGGAAAAACTGAGGGCTTTTCCCCTAAAATGGGGAACAAGGCAAAGATGTCCAGTCTCACTACTTTTATTTAACACAGTGCTGAATAGCCACAGCAATTAGACAACATAAAGAAATAAAAGGCATCCAAATTGGTAAAGTCGTAGTAAAACTATTTGCAGATATCATAATACTATATGTAGAAAACCCTGAAAACTCCAAAAAACCATTAGAACTGATAAATGAATACAGTAAAGTCACAGAATACAAAAATCAATGTACAGAAACCTGTTGCATTTCTACCCACTAATGAAGCAGAGAAAGTGAAATTAAGGAAACAATCCCATTTACAATTGCACCAAAAACAATAAAATATCTAGGAATAAATTTAACCAAGGAGATAAAAGACCTGTACTCTGAAAACCATAAAACACTGATGAAAAAATTCAAGACAAGGGGCGCCTGGGTGGCTCAGTCGTTAAGCGTCTGCCTTCAGCTCAGGTCGTGATCCCAGGGTCCTGGGATCGAGCCCCGCATCGGGCTCCCTGCTCAGCGGGAAGCCTGCTTCTCCCTCTCCTACTCCCCCTGCTTGTGTTCCCTCTCTTGCTGTGTCTCTCTCTGTCAAATAAATAAATAAAATCTTAAAAAAAAAAAAAAAATTCAAGACAACGCAGAAATGGAAACATTCTGTGCTCATGGATTAGAAGAACAAATATTGTTAAAATATCTATACTACCTAAAGCAATCTACGGATTTAATGCAATCCCTACCTAAATACCAACAGCATTTTTCACAGCACTGGAACAAATAATCCTAAGATTTGTATGGAAGCACAAAAGACCTCAAATACTCAAAGCAATCTTGAAAGAGAAAAAACTGGAGGTATCACAATTTTAGATTACAAAGTGGTAGTAATTAAAACAGGTATGGTATTGGCATAAGAAAGACATATGGATCAATGGAAAAGAATAGAAAACCCAAAAATAAATCCATGGTTATATGGTCAATTAATCTTCAACAAAGGAGGAATGAATATACAATGGGAAAAAAACAGTCCCTTCAACAAATGGTGTTGGGAAAACTGGACAGCTACATGTAAAAGAATGAAACGGGACAACTTTCTATCACCAGACAAAAACAAAGTCAAAATGGATTAAAGATGTAAATGTGAGATCTGAAACCATCAAACTCCTAGAAGAGAGCACAGGCAATAATTGCTCTGACATTGGCTGTAGCAACATTTTTCTAGATAGGTTTCCTGAGGCAAGGGACATAAAAGCAAAACTACTACTGGGACTACTGGGACTACATCAAAATAAAAAGTTTCCACAGAGCAAAGGAAACAGTCAACAAAAGGCAACCAGATGAATGGGAGGAGACATTTGCAAATGATATCTCCAGTAAAGGGTTAGTATCCAAAATATATAAAGAAACTGATAAAACTCAACACCCAAAAAACGAAATAATTTAAAAATGGGCAGAAGACATGAACAGACATTTCTCAAAAGACATACAGTTAGTTGGCCAACAGACGGACACATGAAAAGATGCTCAACATCACTCATCAAGGAGTTGCAAATCGAAACTACAAAGAGATATCACCTCAAACCTGTTAGAATGGCTTACATAAAAAACACCAGAAACAACAAGTATTGGCGACAATGTGGAGAAAAATAAACTTTCCTGTACTGTTGGTGGGAATGACAACTAGTGCAGCCACTGTGAAAAACAGTATGGAGGTTCCTCAAAAAATTAAAAATAGAATTGCTGTATGATTCAGGAATTGCACAACTGGGTATTTAACCAAAAAAACAAAAAACACGATTTCAAAGGGATACATGCACCCCTATGTTTATTGCAGCATTATTTATAATAGCCAAACAATGGAAGGAGTCCAAGCATCCACTGATAGATGAATGAATAAAGAAGATACAGTATATATGTAGAATGGAATATTATTTGGCTATAAAAAGAATGGAATCTTGCCATTTGCAGCAACATAGAGCTATAGAAAATAATGCTAAGAGAAATAAATCAGCCAGAGATAGACAAATACCATGTGATCTCACTCATATGTGGAATTAGAAACAAATGAGCAAAGGGGGAAGAAAGGGCAAAATTGACAAACCCTTAGCCAGATTCATCAACAAAAAAGAGAAAGGATCTAAATAAATAAAATCAGAAAAGAGAGAAGTAACAACTGACACCAGAGAAATACAAAAGATTATAAGAAAAAATGAGGGCGCCTGGGTGGCTCAGTTGGTTGAGCGACTGCCTTCGGCTCAGGTCATGGTCCCAGGATCCTGGGATCGAGTCCCACATCGGGCTCCCCCTGCTCTGTGGGGAGCCTGCTTCTCCCTCTCCCTCTGCTACTCCCCCTGCTTGTGAGCTCTCTCTGTCAAATAAAATCTTTTAAAAAAAAAAAAGAAAATATGAAAAATTATATGCCAACAAATTGGACAACCTAGAAGAAATGGATAAATTCCTAGGAAAATACAACCTTCCAAAAATGAACCAGGAAAAAATAGACCACCTGAACAGACCAATTGCTAGTAATGAAATTTAATTGGTAATCAAAAAATTACCAAAAAATAGAAGTCCAGAACCAGACAGATTCACAGGTGAATTTTACTACTCATTTTTAAAAAATTTTTTTGAATTTTACTACTCATTTAAAGAAGAATTAATAACCTATTATTTTCAAACCATTCGAAAAAGAGTAAGGAAAGCTTCCAAATTCATTTCATGAGGCCAGTATTACCCTGATACCAAAAGCACAGGCATCACACTCACACACACACACAAACTATAGTCCAATACCCCTGAAGAACATAGATGCAAAAGTCAACAATATAAGCCAACTGTATACGATAATACATTAAAAATATCATTCACCACAGATCATGTGGGATTTATTCCAGGGATGCAAAAATGGTTCACTATTTGCAAAAAACAATCAATGGTATACACCACATCAACAAAACAAAGGATTAAGATCATATGATCATCTCAAATGATGGAGAAAAACTATTTGACAAGATTCAATGTCAACTCACGATAAAACTCTGGACAAAGTGGGGTTAGAGAGAACATATCTCAACATAATAAAGGCCATATATGAAAATTCCACAGCTAACAATACTCAAGATGAAAAACTGAGAGTTTTCTCTGTAAGGTCAGGAACAAGACAAGGATGTCCACTCTCACCACTTTTATTCAACATAGGTATGTACTTTTTTTTAGATCTAATACTAAATCAATAGTACTGGAAGCCCTAGCCACAGCAATCAGACAAGAGATGAGGTGCATCCATAGTGGTAAAGAAGAAGTTGAACTGTCACTATGTGCAGACTGTATGATACAATACATAGAAAATCCTAAAGATTCCACCAAAAAACTATGAGAAGTGATAAATGAAGTTAGTAAAGGGGCAGGATACAAAATACCCAGAAATCAGTACCATTTTTATATACTAATAACAAAGTAGCAGAAAGAGAAATTTAAAAAAAAAATACCATCTGCAATTGTACCAAAAAGAATAAAATACCTTGGAATAAAATTAACTAAAGAGGTGAAAGACCTGTGCTCTGAAAACTAAAACATTGATGAAAGAAACTGAAAATGCCACAAATGGAAATATATGCTATGCTCATGGACTAGAAGAATATTGTTAAAATTTCTGTTATATCCAAAACAATCTAGAGATTCAGTGCAATCCCTATCAAAATACTAACAGCATTTTTCACAAAATCAGAATAATGCTAAAGTTTGTATGGACTTACAGAAGACCCCCAAATAGCCAAAGCAATTTTGAGAAAGAACAAAGATGGATGTATCACAATCCCAGATTTTAAGATACACTATAAAGAGTAGTACTCAAAACAGTATGGTACTGGCACAAAAACAGACACATAGATCAATGGAACAGAACAGACAGCCCAGAAATAAACCTATTATTATATGGTCAATTTATCCATGACAAAGGAGGCAAGAATATACAACAGGGAAAAGACGGTCTTTTCAACAAATGGTGCTGGAAAAACTGGATAGCTACATGAAAAGGAATGAACCTGTACCACTTTCTTACAACTTATACAAAAATAAACTCAAAATGGATTAAAGACCTAAGTGTGAGACCTGAAACCATAAACATCCTAGAAGAGAACACAGGTAGTATTTTCTCTGACATTGGCTATAGCAACATTTTTCTAGATAGGTCTCCTAAGGCAAGGGATACAAAAACAAACTACTGGGACTACATCAAATGCTTTGGCAGAGCAAAGCAAACCATCAACAAAGCAAAAAGGCAACTTAATGGAAGAAGATATTTGCAAATGATATATCTAAAAAGGGGTTAGTATCCAAAATACATAAAGAACTTCTACAACTCAATGCAAGAAAAAAAAATCTAATTACAAAATGGGTAAAGAACATGAACGCTTTTCCAAAGAAGCCTTACTGATGGCCAAAGACGCATGAAAAGATGCTCAACATCACTCATCAGGGAGATGAAAATCAAAACTACAATGAGATATCACCTCATACCTATTAGAATGGCTAAAAGACACAAGAAATAACAAGTGTTGGCAAGGATGTGGAGAAAAAGGAACACTTGTGCACTGTTGGTGGGAATCTAAAATAGTACAGCCACTGTAGAAAACAGTATTAAAGTTCCTCAAAAAGTTAAAAATACCATATGATGCAGGAATTCCACTACTGGGTATTTAACCATAGTAAATGAAAACAATTGGGAAAGATATATGTAGGGGGCGCCTGGGTGGCTCAGTCATTAGGTGCCTGCTTCGGCTCAGGTGATGATTCCAGGTCCTGGGATCGAGCCCCGCATCGGGCTCCCTCTTCGGCGGGAGGCTGCTTCTCCCTCTCCCACTCCCACTGCTTGTATTCCCTCTCTCGCTGTGTCTCTCTCTGTCAAATAAATAAATAAAATCTTTAAAAAAAAAAAGCTATATGTACCCCTATGTTCACTTCAGCATTATTTATAATACCCTAATTATGGAAGAAGCCCAAGTGTCCATCAATAGACAAATGGAGAAGGAAAATGTAGTATATGTATTTACACGTATATACATATATGTGTATATATGGGAGCCTGGATGGCTCAGTTGGTTAAGCATCTGCCTTCAGCTCAGGCCATGATCCCAGGGTGCTGGGATCGAGCCCCATACTGGGCTCCCTGCCCAGCGGGGAGTCTGCTTCACCCTCTCCCTTTGCTGCTCCCCCTGCTTATGCTCTCTCTCAAATAAAATCTTTAAATGCACACATATACGCATACTGGAATATTATGCATCTATAAAAAGGATGAGATCATTCCATTTGAGACAACATGGATGGACCTAGAGGTTATTATAAGTGAAATAAGACAGAGAAAGACAAATATCCCATGAAACCACTTATATGTGAAATCTAAAACAAAACAAAAACCCAAATTCACAGATACAGAGAACAGGTTGTTGCCAGAGAATGGGCACATGCTGGATGGGGGAGGGGTGTGTGTGGACAAAACGGGTCAAGGTAGTCAAAAGGTACAAACTTCCAATTATAAAATAATTAAGTCATGGGGATGTTATGTATAGCATGGCAACTATAATTAAAATACAGGCATACCTTGGAGAGAGTGCACGTTCAGTTCCAGATGACCACGATAAAGTGAATATCACAATAAAGTGAGTCAAATAAATTTGTTTTCCAGTGCATATAAAAGTTATGTTTGCACTAGTTTATTAAGTGTCCAATAGTATTAGATCTAAAAAAAAAAAGTACATACCTTAATTAAAAATACTGTATTGCTAAAAATAAATGCCAATCATCACTTGACCTTCCCCTGAGTCCTAATGACTGATCACAGACCACCCTAACAAATATAGTAATAATGAAAAAGTTTGAAATATTCTGAGAATTGCCAAGATGTGACACAGAGAAATGAAGTGAGCAAATGCTGCTGGGAAAATGGTGCGGATGGAGTTGCTCAAGGCGGGGCTGCCACAAACCTTCAATTTTTTAAGAAATGTATTATCTATGAAGTGCAGTCAAGTTAAGCACAATAAAATGAATTATGCCTGTACAGTATTACATATTTGAAAATTGCTAGGAGAGTAAATCTTCAATTAAAAAAATTTTTTTGTACCTCTGTATGGTGATGGGTGTTGACTAGGCTTTGTGGGATGATCATTTTGCAATATATACAAATAATCATTTTGTACATGGGAAAGTAATGTAGTACCCTATGTCAATTACACCTCAATTTGAAAAAAAGCTAATTACATCTATTAAGTATTCTAAACACTTAATATGCTTGCCTTTGTGTTGATAATGAATTAGGGTGGGTAGTAGTCCTCAGGAATTTGTGCCTCTTTTAATAATTTACAGCCCATTTGATGGAGATGAGAGAAGGGAAGGAGGGTAGTAAGTAAGAATGAAAGTAGAAAGCAGCAATTTAAGCAAACTGTGGAGTACCAAGAATGCTTAGAATCAAGAGGGAAAATGGTCTCTTGCAAATTCACCGAAGAGATAAAATTTAAGTTGGGTATTGAAACATTTTAACTAGTGAGGATGGTGGATGAGAAGGGGGGTATTATTGGGGAAATGGCATGAACAAAAATTGGTGCAGAGGAAGGACAGCATGAATCCAAGGAACAGTGTGATAGACTGGCAGGAATATTAGGGAGAAGTGAGGGAAAGCCCTCTAGGGGATTTAGACTGGTTCCTCTGTAGGCCATGAGGACCCTATAAAGATTTTTCAACAAGGACATATCCCTGAGAAGTATCTTACTAGTTACTCCAGGTAGCAGAGTTGTAGATGGATTTAGTATGTAAGGATGAAATGTGTTAAGAAAGTGGAAGGCAGGTTATAAGCGAATGTAAGGTCATAAGGGAACGGCTTCTAGAGGAAGAATGGAGAACATCTGTATTAAAAGAAACAGACTTCTGGGAAAGGTGGTGAAGTAGGAGGATCCTAAGCTCACCTTGCCCCACGATATACCTAGAGAACACTCACATCAGTGTAAATTGCCCAGAAAACGACCCAAAGACTGGCAGAACAGACTCTCCAGAGCTAATCATAGAGAAGAGGCCACATGGAAAAATGGCAGGAAGGGTGGAGATGCAGCCAGGAACCCACCTGACCCAGGAGACTGTGGGAAGGAGGGACACTGCAAGCACAGAGAAGGGAAAGCAGCAGATCCCACACCTGGCACCCCACACATGGGAGACCTGCACTGGGAAGATGAGTCCCCATAACATCTGCCTTTGAAAGCCAGAGGGGCCTAAGAATCAGTGGGGCTTAACATCCAGAACGTAAAAAATCAGTGGCTCAGCTCTGGGAGAGCTGGAGGGTGATAGGAAACAGTCTCCACCCTTAAAGAGACAGCATAACAAACAACCCTACAGAGATACAGCATAAAAGTGGCAGTTTGAAAAAACGCCTGGGGCACGTGGGAAGAAGATTTATTTACTAATCTCAGAGTGTGCACTGGAAGGGCAGGGATCTTTGGGCGACCTCTCCAAGAACAAAAGAGCTGGTGGGCACTATTTAGCTCCCCTGCCCCCAAGCCTAGATACATGGACAGCTGCTGGAACGAGTGCAGCACAAAGCTCTCCACCCAGCTTGCTAACGTGCCCCACCCCTGCACTCTACTGCATACTCACCCTCTCCAACACCCTCCTATCTTCCAGTTCTCCAAAGCGGCTCCAGGTCCCTTCCCATAGACCTGCACAAACCTGGCTAACAGCATGCCCCACTCCCACGCTCTCCTGTGCTCCCACACCATCCAACCCACACTCTGCAGGAGTTCTCCAAAGTAGCGTGACAAGCATGGCATTGTGCAGGCAGTCCTGACCGGGGCTAAAGTGATTCCTGCCCTGGGGAGAGGGGAAGATAACCACACTCACCAGCTCCACTGCAGTGCCAGCAGTGGGCTGAGGGTAGTCACCTGGTCTGACTGCAGACCCCTCCCAACAATGAAAGCCTCAAGGGACAACACAGTTTGGTGTAACTGTAGCTCTGGCAAATGTCTGGTCTGACCCAACTCAAGCTGAAGTTGACTCCAGACTGGCCCATTAACAACACAGGCAAAGAGAGCCACTGCAGATGACTGGACTAAAGGCAAACACAGCTCAACCACAATGGTAGGGCACACACAACACACATAGGAGACAGCCCTGAAGTGCCAGATTCTGGGAGCAGGGGGACACTGCACTGCAGGGGACTACAGGACTTCTTCAAAAAGTCACTACTTCCAAGAACAGAAGACATAGCTAGCTTTCCTAACACACAGAAACAGACACAGAGCATTAGACAAAATGAGGAGACAGAGGAATGTGTCTCAAATTAAAGAACAGGACAAAAATCATAGCGAGAGAACTAAATGAAACAGAGATAAGCAATATGCCTGATAAAGAATTTAAAGTAATGGTAATAAAGATACTCACTGGACTTGAGAAAAGAGTGGAGGATCTCAGTAAGATCCTCAACAAAGAGCTAGAAAATATAAAAAAGAACCAGTCAGAGATCAAGAACTCAATAACTGAAATTGAAAATACACTAGAGAGAATAAATAGTAGACTAGAGGAAGCAGAAGAACAAATCAGCTACCTGGAAGACAGAGTAATGGAAAGCAACTCAGCTGAATAGGAGAAAGAAAAAATAATAAAAAATGGGAATAGATCAGCAACACCATTGAGCATAGTAACATTTGCAGTATAGGGATCCCAGAAGGGGAAGAGGGAGAGAAGGGGGTAGAAAATGTATGTGAAGAAGTACTAGCTGAAAACTTCCCAAATCTGAGGAAGCAAACAGAAATCCAGATCCAGGAGGCACAGAGTCCCCAGCAAAATCAACCCAAGGAGGTCCACACCAAGACATGTAGTAATTAAAATGGCAAAAAGTAGTGCTAAAGAGATAATTTTAAGATCAGCAAGAGAAAAAGAAAACAGTTACATACAAGAGAAACCCATAAGGCTATCATCTGTTTTTTTCAGCAGAAACTTTGTAGGCCAGAAGAAGGTGGCATGATACATTCAAAGTGCTGAAAGGAAAAACCATGCAACCAAGAATACTCTACCCAGGAAGGCTACCATCCAGAATCAGTGAAGAGATAAAAAGTTTCCCAAACAAAAGTTGAAGGAATTCATCACCACTAAATGAGTCCTATCGGAAATGTCAAAGGGGACTCTTTGAGCATAAAGGAAAGACAATAAGCATGAATAAGATAAGTATGAAGTGCAAAATCAGTAAAATCATGCATATCTATAAAAATCAGTCAAGGGATTCACAAAATCAAAATAAAGTATGATACCATATGCCAAAACATGGGGGAGGAGAGTAAAAATTTATTGCTTTTAGAATGGGTTCAAACTTAAATGACCATCAACTTAATATAGACTGCTATATGCATACTATATTATATATAAACCTAATGGTAACCATAAATCAAAAACTGGTAATAGATATGCAAAAAATAAAGAGAAAGGAATCTCAGTTTATCACTAAAGAAATCCAGCCAATCAAGAGAAGAGAACAAGGAACACAGAAGAACCAGAAAAATAACTATAAACAAGTAACAAAATGGCAGTAAGTACATATCTATCAATAATTACTTGGAATGTAAATGGACTAAACTCTCAAAAGACATAGGGTGACAGAATGAATTAAAACAAAAGACCTATGCTGCCTACAAAAGACTCATTTCAGACCTAAAGACATAATCAGACTGCAAGTAAAGGGATGGATATGCCTGGCTGGCTCAGTTGGAGGAGTACATGACTCTTGAACTCGGGGTCATGATTTGAGCCCATGTTGGGTGTAGAGATTTTTTAATAAATAAAACTTAAAAAAAAAAAAAGTGAATGGCGGGCGCCTGGTGGCACAGTCAGTTGAGCGTCTGACTCTTGGTTTTGGCTCAGGTCGTGATCTTGAGGTCGTAAGATCAAGCCCCAAGTCAGGCTCTGCAATCAGCACAGAGTCTGCTTGGGGTTCTCTCTCCCTCTCCATCTGCCCTCCCCCTCCCCCACCACTGCTTGCTCACTCGTGCTCTCTCTCTAACAAATCTTTTTTTTTTTTTTTTTTAAAGTGAAGGGTCGGAAAATCATTTATCAAGCAAATGGAAGTGAAAAGAAAGCTGGGGTAGGAATACTTACATCAGACAAATAGATTTTAAAACAAAGACTGTAACAAGAGACAAAGAAGGACATTACAAGATCATAAAGGGAATAATCCAACAAGACAAAACAATTGTAAATATATATGCACCCAACATGGAAGCACCCAAATACATAAAGCAGCTATTAACAAACATAAAGGAAGTAATTGAAAGCACAATAGTAGGGCACTTTAACATCCCATCTACATCAATGGTTAGATCATCTAAACAGAAAAATAACAAGGAAATAGCTTTTAATGACACAAGGACCAGATGGATCTAACATATATTCAGAACATTCCACCCTAAAACAGCAGAGTACACATTCTTTTTGAGTGCACATAAACCATTCACCAGAGTACATCACATGTTAGGCCACAAAACAAGTCTCAACAAATTCAAAAAGATGAAGTCATATCATTCATCTTTTCCAAGCACAATGGTATTTAACTAGAAATCAACCACAGTAAAAAAATCTAGAAAGAACACAAATATATGGAAGTTAGATAACATGCTACTAAACAATGAATGGGTCAACAAAGAAATTGAATAAAAAAAATATATATGGAGACAAATGAAAATAAAAACAATAACCCAAAGGGTGCCTGAGTGGCTCAGCTGTTAAGCGTCTGCCTTTGGCTCAGGTCATGATCCCAGGGTCCTGGGATCAAGTCCCACATGGGGCTCCCTGTTCGGCGGGAAGCCTGCTTCTCCCTCTCCTGCTCCTGCTCCCCCTGCTTGTGTTCCTACTCTTGCTCTCTTTCTCTTTCAAATTAAATAAAATCTTAAAAAAAAAAAAAAGACCCAAAATCTTTTGGATGCAGCAAAAGCTATTCTAAGAGGGAAGTTTATAGCAATACAGGCCTACTTCAAGAAGAAAAATCTCAAATCAACAACCTAACCTTACCAAAAGTAGAAAAAGAACAAACAAAACCCCAAACCAGTAGAAGAATAAAGATTAGAGCAGAAATAAATGAAATAGAAACTTAAAAAAAAAAAAAAAAAAATCAATGAAACCAGGAGCTGGTTCCCTGAAAAGATTAAAAGCCAGACTCCTTAAGGGAGACAGGGGGAGGGGTAACGAGCGCACAGTCAAAATCGGAAATTAAAGAGGAGAAATAACAACCAACACCACAGAATATAAGAGATAAGAGAATATTATGAGAAATTATATGCCAACACATTGGACAACCTAGAAGAAATGGACAAATTCCTAGAAACATATATACTCCCAAAATTGCAACAGGAAGAAATAGAAAATTTAAGTAGTTTACTAGCGATGAAACTGAATCACAAATCAAAGAACTTTCAATAAACAAGTCCAGGACCAGATAGGTTCACAGGCGAATTCTAACAAACATTTAAAGAAGAAGTTAATACCTATTCTTCTCAAACTATTCCAAAAGATAGAAGAGGAAGGAAAATTTCCAAATTCATTCTCCAAGGCCAGTATCACCCAGACACCAAAACCAGATAAAGACACTACAAAAAGAGAACCAGAGGCCAATATCTCTTAATATACATGCAAAAATCCTCAACAAAATATTAGCAAACCAAATCCAACAATACATTAAAAAAATCATTTACCACAATCAAGTGGGATTTATTCCTGGGATGCAAGGGTGGTTCAATATCTGCAAATCAATCAATGTGCTATTTCACAACAACAAGAATAAAAACCATATGATCACTTCAAGGGATGCAGGAAAAGCATTTGACCAAGTACAACATCCATCCATGATAAAACCCTCAACAAAGTAGGTTTAGGAGAACATAATTAAGGTCATATATGAAAACCCCACAGCTAACATCATACTCAATGGTGAAAAACTGAGAGCATTACCTCTAAGCTCAGGAACAAGACAAGGATGTCCACTCTCACCACTTTTATTCAACGTAACTGAAAGTCCTAGCCACAGCAATCAGACAAGAGATAAAAGACATCCAAATTGGTAAAGAAGTAGTGTAACTCTCACTATTTGCAGATGACATGATACTATATATGGAAAATCCTAAAGACTCCACCAAAAACCACTAGAACTGATAAACGAATTCAGTAAAGTTGCAGGATACAAAATCGATACACAGAAATGTATTGCATTTCTACTGGTTAATAATGTAGTAGAAAGAAAAATTAAGATAATAGTCTATTTACAATTGCACCAAAAATACCTAGGAATAAACTAAGGAGGTAAAGGGCCTATACTCTGAAAACTATAAAACACTGATGAAAGAAACTGAAGATGACACAAACACATGGAAAGATATTCCATGCTCATGGATTGGAAGAATAAATATTACAAAAATGCCCATACTACCTAAAGAAATCTACAGATTTAATGTAATCCCTATCCAAACACCAACAGCATTTTCCACAAAAATATAACAATTCTAAAATTTGTGTGGAACCATGAAGATAGGCAAAGCAATCTTGAGAAAGAAGAACAAAATTGGAGCTATCACAATCTCAGATTTCAAAATATACTATAAAGCTTAGTAACCAAAACAGCATGGTACTGGCACAAAAAATAGACACATAGACCAACAGAACAGAATAAAGAGCCCAGAAATAAACCCATGATTATATGGTCAATTAATTTATGACAAAGGAGGCAGTAATATGCAATGGGAAAAAGACAGGCTCTTCAATAAATTGTGTTGGAAAAACTGAACAGCTGCATGCAAAGAATGAAACTGGACTACTTTCTTATAAACAAAAATAAACTCAAAATGGACTGAAGACCTAAGTGTGAGACCTCAAACCATAAAAATCCTAGAAGAGGGGCGCCTGGGTGGCTCAGCTGGTTAAGTGTCCAACTCTTGGTTTTGGCTCAGGTCATGATCTCAGGGTCATGAGATGGAACCCCTCGTTGGGTACTGTGCTCAGTGGGGAGTCTGCTTGGGATTCTCCTTTTCTCTCTCCCTTTGCCCCTCCCCCCCCATGCACATGCACACTCTCTAAAATAAATAAATCTTAAAAAAAAAAAATCCTAAAGGAGAGCACAGGCAGGCAGAGCACAGCCTCTGACACTGGCCGTACCAACTTTTTCTGGATACTTCTCCGGAGGCAAAGGAAACAAAACAAAAACTGTTGGGACTACATCAAAATAAAAAGCTTCTGCACCACAAAAGAAACAACAAAGACAACCTACTGAATGGGAGAAGATATTTGCAAATGATATATCCAATAATGCTTTAGTATCCAAAATATTAAAGAACTTATGCAACTCAACACCAAAAAAACCAAATAAGCCAATTTAAAAAATGGGCAGAAGACACAAACAGACATTTCTCCAAAGAAATCCAGATGGCCAACAGACTTGTGAAAAGATGCTCAGCATCCCTAATCATCAAGGAAATGCAAATGCAAACCACAGTGAGCTATCACCTCACACCTGTCAGGATGGCTAAAATAAAAAGAGGGGCGCCTCGGTGGTGCAGTTGGTTGAGTGACTCTTGGTTTCAGCTCAGGTCATGATCTCAGCGTTGTGAGATCGAGCCCCGCGTTGGGGATCCTGTGCTCAGCATGGAGTCCGCTTACGACTCTCCCTCTCCCTCTGCCCCTCCCCCCAATCCATGCACCTGCAAGTGCACTCTCTCTCTCTCAAATAAATAAATCTTAAAAACAAAAATGAAAACAAGAAACAACAGTGTTGGTGAGGATCTGGAGAAAAAGGAACCCTCTTGCACTGTTGGTGGGAATGCAAACTGGTTCAGCCACTGTGGAAGATAGTATGGAGGTTCCCGAAAAAATTAAAAACAGAACTACCATATTATCTAATAATTCCACTATTGGGTATTTACTCAAAGAATACAAAAACAGTAATTTGAAAGATACATGCACCCCTATGTCTATTTGCGATACTCAAGATATGGAAGTCACCCAAGTGTTCATCAATATATATACACCACATCTTCTTTATTCATTCATAATCATATACACACACGTACATACACACAACAGACTATTACTCAGCCATAAAAAAGAATTAAAATTTGCCATTTGCAATGACATGGATGGATCTAGAAAGTATAATGTTAAGTGCAATAAGTCAGTCAGAGAAAGACAAATACCATATGATTTCACTCATAGGGAATTTAAGAAACACAACAAATGAACAAAGAAAAAAAGAGACAAAAGACAGACTCTTCAATACAGACTCTTTCAGACTCTTAAATACAGAGAACAACCTGATGTTATCAGACAGGAGGTGAGTGGGGGAGTGGGTGAAATAGGTGATGGGGTGTATTAAGAATACACTTATCATGATGAGCACGGAGTAATGTATACAGCTGTTGAATCCCTATGTTGTACATCTGAAACTAACACTGTATGTTAATTATGCTGGAATAAAATAATAATTAAAAAAACTAAAGAAACTCAAAAAAGAAAAAAAATACAAAGAATACATTCTGGAAGTAATAGATGTGTGGGTTGGGAAAACCAGGCAGGAAGATGATGGGGGTGAATAGGGTCCTAAAAGACTTTAAGTTGACAGGGAAGGTACAACTGGAATAAAACTGAGTTTGAAGCAAACAACATTTACCCATAAGTGCCCACCTAGATTCTAAAAATGCAGGGGAAACCTGAGAGAAGATACTAACGAACATATTACTCTTCCAAGTAGACAACAGATCAGGCAAAAATTTGAGGGAACCACTGTTTTACAGGCTGATAGGTAAGATTCTCACTTGGAAATGCACTTCAACCCAGCATCCCAAGAATGCCTTGAATGGTCCCATTCATCAGTAGCACATCATGCTAATCATCTTCCTCTTAGGAGTCCAGACTACTTAGTTTATGGAACAACCATCCACATGCTAAAAACAATGAGAAGACTATTCCTTTGTCTTGTGGCTAGATATTATAGTCACAAACACTCCCCCAAACTGGAATGCCTCATCACTCAGCACGGTCAGTGCTGCTCACCTTTAGGATATTGTTTCTTACCACAGATGATTAACACATGTGTCTAATCCTTCATTTACTCAAAGAAACTGACAGGCCCTTGGTTAAATTACGGTTTGAGCAATGGCTGCACAACTCCAGCCTCCTAAAATGCTAGTGGAAAAAAGTGCTGGAAGAAAAGAAGGCTGTCAACCGAAATAAAGGGAATTTTCCAGTACATGGAAAACAACTATCATACCCATTCACTAACCTATACAATTAGCCAAGAAAAGAAAGTAAGAGATCAATATTAGGAAAGAAACATTAGTTAGAACTAGTGAGTGTTCAAGATAGCCAGAATTTATAATCTACATTAAATTTCTCTTCCGGATAGCCATAACCAAATAATAAATATAATAGGGAAAACTGATCCTTTGACTCAGGAATGAATTGAGTTGTACTGGTAACATAAGTCAGTTTAAGCAGAAAAGGGAATGTATGGAGTCCCAAGTAGCTTTAGGCACAGTCACATTGTGAGACATCAGCAATGTCACCAGAACTGTTTCTGCCCATTCTATCCTAACCCAAATCTCTGACCTCTGTCCTTCTGTGAGGTCTTCTCTTCCAGTCAGGCTCTCTCCATGCACTGGACACCTCAGCTGAGAAAGAGTCTCATCTGATAGTATCCGCAGAAATCCTGAAATTGAGTTGGGCTAAGTTCACTGAGGAATGGACTCTGTTAGGCCAGGTCTGGGTCATTTTCCCGAACTTGGGGTAGGGTCAAATGGGGAGGAGTCAATCCCACCAGAACCACATGGCCTAAGAAAAAAGGAGGTGTAGTTTCCCCCACTAAGAAAACTCCGGGTGTCAGGGGAAATGAGGGAGACAAAATGTCCTCTCTAGATTCCATTCCCAATAGCAGTAGAACTCAAAGTGTTGGAATACATCTAAGAACATAGGATCTATACGAAGGAAATCATAAGAGACCTAAAAAACATGAAAGAAGAGTTCACGTTCTTAGACATGTTCTTTACAATAATGTAAAGATACTGATTTCCAAATTGATCTATGATCTAATCCCATTCTAACAAGAATCCTAAAGCAATGTCTTAATGGATTCCTTATAAACTGTTTTTCGGAATTCACCTTAAACAATTCACAAAAATAACCAAGGATTTATTTTTTCTCTTCAAAGAACAGCACTGGGGAGACTAGATTTAGACCACTAGATATTCAGGCATACGTTAACATATAGTAATTCAGACAGAGTGCTATTAGCAGAGGAAAAGGCAAGTCAACAAAATAGAGAATACTTTCAAATCAGTAGAGGGAAAAATGGACTATCTGCAATGCTGAAATATCTATCCCAACTCTTAGAAGAAGTGAATCCTACTTCATATTAAAGAACTACAGACTGGATCAGTGACCCAGAACACAGAAGATTTTCTTTATAATCTTCAGACAAGGATGACCTTCCTAAAAAAGACTCAAACTCCAAAAGCCATAAAGGTAAAATTTTAGGATGATTTAATACTGGCAAGAGTGTGAAAAGCTAAGCATTTCCTACCCTGGTGTAAGTTTGGATTGGTAGACTCTATTTTGAATAATAATTTGGTGGTAGCCAAGTTTTAATACACATAAATTGATTCAGAATCTCTTTCTAGGATTCTCTCCTACAGACATAGTCATGCATGGTTACGCACACAAAAAATTGTGAGACGTTTCTCATAGCCCTTAAGAAACATGCTAACATACAGAGCAATGAAAAGCTACATCAGCTCGATCCCACAACCCCGAGACCATGACCTCAGCCGAAATCAAGAGTCAGATGCCTAACTGACTGAGCCACCCAGATGTTCCTTGACTAGTCTTATGAACCCTTTCTCTTCAGAACATATAGTTCTGCCTTGCTGTTCCGTCCTAGTGCATTCTGCGTTATTGCAGAAGTTGATGTAACCTTTCATTGTGCTGGGTGTAGAGGCTGCTTGGGATTCTCTCTCTCCCTCTGGCCCACACCCCTGCCCCCACTGCTCACACTCTCTCCCTCCCCCTTCCCTCCCCCTCTCCCCATCTCCCTCTCAAAAAAAACAAACAAAACAAAACTTATCAAAAGAGCAGGTCCAGTTTTTAGAAAGACCTGAAAGGATACCATACTATTTTTTGAAACCAAGTATTAGTATTTTTATTAAAGTGTGCAAATATCGTTTCCAGCAAGTGCCAAATGGAAGACCAAGCCCTGGAGTTCAAAAAGGAAACAATCTTCTGAACAAGGAGCACCAAGGCGGTCTTCTACTCCAGCCACACTACCCATGGCCATGACGATGCCAGCGAGCCAGTGTCAGCCAGATTACTGAGGGTTTACCACATCAGCAATGTGTACAATGTTCTAGACAGTTTCGGTTGCTAGAATAAGTGCACTGACTGAAATCAACAAAGGCTGGACAACCTGTTCTTCCAAAATAATTGGAAATTATTATTATTATTAATTCGGACATTAATGCCTATAGTTTTTCTCCTTGGGCATGTTAGTTTATTGGTTCTGTTACTGCAGAAATGGGACTCAGGCCAGCAGTTTCAGCTAGTGTGCACAGAAGGACTTCCATTACATCTGCATTAGAACACAGTGGAATTCCAGACCACTCAATGTTCATGAATATTCAGTTAACCATAGGGCCAACTTTATTTCTGGAGCACCACCTCCCACAAGAAGAGCTCTTGCTTCACTCAACAGCACGTAACACACAGGGCGTCATGAATGGAGCACTCTGCTTCTTCAATCACAATTTATTAGAACTATGCACAATTGTAACTTTTTCCAGTCCTCTTGAGCAGTTTGCCAGAACCACTTAAATTGACCCTCTCAGCTAGCTCAGCAAAATCCAGCATGTCACCAGTGAATTGGTCAACATGAGCAACTGGCTTGGTTCCAGTTGTCTTACAGAGGACTTCAGTGTCTTCTCTTCCAATATCCCTAGCCACCATAATCTTCATTTTGTTCAGGAAATTTTAATGCAAGATCTCTAAGAGCAGCTCTTAAGAATAGACTTCTGTATGAGAACATTATATCCGGTTTAAAAAATTTGCCTCACTAAATTTAGAATATAGGCTTCTTCCTTAGCACTGGGCCCCTCTGGGCATATCGGAAACTACTATGTGATTATCCGTATCTGTTCTGGAAGCAGATAAGGAAAACCCGGTAAGCCCAATCTTAGCCTTTTCAACTCTGATTAAGTCATCTTATGGGTGAGAACCAGCCCTTCTACCAACTTGTAGTCATCATTTGTCCCACCCAGTTTTGTTATATATATAAGCTATATATAGTTTATATATAAACTATACATACATACATAATTACACATACATATAAACATTTATTTAAACTAGGACAAAACAGGGGAGGCTGGCTGACTCAGAGCAGGAGACTCTTGATCTCGGGGTCATGAGTTCGAGCCCCACGTTGTGGGTAGAGATTAAATACATAAACTTGGGGTGCCTAGGTGACTCTGTTGGTTTCGGCTCAGCTCATGACTTCAGGATGAGATTGAGCCCCCAGTTGGGCTCCACGCTCAGCAGGCAGTCTGCTCAGTGGGGAATCTGCTTGAGATTCTCCCTCTGCCCCCTCCCACCCCCTCTCTCCCAAATAAATCTTTAAAAAAGAAAAAAAAAGTAAAAATAAGCTTTTTCTCTTTTTCACCACCATCCTGCTCTGCGTGGCTGGCTGCTTCTCGCCATGCCTTCTCACAAGACTTTCAGAATCAAGGGATTCCTGGCCAAGAAACAAAAGCAGAATCGTCCCATTGCCCAGTGGATTCGGATGAAATCTGGTAATAAGATCAGGTACAACTCCAAGAGGAGGCACTGGAGAAGAACCAAGCTGGGTCTATAAGGCGTCACACATAATGAGATGACACACTTAATTGGCACACATATTTAATTAAGCTGCGTGAAGATCATGTATTCTATCATTCTGTAAACATCCTTCCTACCTGGCCATAGACTTGTCTTATCATGGAAATGATTTTTCTCTGTGACTATGCCTCTGCACCAGTAGGTTGGTTCAGTAATAAATGTGAGACCTTTCGGCTCTAAAAAAAAAATAAAGTAAAAAATAAACTAGAACAAAACAAAACAAAGTTCGCCCATTCCCTGACCCTGGCAACTAACAATCTGGCATCAGTGAGGTTGGTTTTTTTTTAATTTTTTAATTTTATTTACTCTTTCTAGATTCCACCTGGGAGAGAGATCATCCGTATTTGTGTTTTCCATCTGACTTGCTTCACTTGGCATAATGCCCCTGAGGTTTCTTAACAACTACTTTGGTATCTCGAAGATCTACACCAGTAGCTGTGGCCCAGTCAATCACTTCCCTCACTGCATTTCCATTTACTGGAGAAAGCAGACTTGAACACGAAGAAAACTTTGAGTTCAATAAAGCGGTTCCATTATCAAACAGTTTCTCGGTCACTCAGTTCCACGGGTCTAGAGGAGTTAAGATTTCAATACCCTTTTCTAAATCCTTCTGGAAGGACATGGAAATGATGGTTGGATGAATCTCTTTCTGAAAAAGCTTCAGACAGGAATCTAAGAGAACCAGCAATGATGATCATCAATGTGGTACCACCTCCTGCTTCTTCATCTCGGGTGTTGGACAGCTCCACCTGCATTCTGGCTGCTGGATGGAACACTTGCATTTGTTTCAAAATAGTGGCACCATGGTTTGTAATGGCCACATCCTTTCCCATCTTCACTTATTTTTATCCTTTTGGTCCCAGGTTTGTTCTAATAGCATCAGCAAGAGCTGGCCCATGGAGAGACTGCTGAGCAGATTTGGGGTCCTCATGGTGCCTTTCCAGTGGCTGTTGGCAGCCCTGCGGAGCACCCGCTCCAGAGCACCAGTGCTTGGACATGGCAAGCCTGGAGGGTCTGGGTGGGCTCAGAAAGGACAGATGGATGTGGATTCCAGCTGGCTGCAGAATAATGGCATGCACCGTTCACCACTGAAGTGGATTAGAACACGTCACTCCAAAATATGAAACTTTGGTGTATTATTCTGAGCTTAAGGCAACTGAGAAAGAGCACACACAGGAAGGGCTCTCTGCCCTCTACTTTTCTGCCTAAGAGCAGAGCATAAATTTCCTTTTTTTTTTTTTTTTTTTAAAGAGCGAGCATGTGCAAGCACACGTGGGTTGGGGAGGGGCAGAAGGAAAGGGAGAGAGAGAATCTTAAGCAGGCTCCACACCCAGTGCAGAGCCCAACACAGGGCTTGATCTCACCAGCCTGAGATCACAACCTGAGCCAAAACCAAGAGTCAGGTGCTTAACTGACTGAGCCACCCAGGCAAACCCCCCCCCCCTTTTTTTTTTTTTATTAGTTTCAGAGGTAGATTTTAGCTGATTCATCAGTTGCATATAACACCCAGGGCTCAATACATCAAGTGTCCTCTTTAATGTCCCCACCCACCTCCCCTCCAGCGACCCTCAGTTTCCTATAGTTAAGAGTCTCTTACGATTTGCCTCCCTTTCAAACTTCATTTTATTTTTCCTTCCCCTAGGTTCATCTGCTTTGTTTCTTGAATTCCACATATAAGTGAAGTCAACTGTATTTGTCTTTCCCTGACTTATTTCACCCAGCATAATAACCTCTAGTTCCATCCATGTTGTTGCAAATGGCAAGATTTCATGCTTTCTGATGGCTGAGTAGTATTCCATTGTGTATATATACCACATCTTCTTTATCCATTCATTTGTCGATGGACATCTGGGCTCTTTCCATATTTTGGCTATTATGGATATTGTTGTTATAAGCATCCCCCCCCTTTTTAAAGAATTTTTAAAAGTAATCTCTATCCCTAGCATGGGGCTCAAACTCATAACCCCGAGATTAAGAGTCACACGTTCCACCAACTGAGCCAGCCAGGTGCCTCAAGAAAGGTGCCCTCTTATACCAGGAAGGAGAGAACAGTCATCACTGGAGATGGAAATCAACACCAAGAAGACTGTACAAACTGGATTAAAATAACCCTCATCTTCCATTAGTTTCCCCCATCTATTTCCTAGTCCCTTTCCCCAGAATATACTACCCCTACCAGTCTAACCCCTTTGTCTACTCCAGGATGTATCACTTGCTGTTAAAGTAGTATATAAACCCCGAATCTACACATTTCCTCGAAGTTTTCACTCTTCTATAGTCTCCTGTAAAAACATCAAGATCCATGTTTTTCACCTGTTAATCTGTCTGCTAAATTCACAGGCATCAGGTGGAGAGCCTAAGAGCTTAGAGTTAAAGTTTTCCTCTCTATCACCTGGCAGGTGATGAGTTGACTGCAAAACGGGAGGTGGAAGTGAAGGACTTTTTATGAGCTTGTGTATGGATTGTTTAAAATAAAGAATTGTATGTATTGTATTTAAAGAAAGAAAAAAGGAAATTTTCTTCAAGTTACTCCTACGAATGAAGTCTTATTAAATCCCAAGGAAAACCAACAATTTAAAAAAAAAGATACATAAGTTTATTAAAAATTTGAAGATACTTAACAATTTACTGAAGTCAAAAATATAAATTCTTTATAAAATCTAGAAAGGTAGAATTAGGAATTCAATTTCAAAGGATTTAGAAAGAATTCCTTATAAAAGTTTTTAACATTACATTCCTTGTCAAACTGGGCCTTGGAGGGCTTTTGGCATCCCACCCGACTGCCTGCCTTGAGAAATGAGTCTGCAGGAGCACAGGAAACTGGATAGACGAGAGATGCATATTCACTCTTATCCGAAGGTAGCAAAAAGTACCATGTTTCCTACTTACTAGAATGTAGCTTCTACTGCAATTCTTTAGAGAAATGAACCTTTAGAATCCATTTTCCCCCCACTCAAAGAAGAACCATTTGTGCCTTTGTCCTAATACTGAGTACTTGCCAGAAGTTAAAACTCTGGCTGAACCATCACCACAGGACTCCTTAGATGAAGGCAGGTAAAAATGTCTCAGAAGGTGGTTTACTCTGTTCTATTCTTTCACATCTCAAATTCAGTTGGCTGGTCACAGTTAGGCAGGTAGAAATGCGTTAAAAATTTCAGAACTCACAATAACCTTTTCCAGAAGTAGATTAAGATCACTGCTGTAAAGCATGACAGAAGAGCCTGGACTAGCATTCTTTTCCAAGACGGCAGCATGGATGTGAAGAAGAGACAAAAGCCATCCTGCAAGGGGGAGGGAGAAGGGAATTAGACCATTTCAGAATGCCCCATGCCTGAACTCAATAAAATACACTGGCGCTTCTGGATTAAACAGCAAGGTAACTCATGGATTTAAAGAATAGAAAAAGTAAATACTGACCAAGAGGCAACCTGTACTTAGGAAACTGAGTTAGGATTTGTAAGGAATCCAACACAGGGGAAAGAATGACATAGGAGACACTTAACTTTGTAACAGCAAGAATACTCAACGTTTGATTTGCCCCCCCCCCTTTTTTTTTTTAAGAGGATATCAAGCCCCACTACCCACCACATAACCTGATTAAAAATGGGCAAAGAACCTGAATGGGCCTTTCTCCGAAGAAGACCTACAAATGGCCAACAGACACATGAAATGATGCTCAGCATCACTTATCTGGGAAATGCAAATCAAAACCACAATGAGAGGTCACCTCACACCAGTCAGAATGTCTAGCATCAAAAAAAACAAGAAATAGGAGTTGGTGAAGATGTGGAGAAAAGGGAACTGTTGGTGGGAATATAAATTGGTGCAGCCACTATAGAGAACAGTATGGCAGTTCCTCAAAAAAATTCAAAACAGAAATGTCATACGACCCAGTAATTCCATTTCTGGGTATTTATCTGAAGAAAACGAAAACATTAATTTGAAAAGATATATGCACCCCTGTGCTCATTACTGCAGTATTTACAATAGCCAAACTATGGAACAACTCGAGCTTCCATTGATAGATGAATGGATAAAGATGTGGTATATTTATACAATAGAATATTACTTAGCCATAAGGACGAATGAGATCTTGCCATTTGCAACATCATGGATGGACCTAGAGGACATTATGCTAAGTGAAATAAGTCAGAAAGACACAAAAAACATGATTTCAGGGGCGCCTGGGTGGCTCAGTTGTTAAGCGTCTGCCTTCGGCTCAGGTCATGGTCCCAGGGTCCTGGGATCGAGCCCCGCATCGGGCTCCCTGCTCGGCGGGGGGCCTGCTTCTCCCTCTCCCACTTCCCCTGCTTGTGTTCCTGCTCTCGCTGTCAAATAAATAAAATCTTAAAAAAACAAAACAAAACGGGGCGCCTGGGTGGCTCAGTCGTTAAGCGTCTGCCTTCGGCTCAGGTCATGATCCCAGGGTCCTGGGATCGAGCCCCGCATCGGGCTCCCTGCTCAGCGGGAAGCTGCTTCTCCCTCTCCCACTCCCCCTGCTTGTGTTTCCTCTCTCGCTGTCTCTCTCTCTGTCAAATAAATAAATAAAATCTTTAAAAAAAAAAAAAACAAAAAAACATGGTTTCATTTATATGCAGACTAAAAAAAGAGCTGAACAAAACAAATAGGCTTATAAATACAGAAAACTAGAGGGGAGGTGGGTGGGGAGATAGGCAAAATAAAAAACATGAAGCATTTCAGATTTATTTTTATTTTATTTTATTTGAGAGAGAGCTGGGGGGTGGGGGGCAGGGAGGAGAGAAGAGGAGAGGGAGAAGAAACAGACTACTCCCGTGCTGAGCAAGGAGCCTGAGGCAGGGCTCTAGCCCAGGACCCCAGGATCCGGGGATCATGACCAGAGACTAAGGCAGACGCTTAACCAACTGAGCCACCCACTATATTGTACACCTGAAATTAGTAACACTGTATGCCAATTATACCAAATTTTAAGTTAATAAAAATTTAAAACTTGCAAAGAAAAAAAAAAAAACAAACAACCTAAGAGGAACGTAGACTACTTTATCACATTCTTTCCTGAGCCAAAGGCAGATGCCATTTGGGAAACTGGCAAATCACTAGGTTGAAAACAATCACCTAAGACAATAAAGCAAGCAGCTCCATTCAGATAAACGGAGAAGAAAGGAATGGAAGTCCAGATAGGGGCTTTTTTTTTTTTTTTTTTAAGAGAGGGGAGTGCAGAGGGGGAGAGAGAATCTTCAGCAGGCTCCCACCGAGCCCGAGGGGCTCGATCTCACAACCCTGAGATCAGGACCTGAGCCAAAAATCAAGAGTCTGACACTTAACTGACTGAGCCCCCCAGGCACCCTGAGGTAGTGGCATTTTAACTGTAGCTAGGAAGAGGTGTGGGCATGTCCCCTTTACTTAATTGGGGGAATCTGGGCCTCTTGATGTTAAAGGATTATTCCTTAGTCAATGTTAATTAGCCAAAATAATAAAAACAATGACCTCCTCCCAATTAATTTCCTCTTTAACTGCAAAGGGCCCTCAGGGGCCAAATGCCTTCTTAAGACCGGGCTCAGGTCCGGTTCTTAGAGTTCACAGGCCTGAAGACCAGCACACACACCAGGAAGAACGAGGAAGGTAATGCTAACACCGCAAACTGTTCATATAAGGTCAGGGTTCCCGTTCAGGTACTACCTCTCCTCCACAAATGGGGCCGATTTCGTCACCACAGGTGATGCCAACTGCCAACAGGAGCTAAATTCCCTGCAGGGTCTTCCTTAGTTCCTTTTTTAACTTAAGGAAGAGAGGAAAGGAACAGGAAGGAGTCTAGCTCAGAAACCAAGAGGCATGCTCTCCTCTTACTGAAGGGTGGTGGTGGGCTTTCCTTGATCATTAAACCGGTTTAAGAGCTGCAGGGCAATGGCCTGCCCCTCTAGCCTAGACCACAGAAATCAATGACCGACAGCTGAAAGCCAGAGCAGCTGGTTATCACCCAATGAAGGGCTGGGTGCAGAGGATTAGAAGTAAGGAACTCTGAGTCAATAGCACCGCTGGGTGCCTGCGCACGCTCTCCAACACCTCTGGCCCCGGCTCTTCCCGAGGGGTGTTGGGGGCTGGGCAAGGGGATGCCTTTTCACTCTTAACGTTTTAGGCTGGTGCTCTCCACCCGGCAGCGAGTGGGCTCTGTCTCTCCAAAGGTTGACTTAATAAGCAGAGGAGAAAGAATCCACCTGGCCCAGGGCCGCCCCACTGCTGACTTCACCAGTCTATGAGCGAAGCATCCCGACCTAACGTAGGCGCATCCTAAAACCCCTAAAACCGGCAAGGCTAAGGCCACAGTGGGCCACCCAGGTCGTGCGCATGGGCTTCAGAATGGGTTGGTAAGAGAGCCGTCTAGCAAGGGCGGATTCTGCCAGTCTGACTCCACCGCGAGAGGAGGAAGCCAGACTTAACACTGAAAGTCCTCGTCTTGCTGAAAGGAACGCCTCACCGGGTTGAAACCGCGAGGGCCCTCCCGGTGGTGGCCGCGTGGGCGCGCCCCCGGCTGCCCGTCCCCCGCGTGCCCCCGCGCTCACCCAGCCGTCGTGCGCCTCCAGCCAGGCGCGATGCTGTCCTGTGAGCCGATTGCAGAGGAAATCCACCAGGCGCCCGCAGTCCTGGCGAACGGTGGCCTCCCAGTCCCCCGGCTCCTGTTCCTGGTCGGTCCCCGACGGCGATCCCTCCAGCAGTGTTCCCGCAAAGGTCAAGAGCGCCACCACACGGCCCCAGCTTAGGAGTTGGGGGTGGGCGAGTATCTCCCGCTCCACCTGAGCCACCAGCTCGACGCGGTTGCCGCGGTAGCCGCGGTAATGGGACAAGAAGCGCTCGTGACGCTGCCATACCTGGGCGGCCACCGAGCGCAGCACCGCGGCCTCGGGCGTAGACGGCGCCCGCGCGGGGGTGCCGGGCTCCCGGGCGCAGTACTCTAGGTAGTCGGTTAGCAGCCGCGCCGTGCGCTCCCTCAGCGCGTCCGCCATGGCCTGACCTCTCCCCACACGGCCCGAGCCGACCCGACCCGGTTTTCTAGGCCTGGCTGCGCCTCCGCCCAGGGAGGGGCCGCCGCGCCCCGCCCCGGTTCCGCGCGCGGGGCAGTTGTTTTCCTAGGTCCGGAGAGGAGCCTTTCGTGGGAATCCCATTTGCACCTGTTCCGGCCCCAAAGGCGAGGCCCAGTGGTGTGCACGCGTTCACACAGCGATCAGAAACAGAATGAGACTTTTGGGGGGATTATTGTTCGGCTCTGGGCCTGGGGACTAAGAACCCAGAGGGGAGAGTCTGGGAAGTTGAGCTAGACTCTTGTCTCCTCCTAAGAAGAGGTTGACAAAGGCTACCCACAGCCCTCCACTGACGACTCCCTTGCGAGCATTATTAGCACCTCTCCGCTGGACAGAAGCAGCCAGGTGTGGGCCGGATCTGGCATATGCGGCAGGAAGTAGGATCCTTCTCTTGCAGGCTGCCGGAGTGCGAATACTGGCCGTATTGAGTCATTCGCTCATATTTATTCAGAGCCTGTTAGCACCGGAATGTAATGGAGAACAAGGCATGTGACCCCTGCTCTCAAGAACCCTACAGTCTAGTGCTGAAACAAAGAAACAGCCCCCACAGTAGAGTTTAATTATCACCGTAGTAGGAATAGGTGAGTACTCAGCTCCAGGATCGTGGCTGCTGCCGCTGGCTACCATTCCTATATTGCTTAGAATTCTCTTTACTTTTTACTGGCCAATTCCTCATTACTCCAAGCCTCTGTTATAGTTAATATTTCTTATATTAACCTTTCCTTTCTCTGTTCATGATACTCTATGGCTTCTTTCTCCTGATTGGACCTAGACTGACACAGAACTGGTATTAGCAGTGAAAATTCTGGGGCTGCAGTGGTCTGGATCATGTTGAAATATCACACTTGAGGGTGAAAGAGGAGTTGGTGCCCTTTGTATCACCGACAAGAAAAGAGGCAAGACATTTGGGAGGTCCTCTTGGATTTTGGAGGCAACACACACCACATATGAATGTGTGAATTCGACCCATCTACAGGCTGGTGGATTGGGAGGAAGAAGAGAAGGTTCTGTAGCACATTTAGGCTATAGTACGAGCTGCTGTACCACCTAGGTCTTATGCTCCAACAGATCAAATGATACGTGATGGGTCAAATAGGGATCCTGTATGGACACTCCAGTAAATACCAATAGGAGAATTATAGCACAGACCTCTAGGTTTTCAAAGAAAATCTGTGTCCTCTTCCTCAGATAGCTATTCTCCTTTCAAGAAGCAGGTTCTGCATGAGAGACAATGGACTCTGAAAAACAAACTGAGGGTTCTAGAAGGGAGGGGGTTGGGAGGATGGGTTAGCCTGGTGATGGGTATTGAGGAGGGCACATTCTGCATGGAGCACTGGGTGTTATGCACAAACAATGAATCATGGAACACTATATCTAAAACTAATGATGTAATGTATGGGGATTAACATAACAATAAAAAAATTAAAAAAAAAAAAAAGAAGCAGGTTCTGACTTGCTACTGGACCTTGGTAGAGCCTGAATGGCTAACCAATCGATATCAGGTGACCATGTAGCTTGAGCTCTCATCATGTGGATGTTGTCTGACCTACCTAGACATAAGGTTGGGCATGCACAGCAGCAATGTGTCATCAAGTGGAAATAGATAGATAGATAGATAGATAGATAGATAGATAGATAGATAGATGATAGATTATATATAACTGAACTCAGGCGGATCCATCAGGTACAAGTAAATTGCATGAGTAGGTGGTTCAGAGTCCTGCAACACCAATTCTTACTGCTTTGCCTCCTCCCTCATTCCATTCCTATGGCCTCCAAGGGATTGCTTATGATCAGTTGACTGAGGGAGAAAAACTCAAGCCTGGATTACAGATGGGTCCGCAAGTGGAGAGCTGGAGCATTACAGCCCCACTCAGGGGTGACTGTGAAGACATTGGTAAAGGAAAATCCTCCCAGTGGGCAGGGATTCAAGCCAGGTATTTGACGGTCCACTATGTCTGGAGGAAGAGATGTCCAGAGTACATATTTACATTGATTCTTGGGCAGTTGCTGATGGTTTGGCTGGATGGTCAGGGCCTTGAAAAGACTAGGATTGGAAGATTGGTGACAAGGAAATCTTAGAAGGAGGTATGTGGCTGGATCCCTCTGATTGGGTACAGACTGAAGATATTCAGGTCCCATGTGAATATTAGGAGCAGACTCTTAATAATCAGATAGACAAACTTCTGTGCTTTGTGGAGTCAGAGAGCTTCTTTACCCAGCCAGCATGGTGCTTGTTCTGTGGGCCTGCGAACAAAGAGGTGATGGCAGCAGGGAGAGCGTATGGCAACAGTGGAATTCTCCCACAAAGGCTGAGTTGGCCTCTGGTACTGGTGGGTGCCTGGTCTACCAACATCAGTGATTCGTTTATAGGGAGCCAAATGAATTTCATCAGAAGGGAGTATAAATCTCTGTGTATTGAGCTCCCGTGTGAACTGTTTTTGACATCTTATGGGTTCCCTTGCGGAGGTCAATGTTTTGATGTATGTTCATATTTTGTCAGAGAGTCATGATTTCCTTTTTGAACATTACATTTTAGCAACAAGCACAGTTTTTTCTTAGATTTGGAGTAGTTTGGTGGTGAGTGGTAAATCCTCTGGCCCTCACATTGGCTAACTCCTCGTAATTATCAGTTGAACCAAACAGCAAGTGAACAAATTAACCTCTACACAGAATTTCTGATCCACATGATGCAAGGAGGCAGTTTGCAGTCAGACTTGGTTAAAATCCTGGCTCTGCCACTTAGAAGCTGTGCAACCATGAGCAAGTTGTTCAACTCTCCTAGCCTCAATTTCCCTACCTAAAAAATGGAGGTAATAAACTGCACCATCCCGCTGTTATAAGGATTATGTGACTTGGTGTGTGCAAGGTGCTTAGCACAGTGCTTGGCACATAGGAAAAATTTTTTACAGAGAAATTTTTATTATAAGTATGAACTAACCAGGGTTACTATGCTCACTTGTCCCACTTTTAACCAAAAGTCAAAACATAGGGGCGCTTGGGTGGCTCAGATGGTTAAGCATCTACCTTCAGCTCAGGTCATGATCTCCAGGTCCTGGGATCGAGCCCCGCTCCCGGCTCAGCAGGGAGTCTGCTTCTCCCTCTCCCTCTGCCTCTCTCCCTGCTCATTCTCTCTCTCTGTCTCAAATGAATAAATAAAATTAAAAAAAAAAAAAGAAAATAAAAATGTAACATTTTGGTGAGCCTTACCTATCTGGTTTCTTTGTTTTGTTTTTTAAATACTGAAAATACCTATAGACTACCTACTATTTTTCCATATATATATTTAGCAGCTTTATTGTGATAAATAAATGTGCAGCCATCACCACTAATTCCATGACCTCAAAGGAAATACTATACCCATTGGCAGTCCCTCCCTGTTCATCCCACCCCGAGCCCCAAGTAACCACCAAACTCCTTTCTGTCTCTGTGGATTTGCCTATTCTGAATATTTCATATAAACGGAATCATACACTGTGTAGTCCTTTGTGTCTGGCTTTTTTCGCTCAGCACAATTTTTTCAAGGTTCATCCATGTTGTGGCATGAATCAGTACTTCCTTCCTTTTTTTATTGCCAGATGATATCCCATTGCACGGCTCTACCACGATTTGTTCATTCGTTCAGCAGTCGTTGAACATTTGAGATGTTCCACTTTGGGCTGCTATGCACATTGGTGTTCAAGTTTCTGTGTGGGCATGTTTTCATTTTTCTTGGGTTACAGACCGAGGGGTGTGAAGCCACCTATTATTGGGGAGCACAGATAGGCTGACCTCTGCTTTGTGATTCCTGGTTTACGATAAGGGCAAGTGTTCACCAGTGATGTATTGGTTAGATAACCTTACGTTCAAAAGAGGCGATTTCTGTTGTCACAATCTTTGTGTCAATGCTCATACCATACTTCCATTTAGCTATTTATGTGGTTCAATTAGCCAGAGCATCATTCCTGATCCCATTTCCTCACTAGAGGGTCAGCATCTTTTTTACAAGGACACAAGCATACTCATTTCATTTCTTTCACCAGAAATGGCCATGAGTCAGCCCACTGTGGAGATGGACCAGTCCTGAAGGCCAGCCTAGCTCCAGCCACCTCTCATCTATAGAACGAGGGGTCTGTGCTATGCCTTGAAGAGTGACGTGATTCTCTCCTATCACAGGTGAGAGGGTGAGTGGTTTAGCCTCATGTTCTTGCAAAGGATCCAGAGAGACAAAAAGATTCCCTGAGCGCTTTCCCCCAGCTTGCCTCCTCAGAATTCCTGGCCCACCTCAGTCCTGCCCAGTCCAGATCTCCAGGAACTGTATCTATATTTTTAGGACCTGTACTTCTTTTTTTTTTTTATTGAAAGATTATTAGAGAGAGAGAGAGAATGAGCTGGGGGAGGGGCAGAGAGAGGGAGACAAGCAGACTCCCTGCTGAGCGGGAAGCCCGATGCGATGCCAGGAGCTCAATCCCAGGACCCTGAGATCACGACCTGAGCTGAAACCAAGCGTCAGACGCTTAACCGACTGAGCCACCCAGGTGCCCCCAGGACCTGTATTTTTAACCTGCTGTTGACCTGAGTGGTTTCTCAGCAGGCAAGTTTGGGAGATGCAGATCTACAAATCCCTGCTCAACCAGCTCTACAGGGCTTGGGAGGAAGCTAGCTGGCAGCAATAGGGCCCCAACTCCAACCCCAGTTAATCTAACCTATCTGCTGGGCTTAACCCCGGATCCCAAGTGCCCTCCTCTGAAAAGCTTTTCAGCAGTCCACAGGCCCCAGTTGGTCTCTAGCCTTTCCCACTGCCTCTCTGTGCCCCCTTGGAACCTCCTCTGAGGGCCTCTCCTCCAGCCCCTCTCCTCAGTGACCCTCATCCCCACCCAGCCTTTTCTCCAAGCTCCTGTAAGGGCCTTAATGACCTCAGCGAGTTCTCACACAGTGGGCTTGAGAAACAGCTTTGAGCTGTTTTCAAAGTAGAATCCTTTGATCTTGGGAGTCCCCCAAGATCAAAACTATTTTAAATACATAATAATACTGACTCTTTCTTTGTATGTGTGTCTTTTAAGACTCTCATTCTCTGGGGAGTTATCCAGAGGCTCCTGATATGTGGGGAAAGCATTACCAACGGGATGTGTGCTTCTGTATTCTTGTGTTTTACAATTTTCCTCAGCTTTAATTTCTAATAAAAATATTGATAGATATAACCCACATAACCAAAAAGCTCAAGAATTTTTAAGAGCATAGAGTGATCATTAAGACCGAACACCTTGAGAACCACTGGCCCAGATGAATCTCTAACTGATGATAATGACTAATTGGATACATGAGTGGGGGCTGCTTAAGGAGGGGGAGGCACTGGGGGGAGGGCTGAGGGGAAGAAAGAGCAAGGGAAGGGGAACAGGGATGGGAGAAAGAGAGAGAAGGGAGGAGGAGGGAATAGGACGGGGAGGGATGGTGGACGGATGGAGGAAGCAGGGAGCTAACCCCTGTTGAAGATGAGCCAAAGGCTTTACGTATTTCAGTGCTGTCCCTCCACACACGAGGGAACGGAGGCTGAGAGTCAGATATCATGCATGCTGTAAGTGGTACAGCTGGGTCTGAACCTAGGTGCACGTCGTTCGTCACCATGCTCTAACTTACAGCCGCGTCCTGGTAATCAGTGGTGCCACCCTCTCGCTGGCTGGCCAAGAAGCCATGAGAGTACGGGATACAAACACCTTTATGACCTTCCGCTGCCTTTAAGCTGTTTATAATCTAGGGATGTGTAGAGGAGGTCAAGGGGTGGAAAAGGGAAGTGGATATGGAGTGCTTGCCTCTGGCTCATTCCAGAGTAGGGCTGGCAGCTGGGCCCCACTCCTGCGAGGCTGCCTACTCCAAAGCAGCTGCCTTGACTTCGGTTCACAGGTATTTCCCATAAATGCCCATCACGGCAGTCCTCCTTACCTGACCCCCCCTTCCCGCCTACCCCTTCTCTTCTCTGACTATGCACACCTGAGGGTGCGTCCGTGTGGACCCTTCACCACAGTTGGTTTGGTAGGTTTGCCCCCAAGGCCTCTAAGAAAAACTGATTACAAAACTCCACTCAGCATTATTTTCAATATGCAAAATACAGTTTATTACCTGGAGTTACCCTTGGAGTCCCGACATGGTGTAGCATATTCCAAACCAAGTGTTTCATCGATAAATACTAAACAACACCCACTATGAAATCAAATACTTCCGGGGGGGTGGCTTTCTGCCAATGGGGATAAGTGAGTGTTCTAGGGAATACTTCCCGGGTTTTTTTTTGATTGGAAAGTTATGGACCGTTTTTGCACATATACTGAAGATGCTCTCTACCTCTCCAGAGATCTAACCTTGAATTTGCTTCCCTTCAGTCTAGGTGGCTTTTCCTTTGTCCTGTCTTCCTTCACTTCTGGGAGGTCCAGGTCAGAGGGCAGAGACACTAAAGGGTCTGTAGGAGAGAGACAAGGGGATACCATAAGGAGGAGACCAGGAGCAACTCTGGGACGTGCTGGGCGTGGAGCTGGGGAATCCCGTGAGATGCACTCAGGGGCCTGACTCCTTCAGCAGCTGTGCCCATTTCCCCGAGCCCCTGCCAGCCTGGAATCCACTGGGCTCTTTGGAGTCCAGCAGGGGCCTTTTCCATTTCTCTCTCTACCCCAGGGCGTGCTGTGTAGTAAAACCCTCAGTAAAATGTTTGCTTGGCAAATGACTGAATCTAACCACCATATTTACTTTAAAAGAATTGATGGAAAAGCTAGCCTGGCTGGTTTTGGATTGACTGGCCCATTAGGATACCAATCATTCTGAGGGTGGGCCTGGCACATGTCCTGATGTTTGCAAGAGGCCAGCCACGTCCAGACCTGTCTGCTGGCTGTGCCCTGCTGCAGCTCTGGGGGGCCTCTCTGAGCAGCGGGGCCTGGGGCTGGGCCCATGGGGCCAGAACCACGACTAGGAGAGGGGTCAGGCTGGAGCAGGGCCCAGAGAGGAGACGGGACAGTCCAAGGCACTCGGGCACCATGGGACCCGAGACCACTCACAGGGCAGGCCTCAACCGGGAATGACTTTTGGTGTGTGAGGTGACCTTCTATTTCTCTAAGTAATGCATGCCATCTTAATGAACAAGGAATTTTCTAAAACAAAGAATAAGCCTCAACACCTTAAAAACAAGGAAAAGGAGATCTTACAACAAAAACACTTGGTGTCTTCCAGAAGGAAATGCTGAATTTCAAAGACAAGTATTTTGTGAGTTATTTTTTTCTCAATATCAGAGAGGCAAAGACATTATCACTTGGGACCTATCAACTAATTTGTGTATGTGATTACATTTTCAATGCAATAAATATGAATATACTTCATATGGATATGATCTACTATGATACTTTTAATATCCTGAGTGGATACTACTAATTCTAATACATCTAATACTACTAGCAGGTTTTTAAGTAAGTTTACTATCTTGTGTTCCCACACAGAAAGGTTTTGGTTGCTCTGAGAAGCCTTTGTGTCACAAAGAGCATTCAGCTTTTCCCTCCAATGACAGGAAATATCCTGTCCAAGGGATCCATCACATCACAGAATTCATAAATCAAACATCCTGTCTACTTTATGCACATCTTTCTTCCATTTATGACAGTTCACACAGAGGGAAATGTTTGATCTGAAAAAAGACAATGCGAGCCTGAAAAAGAAACTTTTACAATAAAAACATTTTTTTAAAAAGGGATTTTGTCCAATTACGTTTGGAATTAGACTTCTCTTCTATCACAGACCAGTCAACACGGCCGGCCTCGTGCAGCCTGCTGTTAAAGTCAGCACTTCTAGAGGAAAGTTCCAAAAGACGCAGTGCACACTGAGAAGAATCAGATGTTAAAGTGCTCTGAAAACAAATTTGATTCAAGGAAGTACTAGGGGATTTATTAAATGCTGAATCCTATTGGTAATAGAATGTGTGGAGATGGTATAATTAGAATAATCTTAAAAATGGATACATTTTTAAAAAGTATTCAAAATGCAAAACACTGTACTTGAAGGTGTTCTAGTGCTGAAGGCCCACACTGGGGTCTTTCCAGGGGTGGTCATTTTAATAGTAATATCGGGGATGCTGAGTGAACTTGCAGCCGCGGAGTCACTCCTTTAAGCTACGTTGCAATAACCCTCAGATCCTCTAGACGAAAGATCTATTTACATACGACGGTTTCAAATTCTACCCTCAGGTGCCCATGTGTGCATCGTGAGGAGATGATTAAGCCCAGACCTGCAAAGCCACAAACAGATAATTGTTAGTCCCCGAGTAGTTAATGACTTGTGAAACTTGAGTTTAAAGAGATAAAAGCAAGGTCAGTTACACACACGCACACACACACACACCATCCAAAATGAAGCACGCACGTGTCTTGGGTGGTAACACCTTACTCCTGGCAACTCAAAGGTGCTTCTTGGGACCTGTCTCTTCCCCTAGCTCTGCTCAGTCATCCGCAGGGCATCTGTGGCCTTCTTACTAGGGGCTGGTAATGCTTAGGCTGAGTACCATCCGTACCCACACCCCCCCCCCCAAGTACATTAATGTGATTTTATTGATTTAGGAAACTCTTGCCCTGGAAGATGAACTCACAGATAACTTTGTTGTTTGTTTCAGGAACTTCCAAAAATCCTTGATTTATCCTAAGAGTAGACCACTCAACTACTCTCTTTAGAAAAGATACTCACTTCTCAGGCCTACACAGAGCATCACAAATGATGGTTACTTTTCAAGACTGTCTTCAAAATCCTCTCCCTTCCCCAAGTATGTGTCCAGCAATCTTAAAACTATTGTGCCACAAATTTGTCTAATCCTAATTAAATCCCTCCATCTGGCCTTAAACCAGAACCCCCTCCCCACACCTCATAAATATCTTTGTTCTCCCCTTCTGAGTTGCCACTAAGACTGTCAAGTTTGTGCTCTGTCCCCACTGAGGTAGGAAATACACTTAGCTTTGCTTTATGAACAGGCTATTTTGGAGGTATTTCTGGTGAGCCAACATCCAGCAAGGTCATTGAGCTCTTTGAGAATCTGATGAAAGCCACGAGGACACTTTCCCTGGAAAAATGGACACACGAAATGTGACCTTTAATTTCAGGAGCTGCACGGGTTCCCTAAAACCTCTCTGTGGGTCTCACAAAGGTGTGTCACCACGGAATAAGAATGCCCCACTATTGGGAGGTGAGCCTGGCACCCTGTGGTTTGCCAAAGGCTAGAATCAGAAGAATCCTACTTTCAGGATCAAAAGGGACTGTTTGGGTCACCTGGCTCCATTATTACCTCAATTTCATGCTGATACACAGCTGTTTAACCTATGCTCGAACACCTGCATTGATGGGGGACTCACGACCTCTCCGGGGCAACGCATTCCTTCTGTGGCCACGGACAGAGCTGAAATTGAGCTGTGTCTGGCGAGCATCACCCAGGCTTATTCCGAGCCTCTGCTTTAAAGAGGGCCAACCACTCCTCTCACACACACAGTAAAATAAAAGAACTTCTCTTACTCTTAGGGTATGATCCCATGATCCTGAGCAAAAAGCAGTTCCATCAGGGGAAACTCGGAGAGTACTAACGCGGTTTTCATGTCCAAACAGGATGGAGACTCGGGACCCCTTCAGAACATCCCAGACATTGATGGTATAATCGTTGTATCCAGCAAAGAGCAGGCGCCCTCAAAGCAGGAGGATATGATGGTTACTGAACCAGTTCCACCCTTTCTGTTTTTCTTTTCATGACTCGCTCACACAGTCATGCAGTCGCTTGCTCATTCATTCATTCATTCATTCATTCCACAGTGATTTAGTGCCACTATGTGCCAGGCACTGTGCTTTGCCCTGGGGGTTCAGAGAGCAGTCGCTGCCCCTCGTGGAGGGTGCTGGTGGGCAGGCAGGCAGACACGTGAATGGACACATGGTAGCACATGGAATAAGGGTGTCCCTTTTCAGGGATGAAGGGGAGACTGGAAGACTGAGGAGGAAATGCCTGATGAAGGGCACTGCAGGTGGGAAGCCGCATGCATCACTGTCTTGAAGAAGAGCGGCACAGCCTTCATTTCCCGTAAAAGGAAGTGGGTGGGGAGGCTGCTTCGGGTGGGGTGAAGTGGGGTGGGGCATCGTGGAGGAAAACCGGGGCAAATGAAGACTGCTTAACCCACTGGCTCATGGGAAGTTCAGCTGAGGGAAAGCTTGATCGAGGGCGGGGTTGCCTTTAGCTCCCGACTTACAGTCCCCGGAAAGTTTCTGAAAGAAAATCTTACCACTGAGGGAGAAGTCCACACTGGATGCTCCAAATATGATACTCTCTTTGGAATAGATGGAGACCTCCCTGTCTGCCCGGAGGTCGTAGAGGCGACACTGGGGTGACAAACGTGACAAACGTGACAAAGCAGCACTTATTTCTGGCTCCGGGGTGGGGAAGAGAGGACCACAGGGCTATCAGCAGGTGCTGGTGGTTTGTGTAGTTTGGGGGATGAGGGAAATACCTCTAGTTTTCTCCCCTAGTATTTTCTACCTTAATCCCGATTCCTATTAATCTGCAGGGATCAGTGGAGATTCAAAGAAACAGCAAATACAGAAGATTTGGGGGGGGGGTACAAAAACAAAAATGAAACCCCTCTTTTTTTCTGATAAAGGATACATATTCATTGCAGAAAATACAGAAAAACTCCTAAAGAAGGAAACAAAAATCACCCCAAATCCTAGAGGTATTTACTAACACCTAGGCTACTTCCTTCAGTCTTATTTCCATTTTATGTGTGTCTTTAAATGGAGTGGATATTTCATGATGACTTCTGTTAACATCAGGTTATGAGCATTTTTCTCATATCATTAAATAATCATCAAAAACACATGACTAACATGGTTGTTGAATATTCCTTATGTGGATATATTAAATCTGTTTAGCCATACCCTGTTAAGACTTTTGATTGTGTCTAATTTTTCTCCTTTATAAATGAAATTTTGACGACCATTCTTACATAAAAGTCCTTATACATATCTCTGATGTTTTCCTTAGAATAGTTAAGGAACAGAATCCTCAGAATAAAATTGTTTCAAAAAATAGTATGACTGGATCAAAGGGGAGGGATGTTTCGAAAGCTCTTGGCTCATATGGCAAGACTGTTTTCCAGAAGCGTGGAACCAATGGGCCTAACTCTAGGCTCTTTAACCACATTACGTCCACAATATAGCATTTCACTGCTAATCCAAATGAGCTCTGATCACTTAAGCTTGCATTTATTGGATTACAGGTGGTCTGAAAATGTTTTTAGGTGTTTATTTGCCATTTTGGATTTCCTACTTTGTAAACAGTCTACATTTTATCAAACTCTTTTTAAAAATTGGGGTGTTTGGGGCACCTGGGTGGCTCAGTTGGTTAAGTGACTGCCTTCGGCTCAGGTCATGATCCTGGAGTCCCGGGATCGAGTCCCGCATCGGGCTCCCGGCTCAGCAGGGAGTCTGCTTCTCTCTCTGATCCTCCCCCCTCTCATACTCTCTCTGTCTCGTTCTCTCTCAAATAAATAAATAAAATCTTTAAAAAAAAAATGGGGTTTTTATCTTATTGATGATACAACCCCATTCATATCTAAAGGATTTCAATTTGGTCTGTCATATAGATGGCAAGAACTTTTCGTAGATGTATGCCCTTGTATTTTGTTATACATTTTTTGGCATATGGAAGTTTTACATTTTCATTTTCATTTTTTAAAAAGATCTTATTAATTCGGTATTTATCTTCCCTCTGGCAAACCCTGAACCAACCCCTTTCCCCAGGCTGCCTGGGGAGGTATAGGAAAAGGAACATATAGGGCAGATGAGACGTGGGAGAAATAATACGTACCAAAAATATTTACTTATAGTAGTATTTCTTAACAGGAAAAAAAAAAACCTTGATCCTAAATGTCCAAAAATTGACTAGTTAAGTACATAATGGCATGTCCATAACATGGAATACTATTCAATCACTAAGAAAATATAATGTAGATTGGCTCCACTACCACATGGGAAAATGTTCACAATCTATTGCTAAGTGAAAAAAGCAAATTATAGAGCATTTTGTTTTAAAATAAAAAAGACAGAAAGGAATTCACCCAACTGTGACTTTACTTGGGTTGGGAGAATAAGATATTTTAACCCTCTTCCCAAGGCTTCCTCAATGAATTCACTTTACTACGGTAATCAGAAAAACATTAATTTTGAAAAATAAAATTAAATCACTGTATCTCTCTTTCAAATAGGAAAAGCTCTCATAACTTAGAAGCATACCGTAGCATCATCTGATCCTGAAGCAAAGGCATCTCCACTCGGGTAGTACCTGCAGAGAGAAAGTTTGGATAGAAAGCATTTATTCAGAGTGGTGATTCTCAATCCTGGATGCCCATCAGAATCATCTGGAAATCACCTGGGAAAGCTGTCCCATGCTGGGCCCGTGGAATTGGAATCAGAATCTCCACTGCTGGGGACATAAGGACCACTCTTTATAGAGGCCAGAACGGGAGGCTGATCTGGCTGGCCCACTGGCCTCTAGTTTTTTTCCCTGTAAGTAGGGGACAGTAACAATGGCCTTGCAGAGTGTTGGTGAGGAGTAACTGAGATAATGTATGTATTCGCACCAGGCACTGAACACAGAGCAGGCCGCCTATAACCTTGGCTTCCATTGATCACACACCTCATTCCTGGGACTTGGCTCAGCTCCAGGATAAGAAAGTGATTATCCGCAGACAGTGGAATGGCATACACAAAACCTCGTGCAGATCTCCGCACTGACCATTGCCTCCCTGGGATACCTCTGGCAAGGGACTTTACCTTGCCCAGCCTCAGTTTCCTCATTTGAAAAGTGAGGATGATAATGTACTTTCCCTGTTGCAAAGACTGAATAAGATAATATAGGCAAAGAACCTGGCATCGTGCCAAGTGAAAAGCATTTAATAAATGATGCTTATTACTGTTACGTTCATTCTCTTCTCGGTAATCAGGCTTCCTGGGGAGAGGGGAGTCTACACTGAGACCTAATGGATGTTAGAGGAAGAGGGGTCAGGATAGGGAGAGCAGCACAGGTGAGAGAATGTGCATTTTAAAGATATATAGGGGTTTAATTTATCTTTGTGGCTTTATAGTCTATCCTGCATCTTACCAACTTCACTAACTATCTGTATTAATTTCCTTTGATTTTCTAGGTAATTACTGCACATTTGCCAAAAGGAATAGTCTTTTCCCTTTTTCTCTACCCTACAATTGAGGGCAAGGACCTAGAAATTCTTAATAACATTTCTATTGCTAACGTAAATAAGCATTGTTATCTTGTTCTTCCTTTTAAGGGGAACAAGTCTAGTGTCTTTTCCATTAAGTATGATGAGGACTCTTAGAAGGAAGAGTCCTGACAGTGCCACATTCCACATTTACATGTCAAGTCCTTGCCTCTCGGGAACCAGTTCATAGATCCTGCTACCTACTCGACATCTCCACTTGGGTGTATAATAGGCATCTCAAATGTAACTATCCCAAAACAGAGCTCCGGAATCCATGTGTGACAACTGCCTCCTACCCGTACTTCCTCCAGTTTTCCCTGTCTTAGTAAATGGATCACTGCTCACTGCCCCTTATAAAAGGTTTGGGTTCCCAAGCTCAGGGTTCTTCTCCTGTAATGCAACCCCTGGCCCGTGCAGGTGTCTTGGGCCCTGTCCATTTCACCCTGTGGGACTGGGGCTCAGGTAACCAGCACAAAAATGCTGATACCCTGGTTACTGCCATTGCTAGAAGTAATAAACTGTCCTTCATCTCGAACCCAGGAGTCTCGTCTCTTCTACCAGCATCCATGACACTGTGGCAGCCTAACTTGATATCGTGTAGCTAGGGTAAAATCTCAGAATCAGCACAATTCTGGACATTTCTGTCCCTACAGTGTCTTCCTTAGTTCCAGCCACCGTCACCTCTTTCTTGAACTCACACAACTTTCTAATCGGCCATCACACTTCCATTCTTGCTTCCCTACAATCTCTTCTCCAAACAATAGCCAGAGTGACCTCTCAAAGGCAAAACAGAGACCATGTCAGCCACCCCCCAAACTGGCCTTTGGTTAGGTCCCTCCACATCTTGTCTTAACCCAGCTCTCTGCAAGCCTGGCTCTTTCAAAGACTGCTTTCTCAGAGAGGCCTTCCCTGACCATCCTAAGCAATAACCCATCCCATCCCATCTGCCTGTTTTACTTTGCACATAGCACTTATCACCATCTTAAATTGTACATTTACTCATTTGTGCTTTGTCTTATCTCCTGCAAGAAAGTAGAGACCTTGTCTATCTTGTTCACAAGTTCCTGGAACAATGTCTAGCATATAAGTCTCAATAAATATTTGCTGAGTAAATAATGAGAAATACTGACTCTATTTAGGGAGGATAATAACAATTACTCTGAGTGCCATTAAATTAAATATCTCCAAGAGATCTGGAGCGCTGTTCAGTGCCACCACAAATCAGCCTTTCTTGCGGGGAGACCTCTCTCAGCCAAGTAAAATGAGCCTGGAGGTGGTTCCTGGCCTGAACATTACCCCACGCCAGGGATCACCAGCAGAACAGAGCAGTTACATGAACATTCTACTCACTGACCGGACACTGTTGATGTCAGATTCGTGTGTTTCAAAGGCCTGCACACACTGGCCGGAGCGCATGTCCCACACCATGGCTTTCTTGTCACATCCCTACAAATGCAAAGTTACCCAGAGTTATGGCCACTGCAAGGCCCGTCTACAGTCAGGCATGAGTTCTCGTTATGTAACAGAGCCGTTTACTTCCCATTGGTAAATGGCTGACAACATGCTTTTCTGAGACTAGCCTCACCTAAGGCTGCTTTCCTCAACCAATAAGCCCTGAGGAGGTGAGACTATGTCTTGGGGTGTAGGGGAGCAAGGGAAGGCACCCAGCTTTCCCCTTCAGCATGTCTTCTTCTTTTGCACCTTTCCAAGTGTGGGTGCAAACCCTCCAGAGCCTCCTCGCTTTCCCCCTGGGCATTTCTCTCTTTTCTGTCCTTCCCTTCCTCCCTCCTCTTCATCTCTGCCTCCCTAAGCCCAGGAGGGAAGGGCAGGCACACAGTGGGTGCACGGTGAGCCCACCCCGCTTTGTCTCAGGCGTCCAGGACAGCGTGAGCGAAGGGAGAGCACCGGGTGCCGCTGGGCCATCCGCACCTCTGCCGCACGCCGGCTGGGAGTCATGACCTCGCCAGCACTTAGCTGCGGGTCTCTAGCAAGTCACCATCCCGGGCTTCCGCCTCACTACCCATAAACCCTCTCTCTGGGTTGTCAACGTGACCCAGAGTCATAAACATGAGGTTTTCACATTATGCTATCCTGGTTCTAGGAGCATTTGACACATTCCTGCAGAGCAATGCTATTATCAAGCTTGGGTAGTATAATGTGGACTCTCAATAGTCAAATAGAAGACATAATGGCTTAAAATTGGTGTTCAAGTTGCTGGTTTTAACTTCAGGGAAAAGAGTGGGGTGAATACCATAACTAATATCTCAGAACTGTGGGGGTTCAGCACTCGGATTATCTTTCATGACAATGTGGACAAAGCAATCGGGAGAGTCTTCAAATCTTTTGAGGACACTAAATCAAATGGAGTTTAGTGCTCTGAAAGAGATAATATAATCTACAATGATATCAACAATTTGAAAAGACAGTATAGTTGAGGAGGGACAAATACAGTTATTCAAAGGCACAGAAATGAAACATACACAGACGGGGCCAAACACCCAAGAAGAAAATGGGGTTCCTGCTGATTACAGGCCACACAGCCCTCGCCTGATGCCCAGCACCAAGACGCAGGCAGCTCGGAGCAAAGGCCCCTTACGTCCTCCAGCTGCAGATGCCATGCGATGGTGCGTCTAGCGTGTCCTCTCCCACCTCTCTCCTGACTAAAGCGAGACAGGACCTGAGCCAGGTCACCCTGCTTAGTTCCCCATTCTTATTCCTGGCTGCCACAGAAATACTTGCCCCTGACATCTGCATAACCCACTGTCAACTCTTCCACCTAATATATTCCACGTCATATCCTGGGGGAGTGGCGGTACTGGTTTGCATTGTGCCCAATTTACAGACGAGGAAATTTAGTCAAATAGCAAAGCCGGGACCCCGGCATCCTAGTTGAGAGCTCCTCTGTGCCACCGTGGCCTTGTGTGCCTGACCCTGAGCCTTCAAATGCTCTGTTCCCTGTGCCCTGGGGTGGGAGGGTGATGGTGACAGGCAGGGGTGGGCCAGGAGAGTGTCTCATAAGCCCCAAGCCCTGATCACACCACGCTGCCTCACCTCAGCAGCCATCTGACCGGCCTTGGTACCCTTATGGCTCATCTCCAGTGCTCTCAGACGCTAACTCTGCCGTTTATTTTAGGAATAACATTTTCAAATGTGGCAGATATGCACCTCAGGTCACAGCATTCACATGAGGAGAACATTCCAGACACCCCTGTAGCCTGAATGTCAGCAGCAGAACAGGAGACCCTTTCGGCCCACCGCGCACTACCACTGTTATGGGAGCCGGGGGTGGGACAGTGAGCTGAGGACAATTCCTTCTCGAGCAATACCCGATCTACTCCCTGAAATGACAAGAATTGCCAACATAATCCTCCCACGGAGACGAAGGACCCCTAGGGATTTTGCTTGAGTCTTTACCCCAGACACGAAGGTGTTGCCCGTCTCCGAGGGGGCCAGGTCCAGGCAGAGCACATCAGCCCCATGGCCGTGGAAGCTCTGCAGCAGCTGCCCGCTCTCCACATCCCACAGGGCACACGTCCCGTCGCCGCTCGCTGTCAGGATCTGTCCACAGAGAAGGGCAGCAAAAGTGTTGTCGTTATGACTTCTGTTGAGGGGCAAGTCACTCTGATGCTTAGAGCTGAACGGGGAGGACGAGGCTCTTGGAACACACACACACAGACTCGTGCCTCGCTATATCTGGATTCAAGCACAGGAGTATTTCCCCTGTACTAAGAAAAAAAAGTTCCTTTGCGACACCCTCACCATCCTTGCGATGCGTGTTTATGTGCCTGTCCCCCTCCGGAGCAGGAAACGGAGCAGACCTCCGTGCGGTATCTGCACTCTGTGCTTGCCGGGCGTCCTGGAGGAAGTGCTCCGTGAACGTTTGTGGAACAGAACTCGTGCGGCCCCCACGAGCAGGCCAGACACTTCGAGTGCTTCTCAGATCTTAACGTGCTCCCCAGCCACCGGGCTGCTTGCTAATATTGCATCTGGGGTAGGGGCCCGAGGCCCCAGCATTCTCATAAACCCTCAGCTGGCAGCAGCGCTGAGCAGTGCGCCCCGTCAGACACGTGCCCTTGTGGCTGCTTCCCCCCAGAGCGGGGCAGGGCCCTAGACGGTCCTAGGGCCCCCGAGAGGGCCACATGCAAGCCCTCACAGATTCAGCAAGCACCTGCTGGGTGCTGACGACACCCAGGTGCTCTGCTGATAGGCATTAATTAGGGTTCGCACAGAGATCGTGTCTCGGTCCTGCTCTCCCGGAGGGCCGTTGAACAGAACCGGCAGTAAGACCCGACACCAACCGAATTCCCTGCCCGTGTTAAACAATTCTGAGCCCAGGCACACTTTCCTGGAGCTCTGTGAGGCAATACTGAGACCAAGTGAAAACAATCTAGTGGCCTGGCAGGACACACCTGCTCCTGTGAGGTCGGACTGTGAACCAACGAAACGACTTCTCACCAAGACTATCAGCTTGCTCACCCAGACTCACAGCAGGACCCTTACCTTGCGGGGCCCACCAATCCAAAGCTAGTAATGTCGTAGCCAGTTTCCTGCCTTGAGAGACCCACCTTAAAATCACCCAGCTTGGCCCCCCAAGCCCTCCGAGTACCCTTCCCTGATTTTCTCATTTTGAGATGCTATGGAGAGTCTGCCGAGTTGGGGTTCTCCCTTGCCGCAGGAGGTCTAAGAAGGTCGGCACTTCTGGAGAGCAAGTTTTTCCGAGGATCTCGGCAGACAAGACAGTGATGACTCACGATAGAGTGAGAAGTGCTTAGATCCAGGCAGGCCCAAGGCACAGACAGCAAACCCATTCTGGCAACATCTGAGCTGCTCCAAGGACACGTGAGAGCTGGCCAGGTGAAGGCCTACCTCTGCACAAAATGAGAGTGTGAGGACTTCAGCCTGTAGGCCAGACGGAGCTGTGGGAAGCTTCCAAGTGAGATGATAAGATCAAAGGCAGATTTGAGGAAACTGTGTCTAAGGTCCTTGCAGCCACCTCTCAAGCCGCTTCTGTAAACCTACAAGTACAAAGGCCACCCATACAGTGAGAGGAACGCTGCGGTGCCTGGGTGGACTTAGGGTCACAGCCCGAGACTGTGTGGGTGTGTGTGTGTGTGTGCGTGTGCGCACGCCCACGGCTTGGGCTCAGGCTGAGCACAGCTTCGTGGGGCTGGGGGAAAGGCAGCGGAGATGCAGGCCTCACGGCCTCTGGGACCCAGCTGACTGCACTGCAGAGCCCGGGGCAGCCTGTCCTGAGCAGCCACGGGCTGGGGGATCCACAAGGGCTAAGCCCTGGATGGCACAGCCTCCCTGCACCCCACCTTCCTGCCGCTCACAGGGCCCGGATGAGGCGATAAGACAGGGCAGGAAGTGGCTCGTGCAGTGTCACTGCCCCAGAGAAGGCCGTCGGTGGGTGGAGATGACTGAGGAAAGGAAATGAGCGGCAGCCTTAAGGACTGCTAGCCTCCTGCGCCCCACGGACCGCCCCGCACTGCCAAATTCCTCCTGCTGCTGGTTTTCTCTTCTCCTCTCCTTCTTTTCTGTTCTCTTCGCTTCTCGCTTACACGCTGGGCCTAGCCCTCGCAAAGAATCTCCTTTTCTCTGCAGGAGAGATACACATTACAAGGAGGGGACTCTACTCCCACCCTGGCCTGGTGCCCTGCTGGCTGCCCCATCTTGGAGCGCGTTTCCTGCCAGGCAGTCTGGGGAGACCTAGACTCTGCTTGCAGCCAGGAGAAGCCGCTTTGGAGCTCAGCCCTGGAGCAAGAGCTGGGTGAGTTCCAGAGAGCTTAGGCTTCTTGGGCGTGGCCCCCAAGGCCCACCTCAAAGCTCCCCCTCAGGGGCAGCTCTCAAATGTGGGGAATCTCCAAGGCTGCAAAGCTTCTGCCACTGTTTGTGGGACCCCCTGCATCCTTGGCTTCTTTCAAGTGGCCTGGTACAACCAACAAGATGATCTAGGCTGGTAAAAGTTAGCTTAGGAACGCACAAGACTTGGACTGGGTCTTAATTTGGGTACTTAGATTTTATAATATGCTGTAATTCTGTTCAATGTCTCCTGGGCCACACCCATTCCTGTCCTAACACTTGCAAAAGGCCAATAATCTCCCATCTTTTTTGGGACACCCAAACAATCTGCTTTAAACGATAACCTCAGTCTAGCTCTTTAATTTGTGAATTTTCCATACCATATTCTTCAACCAAAGAGATGAATAGTTTTTAAAAGTTACAAGTAAATTCTTAATAGTAAAAAATATTTTAAAAAATACTTTTAATAATTTTGTGATCTTCATTGTAAGTAAAAATTGAATTTAAAAACCAAACACTCATCACGATAAATGCACAAAACAGAGCCTCTAACTCACTGTCAGTCATTTCTTTTGGAAGGTAGGGAATGTGTAGGTTTAACACCAGTCTTCTGCCAGCCGGCCCGGGCCACAGCGCCCCCTACTGTACAGGTCTGTGAGAATCCTGGTGGCAAACGACAGGGGCAAACACCGCACTCCAAGTCGGAACACCCCTCTGCTCCGCAATTAAACAGTTACCCAGTCACCTGGTCTCCCTGCCGCCAGCCTCGCCTCCCCTTCTGACCCTAGTCAGCTGAAACCAGAGTGGGCCATGGAAGGCTTTAATCTGACTCAGATGCTCTCCTCCTTAAAAGAAACCCAAATCTGACCTGGCACCTGCAAATGGCTCCTTGCCCATCTGCAGCGTCAGGCCAGACTCAGGCGGCCCTGTGATCCGGCCCTGCCCACCTCGCAGGCTGCCTGTCTCCCTCTGGGCTGCCCTCACACTTGCCTGGCCACACCCTCGCCCTCCAAGCCTGGCTCAGGCAGCCCTTTGCAGCAAGTTTGCGACCACCCCTCCCATTCTGAGCTCTCAGCTTCCCCCACTGTTCAGTCACAGAGGGTTTCCATGAAGGTCCTGAGAACAGAGCCTGAGTGTGAGCGAGTCCACCCCCAGAACCGGTGGTATCTGGCAATGTGGGTGGTGGGCACCTATGAAGATTTGCTAAATAGATATGAATGAATAAACTGAGAATCCTTTTATGACTTGTTAAGAAACTTAGAGTGTTGAAGTTGTATTGTTTTCACCTTGTAGTTTATTCAAAGTAGGGAATAGATTTACTATTGAAAGCTTTTTCTTTTGGCATTTGTTAAAACACAAGTGTAAAGTAGGTATAGTGAGGTGTATAAAATGCACAACTCTGAAGCTCAGCAGCTCATTAAAGTTTTACACATGTAAGCACATTGGAACCACCACTCAGACTGCCAGATAGGAATTTCCACCCCCTCCGAAGGTTCTCTGTTCCACTCCCACGACCACCAAGTCAGTTAGAGGATGTTTAATACAGCTCTGTCATTAATTAATTGCCCCGACTTTCCCCATTTTTGATTTATTAAAAATAATAATGATAACCAATGAAAAACAACAGGAGGTTCCTCTTAGAGCCAGCTGCTAGAGCATACCTCTCCTGTTAAGACACCAAAATAGCAATACTTACATTGCGCAAAACAGACTTTAAGACAAAGACTATGACAAGAGACAAAGAAGGGCACTACATAATCACAAAGGGAAAAATCCAACAAGAAGATAGAATGATTGTAAATATCTATGCACCTAACAGAGGAGCACCTAATACATAAAGCAACTATTAACAGACACAAAGGAAGAAACTGTGTAGAAATATACAGAAATATAATAATAATATGGGACTTTAACACTCCACTTACATCAATGGATAGATCATCCAGACAGAAAATGAACAAGGAGACAGAGGCTTTGAATGATACATTGGACCAGATGAACCTAACATATATTTGGAATATTCCATCCAAAAACAGTGGAATACACACTGTTTTCAAGTGCACAAAGAACATTCTCCAGAATAGATCACACATTAGGCCACAAAACAAGTCTCAATAAATTTAAAAAGATTGAAATATCATTCATCTTTTCTAAGCACAATAGTTGAGCACAATAAATCACCAAAAAAATCTGGAAAGAACACAACTACATGGAGGCTAAGTAACAGGCTAATAAATCATGGATGGGTCAACTAAGAAATTAAAGAGACAAATGAAAATAAAAACCCAACTGTCCAAAATCATTAGGATGCAGCAAAGCTGTCTTAAGAGGGAAAATTATAGCAATATAGGTGTACCTCAAGAAGCAAGAAATATCTTGAATAAACAACCTAACCTTACACTTAAAGGAGCTAGAAGAAGAACAAAGGCCAAAGCCAGTAGAAGGAAGGAAATAATAAAGATTAGAAAAGAAATAAATGACATAGAAACTATAAAAACAATAGAACACATTGATGAAACCAGGAGATGGTTCTTCAAAAAGATCGACGAAATTGATAAACCTTTAGCCAGACTCATCAAAAAAGAAGAGAGAGAACTCAAATTAATAATATCAGAAATGAAGGAGAAGAAGAAAAAATAAAAGCTGACACTAGAGAAACACAAAGGATTTATAAAAGGATATTATGAAAAATTATATGCCAACAAATTGGATAATCTAAAAAAAATGGATAAATTCCTAGAAACACATAAACTCCCAAAACATAATCAAGTAGAAATAGAAAATTTGAACAGATGGATTACTAGCAATGAAATTAAATCAGTAATTAAAAAACAAAACAAAACAAAACAAAACAAAAAAAACTCCTGAAAAACAAAAGTCCAGGACCAGATGGCTTCACAGGTTTATTTTACCAAACATTTAAAGAAGAGCTTATACCTATTCAATCAAACTGTTCCAAAAAATAGAAGAGAAAGGAAAGCTCCCAAATTTATTCTACAATACCAGCATTTACCCTAATACTAAAACCAGACAAAGACACTACAAAAAAAGAGTACTAAAGGCCAATATCTCTGATGAGCATAGATGCAAAAATCCTCAACAAAATCTAAGCAAACTGAATCCAACAATACATTAAAAAATCATGACCAAATAGGATTTATTCCAGAGATGCACGGTGGTTCAATATTCACAAACCAATCAACATGATACATCACATTAACAAGAGAAAGGATAAAAACTGTATGATCATCTCAGTAGATGCAGAAAAAGCATTTGACAAGATTCAACATCTATTCATGATAAAAACTCTCAGTGAAGTAGGTTTAGAGAGAACATACCTCAACATAATAAAGGCCATCAATGAAAACCCACAGCTAACATCATACTCAATGAAAACCCACAGCTAACATCAAACTGAGAGCTTTCCCTCTAAGATCAGGAACAAGACAAAGATGTCTACTCCCACCACCTTTATTCAACATAATACTGGAAGTCCTAGCCACAGCAATCAGACAACAAAAAGAAAGAAAAGGCATCCAAATTGGTAAGGAAGAAGTTAAATTGTTACTATTTACAGATGACATGAGAGTATATAGAAAACCCTAAAGATTCCAGCAAAGAAACTATGAGAACTGATAAATGAATTCTGTAAAGTTGGATACAAAATTAATACACAGAAATATGTTGTATTTCTATACACTAATAATGAAGCAGCATAAAGAGAACTTAAGAAAATAATCCCATTTAAAATTGTACCAAAAAGAACAAAATACCTAGGAATAAACTTAACCAAGGAGGTGAAAGACCTGTACTCTGAAAACTATAAAACATCAGTGAAAGAAACTGAAGACAACTCAAATGGGAAGATATTCCATGCTCTAGAACCAATATTGTTAAAATGTCCATATTACCCAAAGCACTCTACAGATTTAATACAAACCCTATTAAAATACCAACAACATTTTTCACAGAACTAGAACAATCCTAAAACTTGTATGGAACCACAAAAGACCCCAAATAGCCAAAGCAATCTTGAGAAAGAAGAACAAAGATGAAGATATCATAATCCCTGACTTCAAGATATACTACAAAGCTGTAGTAATCAAAGCATTATGGTACTAGTACAAAAAAAGACACATAAATGGAACAGAATAGAGGGCTCAGAAATACATCCAAGCTTTTATGGTCAATTAATAGATAGGAAAGGAGGCAAGAATATCTAATGGAAAGAAGACAGTGTCTTCAGCAAATGGTGTTGGAAAAACTGGACAGCTACATGGAAAAGAATGAAACTGGACCGCTTTCTTAGACCATACACAAAAAGTAAACTCAAAATGGATTAAAGACCTAAACATGAGAACTGAAACCATAAAATTCCTAGAAGAAAACATAGGCAGTCATTTCTCTGACATTGGCCATATAAACATTTTTCTAAATATGTCTTTTCTAAGGGAAACAAAACCAAAATTAAACTATTGGGATTATACCAAAATAAAAGACTTTTGCACAGTGAAGGAAACGATCAACAAAACAGAAAGATAACCTACTGAATGGGAGAAGATATTTGCAAATGACATATCTGATAAGGGGTTAATATCCAAAATACAGAAAGAACTTATACAACTCAATACCAAAAACAACAAATAATCCAAGTTAAAAATGGTAGAGGACTTGAATAGACATTTCTCCAAAGAAGACATATAGGTGGCCAAAAGACACATGAAAAGATGCTCAACCTTACTCATCGTCAGGCAAATGTAAATGAAAACTACAATAGATATCACTTCACACCTGTGAGAATGGCTAGTATCAAAAACACAAGAAATAACAAGTGCTGGCCAGGATGTGGAGAAAAAGGACCCTCTTCTACTCTTGGTGGGAATGCAAATTGGTAAGGCTGCAAATTGGTACAGCCACAGTAGAAAAGAGTGTGGAGGTTCCTCAAAAAGTTAAAAATAGAACCACCCTATGATCCAGTAATTCCACTGCTATTTTACCCCACTAATTAAGAAAGATGTATGCACCCCAATGTTTATTGCAACATTATTTATCATAGCCAAATTATGGAAGCAACCCAGGTGTCCATCCATAGATGAACGGATAAAGAAGATGTGGTCTACAGATACAGATATAGATATAGATAGATAAATACACACACACATTGGAATATTATTCAGCCATAAAAAAGAAAGAGATCTTGCCATTTGCAAAAACATGCATGGAGCTAGAGATTATAAAGCTAAGTGAAATAAGTCAGAGAAAGACAAATACCACACGATTTCACTCACATGAGGAATTTAAGAAACAAAACAAAGGGGAAAAAAAAGAGACAAGCCAAAAAAGAGACTCTTAATACAGAGAACAAATTGGTGGTTGCCAGAGAGGAGGGATGTGTGAAATAAAGGGGATTAAGAGCACATTTATCATGATGAGCAGTGAGAAATGCATAGAATTATTTAATCATTATATTGTGCATCTGAAACTAATACAACGCTATATGTTAACTATACTTGAGTAAGATGATAATAATAATAATAGAGGGGACACTGGAAAGCTTCCTCTCCTTGCCACCCCTCCTTGGTCCTCTGCCACTTCCCGTGCTCCCCGGCAGGCTGACCCACCACACGGCCGCTTCCTCACCTGCATGTCTGAGTTGGTGAAGCTGCAGGCCGACAGGTAGTTGGTGTGCATAGCGACAGACTTCTTTTTGGCAGCCATGTTTTCATTTTTGTCAAACGTCAGTGGATACACAGAACACTTATTATCCAAACCACTAGCATGGAAAGAAAGAAGTGACAGATGCTAATATAAGGCAACAGAATACACCTATACATTCTCCTTCACGCAAACTTTTCAAAATGTTTTCCTTTGGCAGCATGATGTATTGTAAACTTTCCCCCCAACTTTGAAGATTTTCAAATGTACCGTAAAACTGAAAGGAAAATAGTACAATGAGCACCCAGATCCCTTCACCTACGTTCACTAACTTAGCCTTTTGTCATATTTGTGGGAGCAAATTCTGAACCCATTTGAAGGTAAATGCAGACATGACATGTTACAGCTACATACTTCAATTTGCAAATTTTACATCTTCTAAAAAAAATAGAACATTCTCCTAAGTAGCCACTAGATCATTATCACATCTGAGAAAACTAACACAAATTCCATAACACGGTGTAATCAGCCATCCGTATTCAATTTTCCCCAGTTGTCCCCAGGATCCAGGGCCCAATCAAGGTTCACACATGGCATTCAGTTTTTATAGCTTTTTAAGGCCATTTAATTTAGAACAGACCCTCTACCTCTGTTTTTGTTGTTCATGATAAGAGATCTTAGGCCAACGGTCTTGTGGAATGTCACATACTCTGCATTTGTCACACTGGTTCTTAATGGTCACATTCAAGTATAACATTTTTGGTAACACTAGCATACAGGTGATACTGTGTACTTCTTTCTCTTTCTTGCTGCTTCACTCCAGGAGATTTGTGAGGACTACTGTCTCAAGATTGGTGACGCCGACTTTGATCACTTGGTCAAAGTGGGGAGCACTAGATCACTGCATGGGAAATATGACTTGCTTGTAATTAGTAATTAGGGTTTGACACTTCGAGACATGTGAATATCCTGCTTCACAACAGCCTTTCATGCAATGGCTTTAGCATGATTACCATTGTTTGAATCAAATATTATTTTAGGAGTACAAAATGGTGACCTTCTGATTTGATCATTCCTTCTGCATTTGTTAGCTGATATTTTTCTGTAAAGAAAAACTTCCCCCTTCCCTCATTATCACTGTACACCCATGGGTTTTTTTTTCTCTTCAAGTCTGTTATGAGCCATTACTATCACTATCCCATGTGATGCTCACATTTGGACAGTGGAAGGCCCCTTCAAGCAGCTCGTTTCTGTTGGATATGACCCCATTGATCCTTGAATGTTTCCTTGCTTTCTGGAACAAGAAAATATCCTAGGCTCACTTTATCCTTTTCCTGCCCCAGACCTACGATCAGCCTTACTCCGAGGAGCCCTGCTTCTTAATGGGCAATGACATTTAGGAGGAGGACACTCTTCTGATGCCCTGGGGATGCCAGGGACCCCCTTAGCCTTTCCAACTGCTCAAGGGGGCAGGTGTGGACTTGGGAAGTCTCTTACCAGTAATTCATAAGCTTGTGGGTGAGAATGATTTGTAGTTAGGCTGTGACATTGAACCAGCATGCTGTGGACTATGGGCTTCCCCGGACCCTTGAGGTGGTAGGCATTCTCCTGTGCTGAAGCTTCAGAGTAATTTCTGTAGTTCTGCTGGGATACCCATTACTTAGGGTTATTTGCATCTGGTGTTGAATCTTAGCTTTAGTATCTAACTCATTTTGTGATCTTGGTTAGGTTTTTTTAGGTTCTCTGAGCCTCAGCTTCCTCGACTACAAAGTCGATATGGAGTGGATAAAATGGAGTGGATCCCACGATCACAAGGGGCTGTTGTGAAGATTCTATAAAGAGTTCAGAATGGCCCTTGACATACAATAGAGTCTCAGTAAGTGGTCATTATTGTCATTTTTACATTCCACTTGCTTGGAGGCAGGCACTATGTCCTATTCATCTTTCAATTCCCCAGGACACCTGGTCCATTGCCTTGTGAACTGTTGTTCATATCAAGTATAGAATACCTGAGTGAAGTCCTCTTTCAGATATGGCTTTCAAATAAAAAAATACTTATATATAAATAAAGGCAATTAACACAATTTTTTGAGAAGGGGATTGTGTCAATACTGTTGGATTTCAGCTTTCAAGTTTGGAACCAACTAAGAAATAGACCCACTAGTCAGACAGATGGAGATAAACATATCCCTGTTCTCCCCTTTAAAAAAATGGAGAGAATGTGGTGGAGGTGTGGGTTTGTGTGATCACGGAGTTACAGGGCTGTCACAAAGCCATGGTTGAGAAACACCACATTAGATCATCACTAGATAACTAGGCAAGTTAATTACAGTGGCTCTTGACAGTTCTAGGGAAGGTCTGAGCAGGTGCTTTTGTCAAAGATGGGGATTCAGTTTTGCTCAGTTTAGTTTTTTTTAAAGATTTTATTTGAGAGAGAGAGAGAGAGAGAGAGAATGAGTGGGGGAGGGACAGAGCGGGAGGGAGAGGGAGAGAGACAATCTCTCAAGCAGACTCAGAGCCCGAGGCAGGGCTCGATCCCATAACCCCAAGATCATGACTCCAGCCAAAACCAAGAGTCGGATGCTCAATGACTGAGCCACCCAGGCGCCCCTGCTCAGTTTAGTTTCTGATGCTCTTTCCTCATCCACTGGACCCCATATTTTAAATATTTGTTAATATTACACCAGTATTCACAGCTTGAACTCCCTCTGTTTGTGAGGCAGTCAGTGCAGGCACTGACTATGTATCACATGGCGGGGCCGGGAGACAGATATGACGGACAAGAAGACACCAGCCATTCCTCCTCTCTGAGGAGGCTGTCACCACAAACCTGTCTACCTGGGCCTTGTAAAATTATTCTCTTTCCCGCCTACCCCCCTCCCTCATGAAAATTTTCTCACTGGGTTCAAATAAGAAATAGCTGACAGAACCATTTTCCAAACTACTGTTAAAGACATTGTTCACGGGGTGCCTGGGGCAGCTCAGTTGGTTAAGTGGCTGACTCTTGATTTTGGCTCAGGTCATGCTCTCAGGGTCAGGAGATGGAGCCCTGCATCCGGTTCTGCGCTCAGCAGGGAGTCTGCTTGAGATTCTCTCCCTCTGCTCCTCCCCCCACTTGCTTGCTCTCTAAAAAAATAAAGACATTGTTCACTATGTTATTATATCCATTGCATACTGCAGAAGGATCTACCCAATATATTCTTTTTGTAACACAGAACCAGATAGCAGATATCTCAGTATAAAATATTGAGAAATGATGTAACTCCTTCAACTCTATGCATCTGCTAACATTAATGCCCAGTTAGAAACATATTACCCTGGAGTTTTTAAAAATGTAGAGTATTTATTACTCCTAATGAGTAAGAACTGATCTTACCTAATGAGAGGTCAGCTTTTGCCCTTGGCTGCTGGGAGGTCATCTCTGAGCCCCTGGAATGGGCTGCCTGATGGGAGAACAGTTTTGGCTCACACACAGTCTCACAGTATGATTTAGGGCACGCACTGTGAGTTCTGACCTCCTCACAGGAACCAGAAACTAAAGGCATTAGCCTAAACCTCTAGGACACACTGAAGACTGAGGGTCAGCCACATGGGCCGTATGTGATTGAGCCCCAGGAAAAACTGTGGACACCAAAGACTCAGGCGAGTTTCCCTGGTGGTTAATGCTCTGTGAATCATCACGCATGGTGGCCAGGAGGCCAGGAGGCCAGGAGGAGGTAACGCCGTCCATGACGCCACAGGGATGGGACAACTGGAAGCTTCAGGTTTAGACCCTGCCTGGACTCTGCCCTGGGCACCTCTTCCTTTGGTTGGTTCTAATTTGTATCCTTTCACTGTGAGAAAACTGTGAGCCTAAGTATAGCACTTTCCTGAGTTCTGTGGTTGTTCCAGCAAATTATCAAACCTGAGGGTGGTTTGTGGCTGATATCTGAAGTGACAGAAGTTTTGTGGGAACGGCGCCTTCTAATTATACAGCTGGCCGAACTCCTTTACACTTATCTTATTGTGTGTGTGTATGTATACACACATATGTAAATAAATGTATTATGTACATAGCATATACATAAATACATATATACCTACATATATCATGCGTGTATGTGTGTCTTTTATTGTGCTTACCTCATATCCTTTCAAGAAGTAAATGGGATGAATTTTATATAAATACTACCATTCAGTCATAAAATGGAAATACAACCTACTTTTGAATTATTTAAAAAATTAGAAAATATGAAATACATGTGTGTGAACATGGGTTCCAAAGGCACACAGGGTCTTGGCACGTGGAGAGTGAATGGAAAGATGCCCCCAAACAGCCACTCAAAGGGAGGGACGTTGAGGACAACCATTGGTGTGACTTGGCTGGAGAAGGCTCCAAACTTTTTGCTTGGAGGCCAAGTGTTTTCATTTTTGAATTAAAACTCCTTTCTCCTGATTATAAAAATGACATATGCTTATTTTTAAAAATGGAAAATTATAAAAAAAGAGAAAATTATAAAAAAGAGAAAACCCCATAGTCCCATCATCCACAAGGAACTACTATTGGATTTTTTGGTATAGTTCATCACAGACTTAATTGCCTCTTTTCTAAACATGGCTGGGATCCCATGGTAGAGATATTTTCCAGAATTGTTTAACACAGGGACAGGGAATTATGTTGGTTGCAGTTCTCACTGCCAACTCTGTTAAACTGAGCTCCAGGAGAATAGGAAATAAAACACCATCTTCCTAGCAACCCAGATGTTCTTTTCATTTACTGTAATTAAGAAGTTTCCCTCTTCATGGTTGTATAAAATATTCCCTTCAACTTATGTCCCACAATTCACTTAATAATTTCCTTTGATGGACTTATGATTCCTCCCTACCCTGCCTTTTTTTTTGCTTTATTTTAAATAGTGCTACAATAAATATTATTGCTCATATGGCTTTTCTATATTTTGGATCATTCCTTTCAAACAAGTTCTTAGATATGGAATCTCTAGATCAAAGGTTATAAATTTTTCAAGGCTTCTGTTCTGATACACATTACTAACATGTTTTCCAAAACGTTTGCACCAATTTATAGTCCCCAGCAACAGCATTTGAGAGTAGAGGAGGCAGGTTTGAAACTTAAGCTACTGTCAGTCTATAATGAAAATAAGTATGAAAGAGATTTGTGTCGTTTCTTTTTTGATGAAGTTCAGGGAGGAATTGAACACCTCGCTTAACCGGTCAAGAACAAAAACAGTTAAGTTCGAGTTTGTTTGCTTGTTTTTGCCCATCAAACGGTATTTTATGGCTAATCAGAGATCTGAAAAGCTGCTTGGCCCGTACTTACCCACATGCAATGGCGCATCCCGACGGGGCATACGCACAGGCCATCACCCACGTGCAGGGCATGGTGACCGCATGCTCCTGAAACACAGCACGCAAGCTTCATAGAAGGAACGAGCGGCACTTCTACACAAATGTGTTAACGTTTAGTTTTTGCAAAATCAAATGACTGGAGTTCCTGCTAAATCCCATTACCGTTTCAAAGGGCAGGGGTGTGGGATGAAGCTCAGCTTGAGACTGACAGGAGACTCAGCTCCCCCAGAATCAACAAAAGCGAATGTCGTATATTCCAAATGCTAAAAATCTCAGCCAACAAAACAATATCCTTACCGTTTTACTTCTCTTTTTTAAAGATATATTTGAGAGAGAGAGAGAGCACACAAGCAGGGGAAGGGGCAGAGAGAGAGAATCCTCACGCAGACTCCCTGCTGAGTGTGGAGCCCAATGTGGGGCTCAATCTCACGACTCATGAGATCATGACCTGAGCCGAAACCAAGAGTCAGATGCTCAACTGACAGAGCCACCCAGGTGGCCTACTTATTTCTTAATGTTACACTCCCCTTGTTCTTCTGAATGAATATTGGGGCTCATTTTCTTTGAAAGGTCTGTCTGAATTTCACTTCAGTTACATGCTGTACCTTATTTACTCAGATTCCCCCTTTTTAAAAATCTGTTCTTAACTGATTCTACACGTATGTTGTGTTTGCTGCCCTGTGAGTATACAAGAGCCTCTGTCCCCTGTGGGCCCTGAAACCACTCCTGGGAAGGTCTGAGTGGAGGCGGGGTAGGGCAGGGTGATCTTGAGTTGTGCTCACAGAGGACAGAGACCCCATAACATGGAAGCAACGAGAACTAGGTGTAGCAGTTTCTGCTCCTGGCTGGTGGTCGGGGGCACCCACATTCTCCTGCATGCCAACAGGCAACAAAGCCACAACCCAAAACCTTCTGCATCTGTGGTCTTACTTCCCATGAGACATGGGCCCTGGTTCCTAGTTCCAACACCAGCAAGATGTGTGGCCCCATGCAGGCCACTGGTGAAGGGAGAGGACGGGACTAGCTGATTCTAGGTCGGTTCTTTCCTGCTATGATTCATGTTATGCTCATGGAAATTCTGTCACTCACAATCTACAGCCTTTCAGATGCCTAGAATAACCCACTGCAGCAAATGGCCACTCTCAGCACAAGGCGCCCCAGGCCCTCTTCCTTACAAGAAAAAACTATGTTCCCTGCCAGGGGCCACAGTGGCAACACCACGGCTCCCCAGAAATCAGGCAGTGTGTGCTCTAGGACATGCTAAGGCTTAAACAGAAGCAACAAAACCCCACACTCTCCTGAAGATGCTAAGGTGCGCTGGGAGAAGCAGAGGCTCCCATGGGCGGAGGTGCTGGAGGGGAAAGCCCCTTGTAAACCGTTAAGTTGCCATCTTTACTATTCCCTAGGGGCCTGATCATTAGGGACTCTGCTCCAAAAGATGGTTCTGGCCCCCTACCCCTTGATCAGGTTGTGTAGCACCTGCCTACCACAACACTTACTAAACACATTCAATAATATGCAGAATATGGATGCTGCTCAGTTTGAGGCAGATATAGGTCTCTTTGTCTTATATAGTGAAGAAGAGAAGACGTTCTTTATATAAATAACAGAACCAGGACTGAATACACAATAGTCGTTACCACAAAAGGCACACGAGGCAGGCTTGTAAGCACACCTCCACAGAGACTGTGGCCTTTCTCTTTAGTTAAGAGTCTAAATGTAGGTTAAATTTGGAGCCGAGCTCGCCCAGGCCCGACCTGCAGGATATCACTGGATAGTCAGTTCAACCCCCTGCAACCTCAGCTTCTCGCCCGCTGTCTGCTCATGTCCATGGTGCTACAGAGTCCGGTCACAGACACAGAGGGCAGAGAAAGCGGGGGCTTCAGGAACCTCTTACCACCCCTCAGGAGAAAAATAATGCGTGTGTGCGCGCGTGTGAGGAGTTTTCCAGGCCAGGCCCTTTCCGGTTTTAAGTGTTAGCACCCTCTCTGCTGGCTCTGCATGCTCCTGCTGGGGGGAGCGGTTTTAGCTCTCGAGGGGAACAGACCTGCCGCGGGCTGCTGAGCTGTCTGAACACAGACGGGCTTTCCTGGGGTTTCCATCCCCAGGCGGGCACCCGAGAAGCCCGATGACCATGAGACTGGGGGTACCTGGAGGGGAAGAGGACAGGGCTGGGGTCCTGGGGTGCTGCTCAATGCACCAGGGACAACCTCTTACCTTGTTAGTAGTGAAGGAATCCCACACGATCACCTTCCCGTCCTGGAGGGAAAAGAGTAAATAAACAGCTTAGGAGCCGTCAGTCAGTGCTCACAGGCGGCTGCGAGAATGCTCAGAAGAGCTGTGTCGGGCTGGACGGCGCGCGGGAGACGCCAGAGTAAGTACCTGGGTGGTCAAGGACCTCCAACCTACCTTTGAACAAGGGGGACAGAACAGGGGGCTGAACTGCCCCGCCTGATTAAAGGCTCAGTTCTCAACATGACACTCCTTGTGGAGCTATAGAGCAAGGCTCAGGCTTCTAACCATCCAGAAACCGAGCACTCACTCTTGGTGCCTTGCCGTCGCCCCCCACGCCCTGTCAAGAAGCTATACAGGGCTGAGACAAACCTGAAATTACCTCGAGGTACTTGCCAGGTAACTAATGGTCCTTTCGTTCTCCCTGGCCACCCCCACCAGCCCTCCCGGCTCCTGTGCCCCCCGCACGCTGCGCCAGAGCCCCCACCCTCATCCCTGGCCCACTTCTCTGGGCTCCGCGGGCCTGACAGCAGTGTAACTTGCCCACCCAGACGGTTCACACCTAAGCTGGGAACAACGTGAGACTCCTGTCCGTCACCTGTCTGTCACGGTGGGGACGCCCTGGGGGGCGGGGCTCGGGGCTGGCGATGCCACCTTCTCTGTACCCGCTGCTGCAGCCCGCGCTGGGGCTGTGGGGAGTCACCACGACGTCGTGGGTGTGTAATACAAACCCACACGAGCCCTGGTCCCTACAGTGCAGCCACCTGCCGGGTACGCGGTGCGCGGGTCCTCTGGGCCCCCAGGCTCTGCCTGTGAGGAAGAAGATGGCTGAGTCGGCAGCCTCCATGGCAGGCTCGGTGTTTGTAATCACGGAAGCCATCTGGAGCCAAACGTGAACGACGAGGTGAGGGTGGGGGAAGAGGTGCCACTGAGGGGCGCAAGCAAGGTCTGATTATCCAAAGTGACACGGTTGCTTCCTTTGCATGATCCACTGGACGATTTCCATATTCCCGCTGCGTGTGACTGAAGGGCCCAGGAACAAAGTCAAAGTGGGCAATCTGGGGTCTTTCAAAACTCCTAAGCACACTGGTTCTTCTAGTCTAATTTCTCTGACTAAATGCCCAAACACAACAGAGGGGGTAGATTAGGTAACAGGGCAGAGAAGAGGGAAGGAGCTCCAGGCCTGTACCTTGGGGCCCTCCGTACCTGGAGCCCGGCTCGCTGTGCCGGGGAACAGACTTGTGCATTGTCCAAGCCGGCGTTCCCTCTGGCGGCTTCCTCCACCACGCCGCCTGCCTGCCTGTCCCACTGCCCACCCACTTTGTGCTCTGGACAGAAGAAGGCACCCAAGAGGCTAAAATCAGCCATAAAACCAAATGTGGGCCTCTCCACCAGCACAGATTTATACACCAGGGCCTCATGTTCCTGGAGAGACCGCCTCCACCCCAAACCCTACCCCACACAGTGAGGCTGATTAATCTCCTGCCTTCAAGGGAGAAGGGCTGCTCTGAGTCACTCCGTCTGCTCCAGAATGTTCCCACTGTTGCCAGCTTCCTCCCACGCCCACCCCACTTCTAGTTTTCTCTGCGTTAGAGGTGGATGGATGGAGCGTTCCTCCTCCCTCTCTAATAAGAACAGTGTATGAGTGACAGAAAATCCAACATATATTGTACTCTTAAAGATAAGAAAAGTCAAAAAGGCTAGGTGATAACCACTTTGAAAAAAAAAAGTCTGGAAAGGAATGCTCTAAAATAGTAATAATGGTTGGGACAGGGTGGTGGGAGTAAAAGCGTTTCTTTGTTCTCTTTTTCAGTGTCTCTTTAATGTGGTAAAATACATGAGAAAAATGTTTTATGAACATAAATGAAAGCAAATAACAACATGACATATTAGATCTATAGGTAATTTAGGACATAAGACCACCTGTCCTTATCAAACACAGCCTGACATAGATGTTAGAGTGTGTGGATTATTTAGATTATGTACAGTTTTTATATTTAAAAGGAATTTTGTCTTTTGGATATTGTCTTTTGGAAAAGCTGGGCTGAAGGTACGGATGGTTGGCGGGGGAGTCCAAACTGGCCATAAAAATATAGAACTTCAGTTTATAATTTTATATTCAATGCATGTTACATCAAAATAGACATAAAAAGTACCAAGCAGTGATAACCAGTCCTGATAGTCACACTTTTGTAGAGGCCCCTCCCTCATAACGTCAGGGTTGGAATATAGCAAGAGTGATGGAATGTCACTTCTGGTGGCATGGCTTCCGCTTCCATCTCCCTCTCTTGCTCTGGGGAAGGCCAGCTACTATCTTATAAGCAGCCCTATGAAAATGTCCACATGGTGAAGAACTAGGGCCTCCAGCCAATGAGCCATTTTGGAAGCGAGTTTCTGCCCTACTCGAGCTATATCATGACCGCAGCCCTGACCAACATCTTGACTGTAACCCCATGAGAGACTCTGAGCCAGAACTACCCAGATAAGCCGCTCCAGAGTCCCGGCTCTCAGAAACCATGTGAAATAATAAATATTTGTTGTTTTAAGTTGTTGAATTTGGAGGCAATTTGTTATGCAGCAACAGATAACAGTAATGTAAGATGTAAAATAAACTACATTAATGAGATAAAATGAATGAAAAATTATACTTTACAAAATATGTGTCTTAAAATTTGCTCTTTAAGGCGTAAAAAGAGTCCAGCAACTCTTAAACTGAAAGAAGCCACAACCACTTATGTCCTCAATTTGGGGGGAGGGAGCCCCACTATCTAAAAAATGGTTTCATTCACAAATACAGCCCTGAAGTATGCTCAGGAAGAAATAATTTTGAATGGCTTCTCAAATATAGTTCACGTTTCAGTTTTTACCGTAACTCCAAATCTACCCAAATTAGTGACGTTCTACAGTATACAAGGGAATTCTTCACTATGCTAACTCATGTCCTGTGGAGAATAAGCAGAGTCATAAAGAGCAGGCAGGGTTTTTTGAAAAGGAAAGCTCTCTTTCTTCTTTAGCTATCAAGTCAGACCCTTGCTCACCCTCACAGAGCAGATGCCACATACCTGGGATGAGCTCACGATCCTTCTCTTATCTTTGCACCAGTCCATGCAGAGAACCTTGTTCCCATGGCCTTTGAGGGTCCTCCTGGTCTTCATGACAAACTGCCCCAGAGCTTCCACCCGCTCGGCCACCTGGTGCACTAGAAGGACAGGCTACAATCAGTTCCGTCACCAACGACCAGATTCTGAGCCATATGCTGGCAAAGGGATGACACTGGTCTTTCTCTGATTCTCCTGTTTTTGTGTGTGTGTGTGTGTGTGTGTTGTTGTTGTTGTTTTTTTTGGTTTTGTTTTTTACTATTATGCCTTCATAATGCTCTCTCTTTTAAACTCAGGAGACGGTAGAGACAACACTGTCATTCTGTCTTTGTGTTTAATACCCCACATCTTTCAAAGCGTTTCCATCTCTGTGTGCCGAGGGATCAACGAGCCTACCTCATACACATATGGCTGCCTTCCGCCATACAGAATTCTCCCACTGAAGGGCTGCGGCTCTGCGAGGTGGGCAGGGTGAGCAGCAGAGCGAGACTGAGGCTCACCGGGGTTCTTTGGCTAAAACAAGTTCATACAACCAACTGGGAGTGAAGCTGGGGCTTCTGGTTCTTTTACCTAGCTTTCCAATCACAAGGAAAAGTGACTTTACAAAAACTGTCCCATGGTGGCAGAATGCGCACCCATGCTGCTTGAGAGCAGGCACCGTGACCCCTAGCTGATGCCCTGTACCTAGCACAGGCCTGGGACACGTCGGGGCTCCATTCACGTGCTGCAGACAAGAACGGACAAGGAAGCCACCACATGGAGCACCAGTGCGTTTACTGAAAACTTCTGCTATCAGTGCAGATCAATATTCTAAAAGTCTAAACACATGACCTACAGGAGCAACCCACACCAGGGAGAAGCTCCAAAAAGGAATCTCACAGGGGCTGGGCCCACGGCCTCTTTCCTGAGCCTGTCACTGAGGAGTCCCAGAAGGAGCCACGTTCCCATGAAGAGACCGTCACGTCCGGGCCCCGCATCCAGAGGTGAGGAAACTGAGGCTGGGGGACCCCACAGCTTCGCCCCCTCATGCAGTGCCACTGCCCTTCTAGTTAGAGGCTGTTCCAGAAGGAAAAACTGGGACTCCTAACCGCCCCCCCTCCACTTCTCCTACCTCCAAACCTCCCAGCTGGGCCTTTCCCCCAGGCAGGTGAGAAAGAGGGAAAGGGGCATCCGAGGCAAGGGGCAGGCCCAGGAAAGGCGTGGTGTCTCGGCGGAGCAGCGCAGCACGGG